>NC_048275.1:34644102-34950163 GCF_009762535.1 Notolabrus celidotus | reverse complement strand
ATGTTTGTATTTCTGTATTTGTCACACTGTTGTCTGTATAGAGAGTCTGATGTGTAATAGAATCAAATGTGTTTGCAGAGTGTGTTTGAACAGGTCTAATAGATCCAGGGTCTCTGAGGCCTCAACATCTCTCTCTGAGGTTTTTCTTATTAACTGACCTAAATGCATGAAACGTTATCACGAGTCTGCAAGCTATTCCTTTGATGGTAGAATTTTTTTAATTCACATTTAACCTCATACACATGACACCAAAACAAATAAACAATAAAACAAAGGGGACAATGAAACTAACAGTAACACAAAACAACAAACAAACAAAAACAAGATCCACAAACAGAACAGAAAAAACAACTCCTCACACCGACAAGCTCCATCTCTAAAATGTCATGATTTTTTTCTTCTTTCAATAAATGTTAGCTGTTTAAAAATAGATCCAAATAACAGAAAATCTTTGATCACAAATCAAATTTATAGTACTCTCACTAAAACATATGAACTGAGTGTGTGTAATACTTTACCCCATATGTTTCTAAAATCAAATATTTTGTTCTTTTCAAGGGCTGATAATTTTTTTAATTTTAAATAATATCTCAGTTCATCACTCCAGTGTTTAAGTGAGTGAGGACATGTAGCTTTCCAGTGTTTTAAAAGAACTTTCTTAAATACAATAGAGGGAAAAAGAATAACCCAGCTTTGTGGATATCTGACTCTTACATGTGAGACATCTTGAAAAATGCAAATATAAATATTTAAATTAATTTCCACTCCCAAAACCTCAGACAACCAGCGCTCTATTTCAACCAAACCCTCTGAACTTTACTACAGCTCCAAAATGCATGAATCAGTGAATCTGTGAGTCTACATTTCAGAGAGTTCCCTGAAGCATTTTTGTCATACTGTTTGATTTTATCCCTTGTACAGTAAATTCTGTACATTATTTTATATTGGATTAAATGAAATGTCCATTGACTGTAATATCTCTTGTTAAACTCCAACAGTTCTTCCATCTCAGTTTGATGTCCTTCCTCTCTAAATCTTGGTTCCATGAATTTATTCTAGTTTACAATGTAGTTTCAACAGAATATGATTTCTGTGAAACCTTATAAACTTTAATTAAATGATTACATGTTTCTGATATAAATAGATTCCTCTAAATCACTCTGCTCTGTGTAAGAATGTAGGTCAAACATTTTAAATACACTTCTAAGCTGCATATACCTGAACAATTCTTCATTAGATAAACACTTTTTTAAAGAAAATCTTTGGTGGAGCTGTTGGTTCTGTTGAGAATAAAAACAAAAACTTTGGAAGCCATGTCATTTTAACCAGATTTAACCTGCCTAACATTCACCCATTCACCCATTCACACACTGATGGAAGAGGCTGCTGTGTAAAACAAACATCAGTATTAACCAACACACCGCTGACACAGGCACAGGGGCAGTTTGGGGTTAAGTGCCTTGCTCAAGGACACTTCAGTATGTGAAGAGTGAGGCCTGGCACTGATCCCCAAATCTACAGATGTTGTGATTTGGCGTATACAAATAAAGATTGATTGATTGTCAAGTCCAGTCAAACTTTATTGTCATTCTTCTGGATAGCTTGTATACAGGACAACAAAGACAGAATATAAAAAGAAGACAAAACAACAACATGAGGACAGACTAGAAAAGAAGGACTGACTATGTCAGTGAAACTAAACTACATATGGACAATGGGGTAAATAGATAAAGCAATAAAGCAAATAAATCAAACAGAACAAAGACAGAGGTGGGGTGGAAGTAGAGGTCAGGTGTTGTATTGAATAGGAAGGTCTCGAGGTGTTTTTTAAATGATTGAGGTGAGTCAGAGTTGAGGATGTGTGGAGGAAGAGAGTTCCAGAGAGCAGGGGCAGCGATGGCAAAGGCTCTGTCCCCCAAGGTGCGGTGCTTGGTGTTGGTGATGGGGGACAGGAGATTGGCATCTGATGATCTGAGGCGGTGAGATGGGGAGTGGCGTTTGAGGAGGTCGGTCAGGTACGAGGGGGCGAGGTTATTGAGGGCTTGAGCAGGATCTTGAAGTGGATTCGGTGCTGTATGGGGAGCCAGTGGAGGTGCTGAAGGATGGGTGTGATGTGGGCTCTGGAGCGGGAGTGGGTGAGTAACTGGGCAGCTGAGATCTGGGCATGTTGTAGTTCTCTTTCAAATCCTGCCATGCTTTGCTTATCAAAGCACTTTGCTATACAAATAAAGTTATTATAATTATTATTATCATTTAAGCAACAAAGATGCTATTGCATCAATTTACATATGCTACCGTTTCCTATTTGTTAACATCATGCATTGGGAAAATGAAAAATCCTATGCAACGTCAGTTCGTTTTGCATTAGGTTCATCTATTTGGAATAATTTTTTTAAGTACAGGCTATTTTTCACAGAGCCCACACCAAGAAATGCCCCAGTACAAACACTCATAACTAAGCTAGTAGTGGCTTATTGGATGAAATAAGCCACATTCACCAACCAGACCAGATTACATCTTGTTTTAAAATATCATGCCTATCACAAGACCTGAATTGCTTGTTGTGAGTAAAATCAACCTGCTAATAGGATAACAAAAATACTCATTCAGTTTCTTGAAACAAGAATATTGTCTCAATTCAAGAGGACTTAAATTTGTCTTATCCCATCGGTATTTTTTACTCGTTTCAAGCGTACCTGGTCTAATTTCAGGTTATGAAACAAGATATTTATCTGGACTTGTCAGGTGAATGTGGCTTATATCACTTCTATTAAGAAATAAGAAAAAAGGTACTAGCTTAATTTTAAGCCCAGTTTGAGTCTCTTATCCCGGGGACAGAGAGGAGGTCTATGGGCAAACAGCATTCTTCCCCCTCAGGAACATTTAACCCTTAATAGTGCGAAAACAACCGCTGACAACCTGAATCCTGACGCCTGATATGAATGTAACGCATCTGAATGAATGGCTTTTCCCACTGGACAATAGAGATTTTATTTGAGCAATGTGGGCTAAATGTAGAAATGTGTGCAATGTGTTATAGGCTAGCTAAAGGCTATCTAATATGTGAATGTTCTGTGCAGTACGTTAAACATAAGAATATGAATGAGACTTATTTTTGATTTTCTTCTTATTCTTAAAACCTTTATATTGACCTTTGATGCTTTTATTTACTTACCTTTCTTATTTTCTTATTGTCTTAATTTTTTTATTTGTAATGTATTTTTTTAAATTTTAATTATTCATTTATTTATTTTTACTTTTGTAATGTATTTTTTTATTTTATGTATTCTTTTTTTGCAATTGCTTTTTTTAATTTTATTTATTTATTTTTGTAATGATTTTTTTATTATTATTATTTTTAATGAATTTAAAAAACCCTTTTACAATGATTTATTAGTCTACTGTCTCACCACTTTATTCAGTTTAATTTACATTGATTCTTTTTGCATTGTTAGAATTACACTCCTCTCTGTCTGTCAAAGTTTTATTCTGGCTGTTTTCGAAACCTCCTACTATACTAGCAGTACGTACTGATTTTGCCAAAATTCAGTATGTAGTAAGTAGTACATCAACAAGAGCAAAATCTGCAGTATTCCAAAACTACCCGGATGACCCTGATTTTACTGATTCAGGAAAATTCCACAGTATGCATCGGACCAGCCTTGCGTACTGTTTCCCACAATGCACAGCGCTTGTCCCACCTTTTCTTTTCTCTTATTTTTTGACGAGGGGAACTCAGTTTTTAGGTGCTGTGAAAATTTTACTTTTCTACTACCTACATTACTGGGTAGTATGCAGCCTGCTACATACTACCTATAATGTATTGTAGTAGGCAGTAGGTACTGCCTACTACATGCTGCGTTTGAGTTTAGTATATAGTATGACTGTTCTGTTCGATCTGTGTTGTAGTATGCTGGGCCAGACGTCACTGGATTTCCGGTTTCGGAAAGCGAAAGTAAACAATGGACAAGCTGATAGATAAACTGCTTCTTTAGCATCACTTATGATTTAAAAGGTTAAGAAGTGGTTTATATGGAATTTCATAATTTTCACAGCACCTAAAAACTGAGTGCCCCCATCAAAAAATGAGAACAAAGAAACAGCGGAACGAGCGCTGTGCATTGTGGGAAACATTACGCAAGGCAGACTGGTCTGATGCATACTGTGGAATTTACCCGAATCAGTAGACATCCGGGGAGTTTTGGCATACTGCAGATTTTGCTCTTGTTCACATACTACTTACTGAATTTCGTCCAAATCAGTACATACTGCTAGTATGGTAGGCGATTTCGAAAACAGCCTTTGTCTCCACCATAGACTGTATAAAATATGGACGTAGTATCCGTGACGTTTGTCACCGACACTGTTTTGAAGCAAATCGTCGGTGGCAGCCATATTGGAAATGTGGAACTCAACCAGGCATAGTGTGACGTGAAGAGGCGGAGTTCGAGCCTCCTAGCCAAGAGCTATGTGTTCCCGACCGGGAGTCAAGTCAGTCATGTCCTTATTTGGGAAAAAACTCGTAATTTTAATATCTTCTGAACCATCGCGTTAAAAAAACAATCACCCCCCGTACAGTGTGTGCTGATAGAGGAATTAGCTTCGTAGAGCCAAGCCGTTTTTTGAACCAGGCTGTAAACATGTTTATTAATGCTGCAAAGATCATCTTTTTCTGAATGGGTGTCTATGTGGTTTACGGTGTTTCTGCAGCCAGCCTCAAGCAGATTCTCTATGAATTGCAGTTTATAACACTTCCACATGGGCTTCATAATTTGAGACCGGAGGTTGCCGCTTAGTCTCCACTCCCAGGGTGCACACGCAAAAGAGTCCCTGTGGAAACAGCAGTCTCTTTATCATGCAGGGAGGGTTCCACCGGGAGATAGGTATAGGGGGTGGTTAGTGCCCGAGGGTTGGCTGGTTTTATGCCCTTTTTAGATTGTTTAGATTGTGTAAGGGAATGAGGGCATAAATAAACTGGGGGATAAATAATCTTAACGTGTTTTGGTGTTTAGGGTGAGTTTTAGAGGATTTGTATGTGTAGCACCCCTCTACTTGGTAGCACCCAATTGGGGAAGGAATTTAAGTGGGTTCTTTGTCTCTTGGGACGTTGTTCTGTCTGTACATGTGGCTGTGTACCTGGTGTATTAATGTTGGTGTAAATTGTGCACTGAAAATAAATGCCCACCGAGTGGGTTTTTGCAATCTACTGCCTCTGCCTCCTTGTTTGGTCGTGACCAATCACAAGGTCTTTCTCACACAACCATGCCTTTGTATTCATTTGTGGACTTACTTGTGTTTTCTTAAAGGGGAAACCCTTTATTAAAGGATCGGTAACTAAAAATAAGGATATTGTTAACATTCTTTGGGTGAAAGTCCCAAGGTGGCATTGTTGGTATTTTACTTTTCTAACCCCAGAAGTCCCTCACTAGACCTAACTTGGTTACACATAAATGCTGTGCGGAGGTTCATATGTAGAAGAGGCCCTGTTTCAAGCCTAAGGTCAGACAATGGTGAAAACTTCGTTGGGTCAAACAAAGAACTAAAGCAAAGTCTTGCAACTTTGAATAATGCAAAAATCCAGGGTGTCTTGGTTCAAGATGGAATTAATTGGAGCTTCAACACGCCAGCAGCCTCACATCAAGGTGGCGTATGGTAGTATCTGATTCGCTCAGTCAAAAGCATATCAACTCTGTTCTTGGACAACAAGTGTTGGATGATGAACGCCTGCAGACACTGTTTTTGTGAAATAGAAGTAATAATGAATGACTGACCCATCACAAACATCTCTGATGACCCTAATGACCTCGAGGCACTTACACCAAACCACATCCCTCTGCTTAAAGGTGACATATCATGCAAAATTGACTTTTTAATGGTTCTCTACCTGAAATATGTGTCCCTGGCATGTCTACAAACCCCCCGAGAATGAAAAAAATCCATTCTGCCCCTGTTTTGATTTCTCCACCTTTCTGTAAATGTGTGTGAAACGAGCCGTTTCAGACTTCCGTGTTTTTGTTACGTAACAACAATATCCGGTCTGTCACGGAGTCAGAGCTCGGAGCTTGTTCAGCACATAGACTGTATAAAATAATACTGAATCCCTCCTCCGTTTTTCATTACCTGCACAAATGTGTGCTAACAAGGAGCTTAGGAGGGAGGCATGCTAGTTGTAGGCTGTCTTAATAAACACAAAGGTCGGTTTTACTCCCCACGTCTGCAGATTTGAAGATCTAGTGGATGATTTTTATTCATCATGGATAAGTGCCAGCGCTAGTTAGCATAGCCACATAGCTACATGTTCGTAGCTGTGTACCAAGACACACGTCTACATACTGATAAATAAAACAACAAGAAACACTAAATCTGTGACCAATCCTTCAGAAAGGTCCTGCTACAGGCGCCTCTCCGTCAGGATCAGATTCATAGGGTTGAAGTAACGCGATCTCTGAGCAGCCGTGTATATTCAGCCAACATGTAAACATTAGATCAACGTGCTGGAGAGCCGAGGCGCATCCACTTCCGGAGGGGGCGTGGTCAGAGGGAAAACAGAGTGTTCTGAGGACTGCTGAAGAAAAGGACTTTTCAGGCATGCCAAAATCTGATTTCAAAGTGTTTTTTTGAGCATAAACTTTAAAGACATGTTTTGGGGACCTCTTAGACCAATATATTTTGATGAAAAAAGCGTGATATGTCACCTTTAAAGGGACACAGTTTTCCCACCAGGACTCTTTGAGCAGAGTGACCTGTATATCAGAAGTAGATGGAAGCAAGTACAGTATATGGCAGAACTCTTTCGGAAAAGGTGGACCTCTGAATACTTACATGTGATGCAGGAAAGACAACACTGGAAGAGGCCTAGGAGAAACTTCTCACCAGGAGACATTGTTATAATTGCTGATGCAGCTTTAAAGGGATCCTAGATGATGGGCCGTATTCTCAGCACCAAGTCAGATGCCAAAGGATTTGTCCGTTCTGTGAGCTTGAAAACGAAGACGAGTGTCTTGGAGAGACCTGTAACAAAGATTTGCCTGCTCCTGGAGGCTGCGGAGTAGGATCATGGACATTATTCTTTCTTTGTCTCTCTTTATCCTGTCTCCTTCTGTCTGTTTTTCTTTCAGGCAGCAGCTCTGAAGAAGACAGAAGACATTCAAATAATCATTGTATTAATAATCGGACGCCGTGAGGCACGTTCATATTACGGGTAGGCCAGCTCACATGACGCAATGATTTGAATTATCCCTATAATCATGAGTTTTAATTTATTATAGCTTTTATGCAATTGCTTAAAGCTGCCATGTGTAAACTGACGATGTGATGGTAATTGTGTTTTTTATAGTGGTATTCAGCAAACTAAGAATGTTTAGATCAGGCTGCAGTGTGTCTAATTTATTTTCTTTTTTTTAGTATTGCTGAGAACAATGAAACGCACATCACCAGTTGGGGTACCAATTCAATGATTTGAAGGAACAATAATATGGGTACATTTTATAAAACAAGTTACACAGTTTTAAATATGTTTAACAGTGTATTGTATATTAACACAACATGTACAAACAATCATCAGAACTCACACAGATGAACACACACACACTCAAACACACATCATGTAATATATATTCTTTGGTGCAGATCAATGAGAGCTTTCTGCAGGTGACCTCCCAAACAGACACACTGTCTCAGAGCATACAGTGAGAGTGAGAACGGACGCAGCGGGCCAGCTGGTTAGTTTATGTTGGGGGTTCATTGTAGTTTTTAATAATAATAATTGTAACTTTTGTAGAAGAACTATTTTAAACATTGTAAAATAAAATACTCTTTAACCTTCATTATTTCTTTATTATTTAACTGTTTAATTTCTCTCCCTTTCTTTCTCCTCCTCAGGTAAATGAATGAAGTCTTGCCTTTCTTTCCTTTAATTTAATCAACTTTTGAACTTATTTTGACCCCCTGTCTCTGCCTTCATCAGTTCTTACCTGTGTGACCTGATTTATTTATAACATAGTGTTGCTGTGTAGTTCCTGGGGTGCAGGTCCCCAGGCGGTGTTACCGGTTACAATTTCTGTTTAAACTTTAGCTATTAGCCCGCCCTGCCACACTACGATTCACCTGCTGTGGAAAAGTTAAAATCCACAGGAGATCACAGTGAGTCTTTCTCCCTCAATTATGTATCTTTGATGTAGTGGATTGTTGACAATGTATCAGGACGTGTATTGTATCGGCCTCAAACCAGAGATGTCCAGCCCTGTTTTTAAGACATGAGGGCTTCATGCCAACACCAGGATCTGGTCTTCTGTGGACCAGCCAGAGGAATCTTCAACATTTCGTTGGTGAGTTTAATGTGTGTTTTATTTCACAAAGGAGGAGTCAGTCTAGGGTTTGTTACATGCTGATTCTGGGGGGGCATTTTGTTTTTATTCAATGAGCAGGTCATGGCTGGAATGCTTCTATTAGGTCACAATAGGACTTAAAAAATGGAAAGTGTCACAAAGCAATCTAGAATGTAGAGTCTGAGTTTTTACATATATATAGCACCAAGCTGACAGACCACACACACTTCACAGATATTCATCTGGAGAACACAGTCAGAGAGACAGCAACAATACGAAAACAACAGAGAGATGGCAAACTCAAAATCAACAAGCTGGTACCAACCAATGGATATAGACGAGTCAAATGAGACTCTGGAGGAGATTATCAGCAGGTATTGTCGCTGGCCAAGCCAAGACAAACCTCATCCTCAATCTCATCAGAGGTGCCCACCCCAATTGCAGGAGAGGTATCCTGCTGCCAAGAGCCAGGTCCAGGAGCTGCAGGAGAGGCTGGAGGAGGAGCGACAACAGAGACTCCAGTGTGAAAAGGAGAACAGGTGTTTAAAAGAACAACTTAAACACCTGAAGCCCTCCTTTCAGCCTCAGAACCTCACCTATTATGTGCAGCACACCACAGGGAAGTTCACTGGCATAATAAAAGACCTGAACCAGAAGCTCACAGCCAAGGAGGAGGCCAATGAGACCCTCAAAAAGGAGGTGGAGGACCTGAAGAAATGGCTGGCAGAAGCCAGGTCCAGCCACACTGAGCTGTCCTCCAAATTGATATCCCAGAATGAGGACAGTGACAGGCTCAAGAAGGAGGTGGACCAGCTCACTAAGGACAAGGAACACCAAACCTGGTGGATTGACCGCCTAATGAATGAGCTGGATGAGGTCAGGGGGCAGCTTTGGGAGCTGGAGGCCTTAGACCTCAAGGAGCAGGTGGACCAGCTCACCAAGGACAAGGAACAACAAACCTGGTGGATTGACCGCCTCATGAATGAGCTGGATGAGGTCAGGGGGCAGCTTTGGGAGCTGGAGGCCTTAGACCTCAAGGAGCAGGTGGACAAGCTCACCAAGGAGAAGGCAAGCCTAACCCGATGGAGTGACCGCCTCATGAAAGAGCTGGACGAGGTCAGCGACCCGCTTTGGACGCTGTGGGCTTCAGACACCAAGGAGGAGGTGGAGGACCTGAAGAAAAGGCTGGCAGAAGCCAAGACCAGCCACACTGAGCTGTCCTCCAAATTAAGATCACAAAAGGACGACAGTGACAGGCTCAGGGAGGAGGTGGACCAGCTCACCAAGGAGAAGGAAACCCAAACCTTGTGGAGTGACCTCCTTCTGAAAGAGCTGGAAGAGGTCCGGGAGCAGCTTTGGGTGATGAAGCTACCCAACCATCAAGCTGTCAAGGAGGAGACTGATCTGGCCCAACTAATGAAGAACCTGTCCCTCCAAGACAACTCAGGGCCCTCCCTTCCCAGCAATGAAACTTGGGTTAAAGAACTTATCAAGATCTCTCCCTGGAGAACGCCCCCCCTAAACAGCTGCTGCCCCCCCTCCGTGGGTTTTTCTCCGGGTAGCTCCGGTTTTATCCCACACAAAAAATTAGAATAAATTTGTGAAAACTATATGTTGTTTCTTATGTTTGTATTTCTGTATTTGTCACACTGTTGTCTGTATAGAGAGTCTGATGTGTAATAGAATCAAATGTGTTTGCAGAGTGTGTTTGAACAGGTCTAATAGATCCAGGGTCTCTGAGGCCTCAACATCTCTCTCTGAGGTTTTTCTTATTAACTGACCTAAATGCATGAAACCTTATCATGAGTCTGCAAGCTATTCCTTTGATGGTAGAATTTATTAAATTCACATTTAACCTCATACACATGACACCAAAACAAATAAACAATAAAACAAAGGGGACAATGAAACTAACAGTAACACAAAACAACAAACAAACAAAAACAAGATCCACAAACAGAACAGAAAAAACAACTCCTCACACCGACAAGCTCCATCTCTAAAATGTCATGATTTTTTTCTTCTTTCAATAAATGTTAGCTGTTTAAAAATAGATCCAAATAACAGAAAATCTTTGATCACAAATCAAATTTATAGTACTCTCACTAAAACATATGAACTGAGTGTGTGTAATACTTTACCCCATATGTTTCCAAAATCAAATATTTTGTTCTTTTCAAGGGCTGATGATTTTTTCAATTTTAAATAATATCTCAGTTCATCACTCCAGTGTTTAAGTGAGTGAGGACATGTAGCTTTCCAGTGTTTTAAAAGAACTTTCTTAAATACAATACAGGACAAAAGAATAACCCAGCTTTGTGGATATCTGACTCTGACATGTGAGACATCTTGAAAAATGCAAATATAAATATTTAAATTAATTTCCACTCCCAAAACCTCAGACAACCAGTGCTCTATTTCAACCAAACCCTCTGAACTTTACTACAGCTCCAAAATGCATGAATCAGTGAATCTGTGAGTCAACATTTCAGACAGTTCCCTGAAGCATTTTTGTCATACTGTTTGATTTTATCCCTTGTACAGTAAATTCTGTACATTATTTTATATTGGATTAAATGAAATGTCCATTGACTGTAATATCTCTTGTTAAACTCCAACAGTCCTTCCATCTCAGTTTGATATCCTTCCTCTCTAAATCTTGGTTCCATGAATTTATTCTAGTTTACAATGTAGTTTCAACAGAATATGATTTCTGTGAAACCTTATAAACTTTAATTAAATGATTACATGTTTCTGATATAAATAGATTCCTCTAAATCACTCTGCTCTGTGTAAGAATGTAGGTCAAACATTTTAAATACACTTCTAAGCTGCATATACCTGAACAATTCTTCATTAGATAAACACTTTTTTAAAGAAAATCTTTGGTGGAGCTGTTGGTACTGTTGAGAATAAAAACAAAAACTTTGGAAGCCATGTCATTTTAACCAGATTTAACCTGCCTAACATTCACCCATTCACCCATTCACCCATTCACACACTGATGGAAGAGGCTGCTGTGTAAAACAAACATCAGTATTAACCAACACACCGCTGACACAGGCACAGGGGCAGTTTGGGGTTAAGTGCCTTGCTCAAGGACACTTCAGTATGTGAAGAGTGAGGCCTGGCATTGATCCCCAAATCTACAGATGTTGTGATTTGGCGTATACAAATAAAGATTGATTGATGGTCAAGTCCAGTCAAACTTTATTGTCATTCTTCTGGATAGCTTGTATACAGGACAACAAAGACAGAATATAAAAAGAAGACAAAACAACAACATGAGGACAGACTAGAAAAGAAGGGCTGACTATGTCAGTGAAACTAAACTACATATGGACAATGGAGTAAATAGATAAAGCAATAAAGCAAATAAATCAAACAGAACAAAGACAGAGGTGGGGCGGAAGTAGAGGTCAGGTGTTGTATTGAACAGGAAGGTCTCGAGGTGTTTTTTAAATGATTGAAGTGAGTCAGAGTTGAGGATGTGTGGAGGAAGAGAGTTCCAGAGAGCAGGGGCAGCGATGGCAAAGGCTCTGTCCCCCAAGGTGCGGTGCTTGGTGTTGGTGATGGGTGACAGGAGGTTGTGACAATTGCTTGTTGTGAGTAAAATCAACCTGCTAATAGGATAACAAAAATACTCATTCAGTTTCTTGAAACAAGAATATTGTCTCAATTCAAGAGGACTTAAATTTGTCTTATCCCATCGGTATTTTTTACTTGTTTCAAGCAAACCTGGTTTAATTTCAGGTTATGAAACAAGATATTTATCTGGACTTGTCAGGTGAATGTGGCTTATCTCACTTCTATTAAGAAATTAAAAAAAAGGTACTAGCTTAATTTTAAGTTGTTACGGTGCAGAGAATTTAAAAACAAATGTTTGTATAAAAAGGTTTTCCTACATCAGTCTTCATTCACAATAATATAATACACACACATTGAATAAATATCATATTTAATACATGCATTAAACTGAAGATAGGAGGACTGGAGTTGTAGCTCCTGTGAGGAACTTACAGTAAGTTGTGTTGATTTGGGCAACCCTTGAGGACAAAGCTTGAGATCTCAGTCGTTGGCCGACTTCGTCCTGTGTAAGTATAAGTTGTCATTCCTGATTAAATATCTTATCCTTCTTTGTTTTGAATATTTATAAATGTAGCTCACAATGAATCTTTGGCATTGAAACTAAACATGAACTGAAAGAGAAGATGTTTGTCCATCATCACAATCTGAAGTACTTAAGGAAATGTGCTGCAATGAAATGCAAATAAAGAAACCAACAGTGTGCTGAACCGCCGCCATCACAGTGATTTTAACGTGAGATTGCCTCAGACAAAGCAAGTAAGGCGACCCCCGCCACCGGCCCTTAATTGACACATTTGACACCTACCCTTCTGCCGGGTGATAAAAAAATGAGGTCACGATAATCAATGTTCTCCCTGATGGTTCTGTTTGCTGCAGTGGGGCATACGGAGGCATCAGTTATCATTCAGTCTGTTTCATTACCAGCCAAATCTCCTCACCAGCTCTGGTAAAAATAGATAATAGGATCAAAATTGGATTAATACGCAACATTGAAAAATTTATATTTGCATCAATTAATTTACCGCTTAGATCCAACAGGCAGGGTTTTCTTTTTTAAATGTAATAATCTACTGAATGGGTTGCAGCCCAGCAGACCCTTAAAGCTTTATTGAAGCAAACATTGTAATGAGAGGAACATGAAAGAATAATATTCATAAGATAAGATATACTTAATTGATATCACATTCATTCAAGGTATTACATATTACATTCATTCATTGCACCTTCCCTTATTGTTCCACGTTTTTCCCTGAAAGAATTGTTGCACCATTTTCAACTCAGAAGTCTTTTAAACTGTTTGGGGATAAACATGATTTTATCCCCGCTGACAACCAAAACACACGTCCCAAACTTGACAAGTGAGCTCATTTTGAAGACTCAGCTTCATCTTTCAGTTCTCCTGAGAACATCTGATGCTTCGTACTCATAGAACATGAACATTGTTTTAAAATCCAGAGAATTAAATCAGGCTTGTCTTCAAATGACTCATAACATGAAGTTGAGTCAGACTAAATTAAATAAATGTATTTATTTATTTATTGAGATTTGTCTACCAAGAAATCTGAGATCACACTGCGTGTAGCAGATTACATCAGGAAGTCTCCGTAATCACTCTTTAAAGTAATCCAATTTTAAAAATCCCTTACTCTTGTCCTCAGAAGCACTCAGGCTTCATGATGGAATAATGAATCAAGATCTAATTTAAAACACAGCCATGAGTTCAAAATTCAAAAGTGTAATAATCACTCTTTGTCTAGATCACCTGGAGACTGTTATTAAAGCTAAGGACTTATAATAATAATAATAATACAGAACATATAATTATTTTCCTCTGGTCTGTTTTTTCAGTTTGGTTAATGATGGTGAAGTAATTACCTACACCAAAACACCTCCTTTAAAATCCACCCTGCCCCCTTTAACTGTTACTGGTTACCATAACAAGTCGCAATAACCACTTCACAGAAATCCCATTACATATAAACCCGGACTCTTAAATCTCATTGACATACAGGGTACATGAAGGAGAGGAAATTAGTCACAAGTGACTGGCACGAAATGTCTGATCTCATGGGCTCTGAGTGGAGAGAAAGAAATGTCACACACTCTTTCAGGTGGGATACCCTCGACAGCTTCCACTCCTTCTAATTGCAAACAAAAAGTTACACTGTCGAGAAGTTTCATGAAGCTCTCCTGAACTTTTACTGATCTCCATCCCTCAATCCTTAATCTGAATCAAACTTTGTTTAAAGAGGGGAAAAAATACCCTTAAATAATGAAGGATCACAAAAACAACAAAGTTAAAGACCACCTTTATCTTCCTCTGTCCAGAGGACATTCAGTCCTTTTAATCACAGAAATGACACTTGAAAGTTGAATTAAAATCCTGGTTGTGAAGTGAATGTCATGTGGCCTGCTTAGATGTCTGATAGAGGGCCATGAGGCTCACAGCGGCCATCATTGTCCTCGTGCAACGCACTGAATAGTAATTAAATATGCCACTTATGCTTCACTGATTCATTTCCTTCACAATTTTGAAGCTCAGCAGAATGCGTTTTTTTTCGGTGCAGAAGGGCTGCATTGTATCCAGTATGGCCTCATTACAAGGGCAAAAGGGCTTGGTGTTGGGGGGGAGGGGGCAGAGAAGGGGGAGAAGCACCCCATGAAGACATTGTGCTTAACATCACTAAATACCTCAAACACCACATTGTCCTTCCCAGCCCTCAATTAGTGGAGCTCCTTGTACGAAGCTCTGATTTCATACAGGGAGATTTATTTTTAGAGAAAATCCGGCCCTGTGCAGGCAGGAAGCTCTTTGAAAATCTAATGAAGAACACACCAGTCATGCCGAGTTGTTAGTCTCAGAGCAACCCTGCTTAACAAAGCTTCTCTTTTCTGTTTCCCTGCATGTTTTTTTGACTGCAAAAGACTACACACTTCTGATTTTTTGTTGTGGTGGCTGTGACTGTAGCCTGCACTATCAGTGCTGGACAGTGTCCAGCCCGAAGGCTCTTTGCCCTGCCCTCAGGCCTCTTCAGCTTGTGGATCTCCGTGCGGAGGAACGCCTCTTTGGTGGCTGTGACTAGGAGAATTAGGCAAGAGATGCGGGTTCACTTGCCCTGCGTAGGGGCTTATCTTGGGCTAAGCTGAGGGACTAATAGCAAAGCCAGCCTCTGCTCCAGCCGGTCTGAGGGCATAGGGAACCATCTGTCCACTCTGTGGATAACTGACAACAAAGGGGGCAAACATCGAAGAGGGACAACAAACCAAAAGGCTGTTCATTTAGAAGAAAACTGAAATAAAGGAGAGGAACAAGTGTTGTGTTCATAAGGTCAGTACTGTACTAATCATTCTTGTTGCTTCACAGGCCTCTCACTGAGCCATGACTTCAAGACTTTCCGCTCACTAGTTTCTGCTGGTGACATTGTTGCAGGCTTAATTAATGTTGAGGTCTTGCAATACAGAATGCTGCAGTAAAACTTTTAATTCTGTCTCTCTCCTCTCGCTTCTGTTCGTCTGAAGAGGGCCGGAGAATGTTTAATGCACAACTCCTGACTTCCATTAGGGTTGAATTAATTTGAGCTGCTTGTTTTTCTCCACTCTCGTGTGTTGTTTATGCATTTTGTTGCACTCTTAACTTCAGAACTGCGTTTGAGAACGATGATCTGTCACATTGGAGAGGAGTGAGATGCTCTATGGCCTCCTATAGAGTGAAATATGTTGTGTTATAAATAGATGGATAAATAGATTGTTGCTTAAGATCCTTGCAAAGTGAGATGTGTGGGTTTATGAAATCCTTCATTATGTTAATGAGCGAGCGTACAGTGCTTTTAAATTCATGCATCATTGTATGAATAAAAGTCAGGACGTTTGTTTCAAATTAAGAACACATTTGTACGTAACGATTCTGTAAGACAAATAAAATGTTCATGCTTTTCAGAAAAGTGTCCTCTTGTCATCAAAGCCCTCGGGTAATCTGTGTAGACATTGTTCTCCTCAAGGATTAACAAAAAGTTCTTTATAATCTGAAGCCGTTTCTTTCTGTCAATGCGCTGCGAGCGGGGTTTCAGTAGATTATCTGTGTTATCATGTGTACTTGATGGGTGCTGTTGTTCACCACTGTTTTGTTCGAGTGCCTTGAGTGGGTGCTGATGTGCTCGAGGTGACAGAAATGGGTCAAAAGGGTTTTAGCATTAACTAAACAAATCCCAGCCTATAGGATTAGACAGTGATGTTGCTGTTTATTTGATGTACTCACTGTTACTATATAATGATATACAGAGGAGACAATAGTTAGGAGTGTTGTTACTAGAAAGACTTCCTCCTCATATTCCTGATATTTTGGACTAAGTCCTGAAGCTTAGAGTGGAATTATAAACAGAGGAATGTGCCAGAACAATATCTCGTTGTACACTCGTCTCAGCTATTTGAAAAGCATGTTTTGTTTGTTTGTTCTTACGCTGATATCGTCACATTTCTTCTGATAACTACTGACACTTGTGCGATCATCAGTGTGGGCAAACTTTACTCAGATCAGCTCTCGTCTTTGGTTGATTGTGAGGTGTGGGACGGCAGCAGGGATCTCCGTAGTCATTGATTTTTTTTGAGGATCTAAGCTGCATCATGTTAGCATAGCTTAGCTTAGCTTTGAAAAAAAGATCAGAACAAGGGAACAGCTAGCCTGGCTTGTTTGGAAAGGGTTAATAAAAGCTATCCAACCGCCACTCTTAAGTCCACATATTGATATCTTACATCAGCCTGAAATTGGTTTAAGTAGAGTATCTCAGCAGTGAGCAGCCTGGCCGGCTTTTATATAACACACAACATGTTTGTGCACTAAAGCAGGATGATATGAAGGCTGTGTGCACTATATGAGATGATGGCTGTGCACATTACAGGCAAGCTTTTCACACTACTTCAGCTAAGCTAACCAGATTCATGTTAACAGATTTGAGAGTGATATCAATCACCCATGTAGCAGAAAACCATGTTGCACAAAACGTCAAACATGTTGAATATCACTGTACAGACGTTGAAACCCTACAGAATGACTGATTTAAGCTCTGGTTGATGGGGAACTCCTCATGCACACTCACCAAAAGTTGTGGACAAAGTACAATTCTTCATTACTTCGGTCAAAGTATAGATCCTCCTGGTCAAACATTACTCCAATACAAGTGAAAGTTGTTCAGTCAGATTAAGACTTGAGTTAAAGTCCTGGAGTACTTGCTTTTAAAAATACTGAAGTATTCAAAGTACTTTTTAAAATATCTCTAAACGTATTTTCACAAAGCATGAGGTCAGTCAAGAATGCATGGGTGAACATTCTGCTCTGTTCTGTGTATCTAGAAAACATGATTTCATATCTAAAAAGCCTACCATGAAATATAAACTAAGTTACTACAAGCACAGACAAGTTTACAATGTTCCTCTGGAATCAAAGCAGTGTGTTAGCTCCAGACCTCCACATGCTTTCTCAGGTTAGATGCTGATGTTTTGGAGGCTGTGATGAAGTTTGTGTGGTAAACAGATCAGAGATTTACAACAATACAAACAATCATTCTTTATTTCAAAACCTCAAACGTGGGTTTAAAATATGGCCGTGGTGCTCAGGTAGAGAATCATCATCCTTCTCAGTCATAGCCATCATCACCATGACTAAATGAACGACTGATCTGAACAACGTTTGATCTACGCTCATCCCAGGTACACCAACATTTTACGGTCTTTGGGATCTGATTTCAGATAAGAAAATTCATCAGCTGACTTCAAAGATAAAGTAGTGAGTAACTAGAGCACTGATAGAAATGTAGACAAGTCTTTAAATGCAGTAAAAGTAATAAGTTCCCCAAAAAATTATACTCAAGTAAAGTACAGATACTCAAAACATGTACTCAAGTACATTTACTTTGTTACTGTCCACCACTGCTCACCAATAATGTGTCCTCATGTTTCTTTCCTTTATCATGAAAGTGTAGCATCTGTTACAGTTAAAGGTTTGAGATAATCCTCAGTCCGTTTCCTGTGCACAGTCTGAGTCATTTAAATGTGTGGCTTCATCAAGTGTCGTGTTGATATATAAAACTTGGAAGCACCTCTCAGAACTGTGATCATCCAGCAGACAAACTGAGCTCAGGTCTTCATGGACTTGAGTCTCGTCTGTCTGTCAGTGAGCTGCACATCCAACTCTGCATCCAGACATTCTTTATTTGTTCTGCAAATGTGACAGATTGGATACGGAGCCAGCACAGAGCAGACTTTGTGTGGAGTCAGTGTGATATTAAAAGAGTCACACACACATCACTTGATCCACGGGCCTCCATAGCACAAGTGGCTTCCTTTGTATCTTATCTTATCCAAGGCTTACACAAGCTGTAACTCATGACATGGTCTCATGTGGAGATTTCACACACTGATTTCTTACCTCACTCACAACGCCACCATCACAGGACGTCAAGAGTTCACAGCTCTTCAGAGAGCGTCAATCCCCTGAAACAAAGAGGTTTGTCTCAGCGCAGCAGCTGAGAGGTCAAAGCACGATCATTTTCTAGTTGTGACACATTTTACACAGCTACGGTAATGTTTCATAAAACTGTGGAATAAAGGTGGATTGTTGATGCATGCAGCAGTGATGCAGCTTTCGCAATAAAATGCAGAATTTCATGTTTTATTCAGGGCTGCTGTTTGAACAATAGACAAGGAAGGGGACGTTTTCCATGAGCTGGGATAACTACACTGTTAAAACGAAAAGCTGTGAAAACTCAAAATTTCAAGGCAACTGTCTGTGCTAGATTTTTGAGTTTTGAGGCTAACTAGAAATCTTAGATTTGAGCCAACTGATTAGTTTTGTTGAAGTCACTTATCATTCATATGTATTGTAACTTAAAGTTTTGAATTCTACATACTAAGAAGTGAAAGGTTCAAGGATCAAGCTTACTTCATTTGTACCCATAGATAGATTTTGTTTGCAGTGAGTCAGCCTCCTTTTAACATCAACACAACAAACAGAACAGGACAATACATGACAACAAAGTGACAAAGTGCTTAAGAGGTAACCCTTAATAAAAACGATAAATACAGGAAATGAGCAATCAATAAGAGCTAAATCAATAAAACAAGATAGACATAAAATCAACCACTGGTCAATAAAAACAAGATAAAAAGAAAGAAAGTGCCACCAGTAAAAAAACAAGATAATTTATTATTGTTTGTTCAGAAAATGTCCCTTTGTTACTGCACGTTGCTGCACCATTTTCCCACCTGCAAGCTAGCTAGCTAATGTTAAAGGCAGCTAACTATTGGTAATGACCATGCCTTATTAAACTAACTAAACAAATTAAAGTTACATTAACCGGTAATCAACTCACCATCAACTCACCAACTGTAAAGCTAGAGTTTCAATACAATACTCAAACAAAACACTCACCTTTAAGGCGATAACATCCACACAGGACAGGAGAGATGGCGCCACATGTGGGAAACTGAAGGTGTGGAAGACCCCTGTAGATTTGAGTTGGAGACCCCATTCTTTACCTGAAGCAGACTCAAATAATTAAGCCGAGCCTTAAACCCATAATTTCAAGTTTTGCCAACCTAACTTATGAAATGAGAACAACTTTACACAACAAACTTCATAAAGGTAGTTGAGATAACTACTTTGATGTAGTTTGAAACAAAATGGAACATTTTTTGTTTACTTAACAAAAAAATCTATTTTAACTTTTCATTTTCACAGTGTATGATGGATTTACAGACAAGGAAAGGCAGTTAGATTGAAAATAAGAAAGATGGAGTCACAGTTTGGCTTTATTTGAACTGTTCTGTTTTAATGCAACCACCTGAAATACAAGATCTTTTTTCATTCCTAAACTATTCCTGTTTTTCTTGCAGGCTTTAACTTATATACTTCAAAAACACAACATGTCTGACAAAGAAGAAATGGTTTTGGATGGGAACATGAATGTTACTCTGACCCTGAGGCTGCTGATGCATGGAAAGGTAACGCACCTACATGAAAAAGATGAAGATTGTATTTGTATTTGACAAACGGTCTCAACACTGACAGAATATCACTGATGTCTGAAAATGCTGTGTGCTGCAGCTTGCTCAAGCATTGTTATCTTCTCATTCACAGGAAGTTGGCAGCATAATTGGGAAGGTACTTTTAATCATCATATTTACAGATTCATCTTTCTGTCTCTGTGATTCTCCTGTTTCCTCTCTTTATAAAACTAACTTGTTCTATTTCTCCGCATGATTCAAGAAAGGAGAAACAGTCAAGAAGATGAGGGAGGAGGTGAGCATTGACATTGACACCTATAATGTGAAAACATGCATAATTTATGTATTCATGCAGGTCAATTACTGCATAATGTGGCAGGAGTAATTGTGAATTTATATTTGCAGAGCGGTGCGCGAATCAACATATCAGAGGGATCATCTCCTGAAAGAATAGTCACCATCACAGGACCCACGGAGGGAATCTTCAGAGCTTTCTCCATGATCGCACAGAAGTTTGAGGAGGTACAGCAAAACAAACTCCACATCAGCTTTAATACACCTTCAATCAAATGTTTCTGTTTTATAAGAGAGTTTAAGAAAGACCTTTTGAAATTTGTCTGAGGTTTGACAAACACTGAACGCCCCATTCCTCTGTTTTGAGAACTTGTCAAATAAAGCTGACATTCTTACAGTCGTGAAAACCATATTTGTGAATTCTGCCGTAGGATATTGCTGCAGCGATGACAAACAGCAACGTGACAAGCAAGCCACCTGTGACACTTCGCCTGGTTTTCCCAGGAAGCCAGTGTGGTTCACTGATTGGAAAAGGCGGCTCAAAGATCAAAGAGATCAGAGAGGTATGATCCCCTTTCTTTTTGTGTTTCGTTTCAGAGAGTGTTTTTTTTCCTGCATTCAAACAGGGACAGAGCAAATCCTCCCTGGTGCTCTGACACCTCAAGTATCAAACACTACAGTCAAACCTTAAAATGTGTGCATTTCTGTGTCTGCTGCTCGTGAAAGTCTCCCTGATTATGCCCGTAAAGATCGGTGGAGGCTGGCTGCATGTTCTGAATGGACAATATTTGTGTACACCTCTGCAAATATTGGAGCACAATTTACTATTTGGCTTGCAGCTGCTCTCTGCATGTCAAAATGTGTTCAAGGCAATTTGTGTGTGACTGAAACAGCATTTCAATCTGGGTGATGGAGTCCTCTTTTCAGCAATAAATAGCATTTGTTTCCTCTGTTGTCTGGTGATGCTAAGACCACAGGCGCTCAGGTTCAGGTGGCAGGAGACATGCTGCCGGACTCCACAGAGAGGGCTGTCACAATCTCCGGCACTCCACAGGCCATTACTCAGTGTGTAAGACACATCTGCTCTGTCATGCTGGAGGTAAGCACCGTCACACAGCAGATGATCCTCACAATCGAAAGCTCTATTTTGGCATGGAGTCACATTTGTTTAGGATGGGGTTAAAGGTATTCAGGAGCACATCCAGGATATCTTCAGACTGAGCAGCGTTTAACTCCTGAAAGACTAAAGCTCTGTGCTCCCCTTGAGATATGCATCATTAATGTCACTAATGTCAAAATATTGTGACTTTGTCTGATGACTAAACTCCTCAAAACAAGTTTGGAAATGTTATTTTGGTCAGTTATTCCTCCCATTTAATAAAAGCAATTGGTATTGTATTTCAAACTGTTAAAAAGCCTTTTTAGTCACCTTTTCAGGCACATTATTTTGGGGCGCTACCCACACATTTAGCTGTGTGCTCATTCCACGAATACACATTTTTTACAAGTTATAACTCATTGTAAACGTGACTTATCAGTCTTTCCAACAATATAAAATACAACACTAATTGGTATTATTAAAGTGGAGAAATAATTGACTGATATAATGTTTCCAAACTTTTTTGAGTTTATGTACTCTACCAGTCAAAAGTTTGGACACACCTTCTCATTCAAGGTTTTAATTATTATTGTAAACACTGTAGATTAATACTGAAGACATCAAAACTATGAAAGAACATATATGGAATTATTGAATGAAGAAAAAAGTGTTAAACAAAGCAGAATATGTTTTATATTTTAGATTCTGTAAAGTAGCCCTCTTTTTCCTTCATGACAGCTTTGCACACTCTTGGTTTTCTCTCAGTCTGCTTCATGAAGTGGTCTCCTGGAATGGTTTCTAATGAACATGAGCCTTGTCAAGAGTTCATTTGTAGAATGACTTGCCTTCTTAATGTGTTTGAGACCATCAGTTGTGTTGTCCAGAGGTAGGGTTAGTACACAATGGATAGCCCTGTTTGACTACTGTTGTAATCCAGATTATGGCAAAACCAGATTATTTCATAGTTTTGATGTCTTCAGTATTAATCTACAATGTTGAAAATAATTAAAATAAATAAAAAACATTGAATGAGAAGGTGTGTCCAAACTTTCGACTGGTAGTGTACATTATTAGTTTAGGGTATCAGGTGTTTTTGTAATTATTGTGATTGTTTCACCACAAACTCATGAAAGTGTTCTCTTAATTAACTCATAATTAGTTTTCTGTCTTAGTTCAGCTAGGTTCATCTACTTTAGCTCTCCTTGTATCCCCTGTAGCTCAGAAGTAACAATTTTTAATAAAATTACTTTTTAGAATCAGATTATTCTAAAAAACTTCAAGTCATACCAGGTGAAATGTTCAGATAAGAGAGTTTAATAAAGTTGAGCATCCACTCGCCCTTCCACTCTAAAAATCTATTCCCTATTTTGAGGTCTATTCACAATGGATTTCTTTGGTCCAAGGCTTCATGCAACCACCTCAGCCAATGAATGGAAAGTGAAAAGCTTCAGGATTCAGATTCAGGGGATATAAAAAAGGTTGATAGAGTACATCAGAGCCAGAATAGGTTATTTTCTGAGCTGCAGCAGTGTATGAATTTCTGTCCCTTATTGGTTTGCATGACTGTGTCTCCAGTCTCCTCCAAAAGGAGCAACAATTCCTTACCGTCCCAAGGCCATACCTGCTGGAGCCCACGCAGTCCTAGCACCGCAGCACTCTGCACAAGTAAGTGGCCGAGTACGACATACTTAACTTTGACTGCTGCCAGGTTTCACAGAAGCTTATATCTGAAGAGGCTTTGAATTTGATGGGATCTCGGAGTCACACTGATCATTAGGCATATTTTTACCACTAGAGGGACACATCTTTTTAATTACACAGCAATGAGCTCTTCATTCTGTGATGTTGTAAGCTATGAGAGGAGGAGGCAGTGATCATGTTAGAAATTGGCTGAATTGAATCCAGCCAGGCTGTAATGTGACAGATATATGAATAGAAGGCATTGACACTAATAATCCCCCTGGGGTGTGAAACCTGAAAGATGTCGTGACTAAAGCTCATATTTTCCATCAGCTGGCTAATCGCTGTCCTGAATTTGGCACAGTCTGTTCTGACCTATCAGACATCTGTCTATGTTATTGGATTTCTGGCCCTGGTCAAAAGGGAGGAAAACAGCAGATGACATTTAGATGAATTTCCATCAAATCTATAAACATTAGAGTTATGGAAAAGAGGGAGGGATGGATTTTCAGAGATGGACTCACTGCACTGAGTTCCTCTTCATGCTCTCTAACAATTGAAAGTTCCAAGTGACATCTTCGAACACATCTTCATTTTCTCTCTTCCTTTAATTCTCCCAGGCCTTTGCAATTCCAGGGCAGTATGCTTTTGCACATCAAGATGTAAGTATGCTCATTTGAATGACTGACATCCATCCTCATGACCTGCTCCTTCCCATTCCTCCCGAGCCACCACTACACCCTCTATGTACCCCACTCTGAAGAGATGAAACTGAAGTAACCTTGATCTGTTGATATTACTAACACTAACATGAGATAGCAGAATGCGTTGACTGACATGGAAGTAAAGATGTTCAGATTTGTGATCAGTTATAGCTTTGTAGAAAGAGATGTGTCTGTATTTTTAGATGGCTGCCATGAGAAGCGAGCATGCTTTCTGAAAGAAATGAATCTCTCACACTGACACTATCTGTGATGTTTGTGAACTTCACATTGGCTCTGTATTGTAGTTGTCAGCTCCTCTGAAATAATCCAGTTTGATTGGTTAGCTCTAACTTCCTTCCTACCCTGCAGTTGACCAAGCTTCACCAGTTGGCTATGCAGCATATCCCCCTCCCTTCCCTTGGGCAGAGCAACCCTACCTTCCCTGGTACGTACCCACGACTCCCCGGGGAAGTCCATCAATTCCCCTGACTTCACTCCTCTTCGAATCACATCATCAAAACAACACTGTCACTTCAGGCTTCAGAGAAGATCTAGGATGTCTCCATTCTTTCAGAGTTTAAAGACTCACACAGGGTTTTTATTCTGCACGTACACAAACCAGACAGTACCTGTTAGATTTTTTACATTTCTTTGCTTTTATTTGTTCCAGACAATTTAAAAAGACTGGTAAACAGAATGGAGGGATTTTCATGGTTTGACCACCACATCTGTGTCATTTCAAACTCCTAAAGTTACTCACTGAGTATGTGACAGATTGAAGCGAACACAAAATTCAAACAGCAGAGTTCTCTGAGAGGGAAATGTGAAAAATGAGAGAAATATTTACAGTTATGTAAATGTTTTACCATTTCTCACCATTTCTTACATCCCCCCAGAGTTTCAGCTCCATTTGCCCAATTTCTCCTCTCCTAAAACAAAACCTAATCTCTTCACCCCATCCTCCACCTCTGCAACATGTCTCCTTCAATTCTAACATTGTCTTGGCCAGACAATCCCTGACCTCAACTTCCCCAAGTACTCATATACTTTACCACGACTAACTGAGGACAGAATACCAGAACATGTGATCCTGACATGATAGAGTTTATACAACATACTGATTTAAAAAGATATAAAAGTGTGTTTTATAGCAGCAATATCAAATGTATGCATAGAGTGTGTGCTGAATATGTATATATAAAGTATGCATTGGCTATTTTCATGTTCCTAATTTAGCAGTGAGCTACTGATAAAGCAGACAAAGTAGGGCAGCTTGTCATGCCATTAAAGTGAAGCCATTAGTGCCATACTGTTGTTAGCATTCCTTGTCCTACTTTGCAGGATTGGATGCATCTGCCCCCACAAGTTCACAGGAGCTGGCAATACCTAATGATGTGAGTACCACATTGTTTTATGTTTTTACTGAGCTGAAACAAAGTCCTGCACCCAAAATCCTCCTGCTTCTTCTTTAATGCTTTCCAGGATGACGGTTATAATGAGACATTTTTGGACACAACTTCCTCTAGTTCACCCCCGGAGCTGCAGAAAGTGTATGCTGTCAATTTGAATGAATACAGATCAGCATGTACGCAGCTGACTAGCTTGTTGTGTCTTCATTAATATCAAAATAAGAAAGTCTGTATGAGAGGTTCAAGAGTAGACGATGATTTTTGTTGCTTGTGAATTGCTTAATGAATTATCTTGCCGTGAGATATTTTCAGAGGAGAACAGGTGGCTTGAAGAATTTTTTTAATATTATGATCAGCATGAAGACTGGCAAAGGGGACACAGGTAGTCTCAGCTGCCACTGATTGACATGTTACATCTAAACTGTAAGAAAGGTGACTGGAGGCGGTTTTAAGGGGGTTCTGGTTTATTCCTGGACCACAGCAGTGAATTCCCTGAGTCTTGCCGACACAGTGATTGCCCTGTGTCAAGCTGAGACTCAAACATCTTGATTACTTTGTTCAGATTAAAAAAACTATTTATTACACATCCATCTCCAGGCTCTCTGTGCACACTCTGTTTACTGTATTTGCACTGAGCTGAGCAGCTGCTGGTGGCAGCTCCTTTGCAGACAGGACAGTGATGTCTTCTAATTGTTCTCTTGCCAAGACAGAAAATGAGTGTGTTACTCCAAATGTCAAATCAATGGCTTTCAGATAAGAGGGTACCGCCTGTGCTTTATTTAATAGATCAACAATATCAGCATCTAACATTTCATATGATCTTAGAATCACAGTGCCGACTGTTAGCAGAGAGCAACAATGCTCGATGGAGATGCTGTCTGTTGTTATAATAACACAGCTGTCCTCTGTAGAGAACCACTCACAGACTGTGGTGCTGGTATTGGCTGCAGCAGTCAAATGCTGTTTGAAATCTAATTGCCAAAAAGCCCAGAAACACGGGCTGATTTGCTATTTACATGTTTCCACTCTCTCCTCTTCTAGTTTATTGGCTGTATAATTGGAAGACAAGGCAGCAAGATCAATGAGATTCGCCAGGTCTCTGGAGCTCACATCAAAATTGCCAGCGCCACTGATGGCTCAGCCATGCGCCAAGTCACGATCACAGGCTCGCCGGCCAGCATCAGCGTGGCCCAGTACCTCATCAATGCCAGGTAAGACATTACACAGGGCGGTCCAGTCTAGTAGGGTTTCTCATGCCGGTCTGATGATAGGTAGGCCAAACACCATGCTATAATATGAGGCAGACTTATTGTGCTCAGGATGAGGCTGGATTTGTTCCATCTCACTGCTCCGTTCTCTGACTGCATTAAAATCCTTATTGTCTCTGCTTTTTAACACATTCCTTCTTTGATTCTTATGTTTTCTCCTCTCTCTCATTTCCCTCCTCCTTTTTCTCACCCAATCCCCCCCCCCCCCCCCCTTTCATTTTTCACCTCCACCTTTTTAACTTTTCACCATCTAAACTCCCCCTCCAAACATCATGACCTGCAGCTTAGAGTTGGCTAAATACACCATGCAGGCTGCTTCCTCTGCGACCCCCGTTGACCTCAACATGAGCTTCTCTCAGTCTGCTCCCACTGCCTCCGCTGCTGCTACCTCTATGGCTGTCTTGGCGGCCGCATCCCAAGCCCCCACCATTAATGTCCACTCTCCCTCCACCTTATCAGCCATCCAAAACCCACACTACGCCGTCCCTGTTTCCAGCCTGCTTGGCATGAAAACTCTCCCTGTCCTGGCTGTCCACCCAGCAGCTGCTTCCAGCCTAGCACAGGGTTTATCTCCTTACACTGCAAAAATGTCAACCGCTGGCATCAAAAAATCTGAGAGGCAGAAGTTTGCTCCTTATTGATGCCAGTGTAGCTGACAGGTAAACCATTATTAATGGATGAGAAATTATTTAAACCTTGGCTATAAACTGGGCTAAAGTAGCTTATGCTGGTGTGTGTAGGTTTTTCCAGTGTAGCACTTCTTCCCAGGAAACCAGAACGATTTTAGAAACAGACTCAAAGGGTGTTCGAACATGTCCTCAGTTATTAAAACAGGTATTAGTGTGAATTTAACTCAGTGGTATCCTATGTATTGGGAGAACAGTGCATGAGTGTAAGACAGGCTGTGTAAGTATTAATGTTACAGAGCTTTATATGAAGACTTCCTCCTGCAGAGGTTTTTTCTATGATGCAAATACTGACTTAGTTTTCTATCTGTGCACAGAGTATTTTCCAGATAATGCAAAGTAGTGTGATTAGACGTTGTGTTTTGTTGGCAGCAGGCTGTTTGATTGTTTGTTTTGTACAATAGAAGTCAGAGTGTATAGATGTTCTTTTTTTTAACAAGGATTGCCCCACTCTCCTGTCAACTTAACCTTTCCATCACTATAGGCTCTCATCAACGCTAACAGGCTTGGGTGTTCTGTAGTAGCGTTGCACTGTAGCAGTTCTGATGGGATTATCCTAAACCCACATTGGATTCTAGTGGATTTCTCTCTACACAGTAATCCTGTAAGGCAGGAAAGGCCTTACAAACTCATTTATTGTTTCTGTACACCAGCTTCTTTCTTGTTTATTCTTCAACTTAAGCGAGTGGAATGCTTTGACTTTCAGCGGCGGAAATTGTCGCTGAGCAATTATTGTCATAAATGTTTTATTCATGTTCCTTGTGTGGGTCTGCTCCCAATTGATGAAAATTGTTATATTTGTTGATGAAATGACTTTGAAATAAATGGGACTTTTTATGAATACAGACTGCTTGTTTTATTATCATTCTATCAGTGTAAAAAATATTTTACATTAATGGGGATAAAGCTGACCTCTTAATAAAAACATCTACCCTGATGATTTATGCTTTGTTTACTCTCCAGTGGCTCTGAGCTTTAATTGTGTCAAAATCAGGACAACAAACTTCCACTCTGTTGGAATTAGTGTTAATGACTCAGGAGGCATTGAAGCTGTTTTGATCAAAATGTCATGTTAAAAAAGTCTCTGTGGACCCAAAAAAGGTTTGGTAAAAACAATACAAGAGAAGTATAGTTTGTTAAACCCCATGTGCATGCACTTCAGCACCTGTGGCACATATTTCTGTGTATACCTTTGACATATACACTTAAACACAAACTGGTACGCACACGGTTTTACTCCCCTAAATTACATCACCAAGATTAGTGTGACTAAGCTGACAGATATTCCTTTATCGCTGATTTCCTCCATTTTCAGATGTATGCACATGTCAAACATTAAATATCAGTGACTGTGAGAAACAGACAACAACAGAGAGCAGCAACACTTGCCATAGCTGTTTGCAACACAGAGGTTTTGGCAACTATACAAAACAAAACAAACCCCCTCTGCAAAGACTAGTCCGTGGTATTAGGAGGAGGTATTGTGTAGGTGGCAGAAGGCACAAAGCTCCGTCCAAAACAAACTTTCCTACCTGCACTCTCTTGAAAAACAAAGTAAACTTGGTCTAACCTCACAGTAAATATTCAACACATACTGGGGCAAAATTCTCTGGGGTCCCGAAAAAGAACAACTTAACCTTCAGTTGTCCGCTCAAGCATACTGCTAATGGGCAGGTAGGTTACAAGTGTAGTCGGTTCATGCTGCTCCGTGTCCCAGGCTGAACCCCCTCCCCCCTTTTAAGTGTAAAAAACAGGAGGTGGGCACTTCTGTTCTGCCTGTACGTGGAGTATGGGAAACAAGCCATACAGGCCATTTCCACAGCAGGGCTCCAAATGCTGAAGTGGGGATAATCAATAGTTAATGGGGGCAGAAATGTAATGACAGTGAAGGATGACATTTGAACCTCGGGGAGAGTGTAGCAGCAGAGAACAGTGCTGCATGTATGCTGGTGTGTGCCCAGGGCAGTTATGAGTGCACGGCTATATGCTATATTAATGATCGACTCTTTCAGGCTGAGCTCAGGCCTGCTTCCATCCTGTTGTTTGATCTTATACAAAAAGCAATCTAGGAATAGCAAAGTAAATACGTATTTTTGGATGCATCACCACTTGAAAAGTCTGTAGTTCATTTTGAGGCAGTTCTATCAATCACTTTTTGATTCAAAGCCTCAAACTACCACGTACGTGATGCAGAACTCTACTCTGACCCGTGCTCTCTACACACCATGCATTTTGAGCACATTACGTTCCTCTGCTGGTATTTCTTCTGATTTTTTGGTTCATTTCTTTTAACAGTTTAGTGATTTGTTTGTGGTTTATGGTTTTGCATATCTCTGATGGAATTTTGAAGATCCTCTGAAAATCTCTTCTCTGTTCATGGTGCTGTACGTTGATGTGCTGCTTCTTTGATTTGAGGGTTTTTATAGTTTACATTCAATCTAAGGGAGAAATAAATCAAATGAAAGAAGCAATATCAGAAGATGACTAATACAGCACACTACAACACAAGTAAGTCCTACATGAAAGGGATTACTGAGGTACACACATTTACCTCAAACACTCACCTGAGGTGAGATTATTCTAAAAGATGCATAAACATATTATAGTAGCTTAAAAAGACGGCACTCCTTTGACTAACTTCATGTTATTACTGTGTGGTAATTGCATAAGCAATTGCATAATAATGCATCAGAATATATGTCTACATTTCCTTATCCCTTCATCTAAACATCTATGGGACTGATTAGCATATATTTTAAAGTTATGTTTCATCCCTAGACGATGCATTAAAACCTCATTAAACACTGAATCAAAATCACCCTCAGCTGATTGTTTTAGTGCAAATAAGCAAATGTCAGAGCCTAACGTGTGATGGTTTTCTGAAAACAGACACAAGCTGAACATCTCAGAAGAGTGTAGCGTTTGGCCTCGAGCATGCTGCAAGGACATACCAACAGCTGTGCATCTCAGCAAGGGGAAGCAGGCAGGCAGTTTATTAAGGCTTAATTGTTGGTGTGACACTTGACAGACAATCCCATTGTAAACTTGAAATAAAACCAGTTATAGAATCAATAGTCTTCTCCCACCTCGATTAACTCCCAGCAATCTGGTCCAGCACTTCAAAACAAGAGCTAAATAAGATTCAGCTCTGCCAAACTGGAGCTGCCTCTTCACTGCTCAGAGAGAGAGCAGCAGGGCTCTCATGGATAACAGCTGAGGACAGACTTGTAAGCAGCCTGGTCCTGATCAGAAGAAACATTTGTGTCTTGGGAAACCTTCACACTTAGACTGACAGGTGACACGCTGATAATATTGGTTATTATGGCACCAGACAGACTTTAATAGGGCGCTTTGTGTCACCTTCATCCTAATCCAATACTTTTAAGTGGATGCTAATTTTTAAGGCTAGCTCAAACCAGAGAAAAACAAACTCTACATTTAATTCAGACCATTTTTAAGATCAGTTTTTTAAAAAATTATCAAGAGTTGAAACATTTTTTTTAAAGGAAAAACATTTTTCAACATTTGATAATTTGCTTGTTGGTGGACTCAGTGGCTTTGTTGTGTTGTGTTGCTTTTCTTTGTTTGTTTGTATTGCTTTGTTTTTTTTGTGTGGAGTCAGGAACAACGCAGTTATGCAGATCCAAAGGACACTGAATAAAAGCCTTTATGACTTGCACAGCAGGACACGCGCATGTAGGCTTTGCATGTAGTCTTCAATTCTGTAATTTAGCATTACTATTATCAGAGTCAATCAAATCCCAATCCAATTAAAGGGTTAGTTGTTGGAAGTAGGTTAAATGATTCCGGTTTTGCAGACTTGCCCAAATGCTATGTTTCCTCCTTATATAATCCTCTCTAATTTGTCTGCACATTATCCGGTGAGAAGAGCGTGTCAGTGAAACAGTTACCTGATAAGAGATAATTAAGTTGAGCTGTTAATCACAGCAGTGTGTGAACCTTATGAAGGGACCAGTGAACTCAACGAGGCTCACTAATTGACTGCCTGTTGTTTCTCTAGCAATTTAAACTGCTCCACCTAGTGGCCGATCGGCCCAACGAGACGTCTGGACGCAACTGCTTTCATCCTCCATTTATAAATTATTTATTTCTTTGTCACCGTGAGAAATAAAGTGCCAGTGTGGAGCAGGGACAGCAGCAGCTCCGCAGCACTTGCAGCGGTGGATCGCCGGAGACGGAGCGCTCTCACTCACTGAGGGGATAAGTTGAGCGGGAGACGCCGCTGACCTGCGAGCATCCTCCGGGGAAACTGTGCATTTGACTCGCTTAACGAGCGTCAGTTTCCATCTCTTCACCGCTGATCATTTGTTGCTGTCGTGGCTGCGTTGTCCAGCGGTCCGAAGGCTGTGCACGGCAGCGCACTGACGGATACAGAGACCACGAGGATCACAGGTGATTTATTACAATTCAGCTTGTCTTCTGCTGTGGAGGGATACTGCTTTTTATTTATGCATGTCAGTGAAATTTATCTCAGTGTTTAGCTTAGTTTAACTGTGGAAGCTCTGTTGAATTGAGTATGTAAGTAAAGATTTCACTCACACAAGCCTGTCCTAAAATTAAACTGCATCCATCACTTTTCATTTATATGTAAATGAGCTAGTTTTGAGGATTTAATTGCGGCTGTAGGGGCTGTTGCGCCTGTAGAAAGCACATATATGTGTCACTGTAAGTGAACTGTGTGGGTATTTGGATGTAAACAGGGCTAAGGCTGCTCGAAGCAGCATCAGAAGGATTTCAGTGGCTGCACAAAGAGTCAGCCTGCCCACACTCCACAGAATGCTACATCCTGTCAACTCAGGCTCTAACAGCAGAGTAGGCAGCCGAAAAACGTACTACACTGTACTGTTCATTTAACAAACTCAGGGTGTCCAGCGGAGGAGGTGGATGGGTGTTGCAGGGTGTCAAATTGTATTTTATTTTTGAACGGAGCTACAGAGTTTTATTGTCATTTCCAAACATAGTCTTTAAATATATTTCTTCATGTCAACTCTGCAGCTGTGATTGAGTTGCACTCCATCTCAGGGTGTTAAACAAACGACTTAGTTATGCATTTCTATTAATTAATTTTCTTTTCTTAGAAACATGAACACAACCCTGCTGATTTACACTCTCCTCCTCATCCTCCTGTGCATTTCCTGCTGCAGACTTCCGGGCAGGCTTTGAGCAAATTCTCACCTTGCTCCTGCACACACAATCTTAAGATTATATGACAGTTTTGCAAGGCCTGTTGGTTTTGCATTTTATGTGTAGGCCAACTTGTCTTTGATTTGGGTCACTCATAAGATTTACAGTCAGAGGATAAAATTCAATTAGGCAGCCCTGCAGCAATCTTTACTCACTGGCAGATGGCTTAATACTCTTGGATCCTGCCTTAGTGTCCCTTATTGCTCTAATTGGATTTCTTCATTTCACACTGTTTATCCATACAAAAATGAGTTTTTAAACATGGCATCATTAATTCAATACTTCCTCAGCCCTGTCAGATCCAAGCCCACTAGCCACCACTGTCTAAACATTTCACGTCTCATCCCTGATGATCTGCTTTGTCATAAATTGAAGTAGACCTCTTAGTAAATTTCTGCATCCCCAATGTGCTGTTGATGGCATGTTGGGATGTTGAAATGGTGAATTTAGGAGGATCCGCAATGTGAAATAAATGATGTACATACAGCGATGAAGGCATTTTATCTGTCTGAGTTAATTCTTGCCCTGAGGAGATGGTTTTCCTTTGAATGACATCCAGTTGGATTCCACAGAGGGACATGGCAGGAGTTTTATTCTCCGAGACAATGTGAATGTTAAGTGAGTTTTGGAGGCTCGCTGTCAGACCTACATTACTGCCGAGAACAACGGTAGCCTCAAACAGAAATCAAAAACAAGAAGGATGTTGTATCCACCACTGTATCTTCAGCCACCGTGTAGCTTGGAGCAGTCAGATCAAATTTGCAAATATTCCTCAAAACACTGCCCTCCAGAACGAATGCTAATAACACACAAACAAAAACATCTTGTGTGTAAAAATTCCTGGAGATGAAAGCACTGCCTCAGTACATTTGTCCTTATTAACAGCATTATTGTGTGAGTGTGACAGCTATCAAGCTCCCTGGAAGAATCTTTCCTGAGTGACAGAGGATGAGGCGACAGACAGAACAACCTGAACACGACTTAACTGCTGCACTTTGTGTTATTGAATTCTTGCCAGTTCAATCTATGTGAATAACAGTGTCTTATTAGTCCAGCTCGAGCTGAAATTTCACTCAGAGCTCAGGTTGTTGTGTCAAGTCTTATGGGCTGCATTTGCTCTACTGGGTAATGAAAACGACAATAATTCATGAGTCATAAATCAATGTGATGGTGAGCATCATTGAACCGTGAACTAACAGCCAGGTTGGATTCCTGCTTGATTAATCTCTGTGTCTGCACCTCACTGATCAAACCGGGTATGTTCAGTAGCCTGAGATGTAAACAGAACTTTGGCCTTTGACAGAGGGGCTTATATCCTCATTGATGCTAATGACTGATCCCACACCTACTGGCAAATACTGGGGCTAATAACCAGTTAATTCTCTGTAGTGCAGGAAGCCACTGTAACGTTTAAATGTCAATGAAAAGGGGAAATATCATCAGTCCTTCAAAGTGTGAGCAGAGAAAAACACAGTCAGGCTCACTGTGTTAATAATAACAAACTGTTATAGTGAATTCAGTCATGTTTCACCAGTAGCAGAAATTCAGAGTGACGTCTACTCAGCGTGTTCATTGCTGCTTGAAGGGAGGGACTGGATATTGAAGCACCTTCTCATTCAAGGGTTTGTATTTGTTTTAATGATTATAAACACTGTAGATTAATACTGAAGACATCAAAACTATGAAAGAACATTATGGAATTATTAAATTAACAAAACTTGTTAAACAAAGCAGAATATGTTTTATATTTTAGATTCTGTAAAGTAGCCCCCTTTTTCCTTCATGACAGCTTTGTACACTCACGGGCTGTTTCCCGAAACGACCTGCAACATACTACTTACTAATGTAGTAGGCAGTAGGTATTGCCTACTACATACTGCGTTTGAATTTAGTATGTAATATGACTGTTCTGTTCGATCTGTGTTGCAGTACGCTGGGTCAGGCGTCACTGGATTTCCGGTTTCGGAAAGTGGAAGTAAACAACATCCAAGCTGATAGATAAACTGCCTCATTAGCATCACTTATGATTTAAAAAGTTAAGAAGTGGTTTATATGTAATTTGATAACTTCCACAGCACCCAAAAAAAGATTTCCTCCCGTCAAGAAAGAAGGAAAAAGAAAAAGCGGAACGAGCGCTGTGCATTATGGGAAACATTACGCGAGGCAGACTGGTCCGATGCATGCTGTGAAATTTTCCTGAATCAGTAGACAACCGGGGAGTTTTGGCATACTGCAGATTTTGCTCTTGTTCACATACTGCATACTGAATTTTGGCCAAATCAGTACGTACTGCTAGTATAGTAGGCGGTTTTGGAAACAACCTTTGTATTCTCTCAGTCTGCTTCATGAAGTGGTCTCCTGGAATAGTTTTGAATGAACAAGTGCCATGTCAAAAGTTAATTTGTAGAATGACTTGCCTTCTTAAAGCTGGGGTTGGCAGTCAGATTTAGATACACTTTTTGTTATACTGGTTAAAATGATCTTTATGTCCTGATGGCAATCAATACATAATGTGTTCCTAAAAAAGAGGTAATAAAAGCCTCTATCTACAGCCGGAGTAAACCTGGGAAAACACCAACCAATCCCTGCCATCAGGAGCCAAATGATGAAACCAATCAAATCCCGTTCTGCCGTTCTGCCCGCCTCCTGCAGAGCGTACATTTCATGTTTGTTTGTGTTTTTAACTTTCACTATGAAAATGTTTTGGTGTTTTCTTACTGCTGAGTGAGACATGAGTTGACGTAGTGCAAAACACAAACCATGTGCTGAGGACCGGTTTTGAATCAGTCACCATCATATGGTCGCGAATCAGTGGTGCTGGTGTATGTGAGCGGGGGCGTCATTTTGGAGGAGCTCCGAGGGGAGGGGAGGGGAGGGGGGGAGGGGTTAGACGGAGTCCTGAGGAAATGCTACATTCAAATTCATGCTAGTTTTCCGTGACTACCAACCCTAGCATTATTGTGTTTGAGACCAACAGTTGTGTTGTACTGACTACTGTTGTAATCCAGATTATGGCAAAACCAGATTATTTGATAGTTTTGATGTCTTCAGTATTAATCTACAATGTTGAAAATAATTCAAATAAATGAAACCCATTGAATGAGAAGGTGTGTCCAAAGTAGAGTAGTGTATATATTATAATCTGTTGATTATATGCACTTCATGTTACCTGGTTACTGCTTGGCCCACTTCAGTTCTTGCAGCCACACAGGCTCCTTTAAGGAGCAGGATAAATGTAGAAACAAGGAAACCACATGCACACTTAGCTCCGTGCAGTTAAAGAGATAAATGTGGCTTACAAGACAAAACCAGCTGATTTTCTGGTGTTTATAAAGATCTGTTTTACGAGATAATGATTTGGATCTGACTAGAGTAAATTATGGAGTTGATTTTCCACTAACTGGCTGATTTTTTACTCTGAAGTGGGTGTTGAAAGGTACCAGTGGTGAAAATTAACTCAGTGATGTTGACTCATAGAAATCCTTGTATAAGGGTTAATTGTTGTCATTCTTCTCTAATGCTCTGCTGAGGATGAGCTAGCTCAGTTCACATGTGTGAGGAGTTCATGAGTTCACTGAGGCAACATTTGGACTGGAGCAGGGCTGGTTTGAACAGAATTACATCATGAGGTGCTGATCCTGAAACCGACTGAAGAGACCAGCTGATGCAGTTACAGCAAATAAGTCAAAATAATATTTACAAATTGCCGGTATGATAGTGGATAACACAAGTTTCTACCATGTGCTGCAGAGATCTGAAGAGGCTCAATGTACTGTGTGATTTTGTCAGATTGGTCAATGTTTTCTTTTGTTTAGCCAGAACATTTTTGCAAGTAGCCTATTCGAGTTAGAGCAGTGAAGCAAAGCAAACAGGATAAAAAACAGTGTTCTCTGCATTGCTGGGGGGGAACAAATAAATCAATGACCTTTCACTTAATGGCTCATATGCAAACGTATAAATGCAAGAATGCTTTCCATCACTTGCACCAGAGGAGACAAACAAAAAATCTCTAGTGCATCATGGAATTTTAACAGAACTGGTAAAAATGACGCGTTTATGTTCCAATCTGGCTGCACAGTTACACCACACATGAGACAGATTATGTTGTGAAGGTAAGAATTCAGGAAAAAATTGAACTCCTTTTATTTCAAGACGGCATAAAGATATCATGAAAGAGCAAACGATTCGTTTAGGAGTCACAGAGAAGGAATTTATTTGTGGAATAAACAACAGATATTGAAGGGAATGGCTGCTTGAAGTTGTTCTTGTCTCATTGTTAACAAAGACCGTTTAAGAAAGATGAAAACTGTTTCTCAGTGATTTTAATTTCTCAGTGGAATTTCGCCCTGAGCCCATTTATTTCTGCTGAAGATATTTCATTTTGTTTATCACAGATTTAACAGATTCTTTTTAGGCTTTGTAATTCGTTAAAACTATCCGTCAGATGTAAAGAGCTGCATCAGATTCTTTCAGAAATATGAAATTACACAGTTGTTGCTCTCTGCACTTTTACCCGTGTAGAGAAAAAAACAGTGCATGTGTGTAACTTGATGCAACAGAGCTCAGCGACTTGGCGAGCAAGGCCTTTATTCTGAGTTGTGTTTGGAGGAGGAATAAGGAAAAGCTTGAGGCTGTTTTTGTGCTTAAATGTTGTGCAGATAGTTACTGACTATAGGTGCCGGTTAGTATAGCAACACTGTGAGACATTTTACACCATGCTTTAAACACTGCAGACAATGGCTTAACTGAACAACCCACAATGTACACAGCCACCATTGGCCTTAATGTACTAAGAGACTGTGAGCCTGTAGAATACAGCCTGGAGCAAATCAAATAACACACTCACACAGAGCGGGCTCAGAATTAACAGTTCATGTTAAATGTTGTGAAAGACTGAGCAGTGAGAACAACAGTGAGGCTCATTCATGTCTTTTAATAATTTCCTGCACAACAGTAGACCTGAAGAAGCGAGAAGTGCCTTTGGTCACACTTATTAACTCTCTTTCAGTCCGGTTAAGTCATTGCTTGTATTTTATTTTTTTCAGTTGTGAGAGAAATGTGGGTCCAAGACCACCAGCCTCGTCCTCTGAATATTTTGGTACTGTGTAGTTTGTTCCCTGTTGAAACCAGCTTGAGGGCCACCCATTGCTCAGCCCTGATGGAGAGTACAGCAGAGCAGCAGGAGCAGCAGTCGCAGCATTAACTGCATGACAGCTAGTAACAGCTGTTAAGGTGGAGAGGTGAGGCTGAGAAAAACCAAATGAGGTCCTTTTACTAATGAGGCTTGGGCTCATCTTGCTCTCCCTCTCTTTCAGCTGCAGCAGTGTTATCGGTATGCACCTCGTTCTGCTTCCTCTCAGTTCCACAGCAGCTCCAAGGATTCTGCCTCAAACATCGCAATTCAGCTAAAACGTTGCTCAAACACCAGTCGTGCAAGCAGTCAATTTTAGGCTTCTCCCTAAGAATGGATCAGAATACATGAATACCAAAACGCTTAAAACATACGGAGAGACTTTAGCTTCATTGTTGGTGTCAGACAGGATGAATGTGTCTGGCTGTTCCATGTCCTTATCAAACACATACCTGAGCATTAATCAACACTTTGTTTGTTTTCACTTCATGTTAAGACCTCCTAAATGTTGTGTAGCTGGCTGAGTTCACTGAGTTTGACGAATCAGTCAATACGGCGAACTGTCCTCTCACCCTTTTTCAAAATAAGCTCCAAACATGAACATATCTGGAGCCTGTTTAACCAAGCTCAGCCATGATGACACCCAACATTTACTGAGGAAATAAATGGAAGTAGGCCACCGACAGCAGGAAAACATCATAGCATGCATTTAAATTTCAAGATGCGGCAGTAAATCAAGTGAGCACATGACAGAAACTGAAGCCTTCTCTAAAATGTACAGTTTCTGCGACATTGGCGGTTTATCCTGAGAGTTGACATGAGTCGAGCTCTTTAGTTTTTGGCTCTGTGAAAGATTTAAAGCTGCAGGTAGGCGCTGTGCTTTGACTTTTGTGTCTCACACATGAAGATTCTCTTTATTTAGAGAAACTTTGATATGCATTCAGCTCCATACAAAAGCAGAAGCAGGTCTGGCTTTACTTTATAGTATATTCAGCTACTGCGTCAGCCATATTAAGTTCATCTTTCCAGACTGGAATTATGTTCCATTTTCAAATCAATGTTTTCTTTTGAGCAGATGACAGAGATTCATTTAAAAAAGCAGACATTGATCCTGAGTCTTTGTTCCATACGGGGAGCAGGAGCTTAAAAGTGTTAGATTCAGGTCTTTGCCCATTTTCCTCTTACTCTGTCGCTGCTGGGACCGATTGATGCAGGGAGGTGCTACAGTATGAAGCGCTATCGATTTCTTAGCATGGCCCTTTTAAAACTCTCCGTCCTGATGATCCAAAGCACTGATCCTACAGACTTGCGTCACACTCAGCAGGATGGGAAAGGCCTCTGAAGTCGCCACATTTCCTGCTCTGTTGTGAATGAAATAAACCCCACACCTGGGATAGGAAGTGACAAAATACAGAGCACATAACCCCAGTTTAATTTTCTCTTTCCAGATGGACAGGCTCACACCTGAGATGTGAACTGTGTTATGTGAGCCAAGGTGTTTTCCCACCTCGCTGGTGGTGGGGAGAGATGCTGCACTACGTTGCCATGACAGCAGAAGTTTTCTTTGTTCTCGGGTTCCTGATGAGCAGCGCTCAGTGTAACCCTATAGCGACCTTACCAGCAAGCCGAGAGCGTCTAGAAAGGGTGTTGACCCAAGCCAGGGAGGACAAACATCAGGAGCAGCAGGCCCCAGAGGAGCTCCTGGGATACGGCTCTCAGCAGCAGCAGCAGGAGGAAATCAATGCCTTAGGCCCCAACAAGACCACCGTCAGCCGCTCCAGGCCCAACCTCAACGCCCAGACACGAAAACTGAAGGGCGGGAAGCTTCAGGAGCAGTGGAGTGAAGCAGACAGCCTGAACCAAATAGACGAAGGGCCCACCAGTGACGTCACGCTGTCCCTGGACGCCATCGACGAGTATGCTTACCCAGACTACCGGGGGAAGGGATGCATGGATGAGAGCGGCTTTGTGTTTGCCATCGGCGAGCAGTTCACTCCGGGCCCCTCGACATGCCCTTGCCTCTGCACAGACGAAGGCCCGATGTGCTCCAAGCCAGAATGTCCCAAGGTTCACCCTCGCTGCATTAAAGTGGACACTAGCCAATGCTGCCCGCAGTGCAAGGAGAAAAAGAACTACTGTGAGTTTCGGGGGAAGATCTACACCTCTCTGGAAGAGTTTCAGGTGAACCTATTTATTGCATTCACTCACTTTTGACATGCTGGAATACAGAACTGCTAGCTAAACACTCCTTGATGTTAATGGGGTTTAGCACAGGCACTGCACAGATACTAGTTACCTTTCTTCACAGCATGTGAGCGAGCAGGCAGGCAGATTTATAATGGCAAAGGTCAGCACTTGTCTTCTTTCTTACACAATGCTGGAGCATAACTGCAGGCTGAATTTAGCAATGCAGCTTCAGCAGAGTGTTTCCATACTCAGTTTGTTGGTACACACGTTATAGAGTTACAGTTGTAATAATATTATATCCCTGCAGAGCGTGATGCTGCATGCAGGTGTTTATGTGGAGCCACAGAGACACCTTTAATGTTTCATCTTCTGACACTTTGAGAGGTTTGACTCAGGATCACACTACAATCCTGGATTCACTTTCTCTAATAAGACGCTCCATAAATCAGCTCCTAATGCTCCCCTTTATGCTGGTGAGTGTCTCAGTATGAGGTTAAGGCTAATATGGGATTTTCTTCCTTTAACTTAGAGTATTACCGACAGCTCTATGTCGAGCCTTTGCTGAGGGAAATCTACGCTCCACTTACACAAGTAGCATACGTCAGCCTTTGTGCTGTAAGGTGTGGAGTGGGGTGCTTTGAAACCAAGCAACAGGCACATTTTTATGCTTGATTGCTAAGTTCTGGGGCATTGTACTAAGTGCTGCCTCTCTCCATTTTTCACAGTGGAGTGCCATGCGGAGGCGCAAGCCTTTGCAATCTACAGCAATACTGGTAGAATTAACCTTTGGTCTTTTGTTAAGACTAAAGGTTTATGGCTTTATACAAATGGCAGTGAAAAGAAGCCTTTCACAGTGAATGGAGGACCTTAATGTAATTCAATAGTATACTATCAGCACCAGCAATTTGTCTATGTGTTCTATTTCAGGACTTACAGTAACACCCAGTCATTTCTAATGTTCATGTTCTCACACCTCACAAATTGGAGGCATTTTGTTTCCCTCTTTATATAGATTTTTCCATATCCTTATATCCTTTGATTGGATCGTTGAGTTCAATAGTCAGCCCTGCTCTCCCATGAGGTAGTTATTGGCAATGAAGTTTAGATAGATGACTCCCCTGTAGATGTAGTCTGGTGACATTAAAGTCACATGTCTTAAACAAGCCGGAAAGGCAGCAGAGTGTGTGTGCTGTAGATATACACCAGAGTCAAAAGAAAGAGAGGCAGACATTGAGAAAAAGAAAAAGGTGGAGATAAATAAAGCAAGAAAATAACTGGAGGAGACTGTGCTGCCAGAGTGTATGTGACTCTGGGTGGGAATTGTTTATAAGAGTGTTAATAACATATCTTCACTGTTTTCCAGGTATCTCCGTGTGAGAAGTGTCGGTGTGAGCCAAGCGGAGAGGTGTTGTGCTCTGTGTCAGCCTGCCCTCAGACAGAGTGTGTGGATCCAGAGTACGAGCCGGATCAGTGCTGTCCCATCTGCAAGACTGGTGAGTGGAACAACGGCACTTTATTACAATAAAACCGGTCTCCTCATGGGGGCTGCTGGCTAGTGCCACAAAAGCAGACTAGTGTAAAATCTTTTTGCCCAAGGGCACCTCAGCAGGAGTTATGATGGCAACGTAGCACAACATTTTTTTTTGCTGACATAAAGCATGCAGCATGCTGCGCTGCTGAGCCTCAGTCTCTCTGTATATCACATCATATATCAGCTTTGAGATCTATTTCTTTAAGTCCACCTAAAATGTAGCTTATCAGTTATGAGTCATGGGCAGTTTTGTGTAAACACAGGCCTGTGGGTTGTTTTTAGCTCTAAGTTCATATATTACCTCAGTTTATCTAATAGAGACACTTGTGTTATAAATCGCTTGATGCTGTTCACAGCGGGATATTAGATCTGCTTGCATTTCTTCTGATTCTGTGCTCTGAAAGCATGGGGCCATCTGAGAAGAAAGAATTCTGGGGCTCAGAGTCGATTATCTGAAGTTGTTTTGGATGATTCCAGACAGCATGTCCTAGATTATGTCCCCTTGTTTTCTTGGTGTGACTCTAATGCAACATGGCAATGTCAGCAACATTGCTTCCTTCAGCAAAAAGAATGATGACTTGTGATATGTATCTTTGACTTAGAATCTTGAAGTGGTGCAGCCTGTCTACTATAAACAAGAGCAAGCAGCCTGCATGAAGAATCTCTGGGATAGAGCCGACATACTCTGCATTACACCCAGAAACGCTTTCTGCTGAAATAGACACTTATTAGACATTAGTACCATTTTTAGTTAAACTGCAAGCAAACGCTTCCTCCCTCGTGTGGCTTGTAGCATTAAGCATTTACACACAGTGAACACAGGAGAGCTCCATATGATAGACTGTGTAAGTGACATTACTAGAAAGAGTTTGAAGTTATCCTCGAAGGAGAAACACAACGTGTGAGGAGGAATACTTAACCAGACTAAAGAAATGTATTCAGACTAAACCTTCTACTTTATCCATCATGATAACAGCATCATGTGTGATGGATCATTTTGACTCATTGGATCATATAGACATGAGCATTTGCATTTAATGAATGTTCATTACTTGTTATCAATCAGAGGTTGTCTCTCTCAAATTAAAAGCCTGTTTTATAACCTCAGGAGATGAGGAGGTGAAACATTGGTAGTCATGGAGCATTACTAAATCTATTAATATTTGCCTCCTGTAATCTTTGGGAATACATGTTGGGTCCTTTGTTCCCTTTTCTGCTGTTCACCCACTTTTTATATATGCACATATTGATCATGCTGAGATGGCTTTGTGCAGAGTGTGGGCAGTGCTCCATGTTTTCCCCTGTGAAATGCCCAGTTGATTGGCTGGGTCGTGTTCCCAGGCACATCAGTCTAGGAGACAGCTGTAGATACAGTACAGCATGCAGAGATGTCGGAGACTGAAGGGAGCGTGCATCTGTATTCAAAAGTCCCACTTAATCCACGCGCTCATCCAGCCGATAAGGATTTTCAGTTTGGAGATGGCATCTGCCCCGATTAGCATAAGATTATCACATATTACCATTCAATAAACAGAGAATACAATGTCTGGCACAAAGTTACAAAACACAGTTTACCCGATCACAGTCTGAATTAAAAGTGCTTTCTGTGTAGTCCAGTGGGATTATGAGGTTAAAGAGGCACAGAACAGCTGAGTGAGACCTCAGTCTGTGAAACTGTTGTTTATTGTGTTCTGTGGCACTTAGAGAAGCTCTAAACCTGCGCTGTAAACCAGCTGCATGGAGGTAGAAACACGTGGGCTTCCAGGACTGTAGTACTCAGGATTTAATACGTTTGTAGAGTAGGACTAGTCATTGTTTCTTGGAGCGTTGCAACCCAACTGCATATCAATTTACACTCTTTTCTTAGAATGTTATTCTTGATGTACCTGAACAGGAGGGTGTGGAATAATTAAAAAATGCTAGGTTTAAGTCACAGCTGTGGTTTGAGTTATCCTAACTGACGCCTCAGGTCGCCTTTGCTAGTTTTGCTGAGTAGAAAAAGTCAGGGCAGCAAATTTAAAGTGGTGCATCAAAAAACCCTGGACTTATATTCAGACTGAAACCTATACAATGAGTCTATGTCGCATCAACAGATATCTGTTCTCCTCTTTCGTTCAGATGGTATGATCTAGACAGTTTCATGTGCAACCAAACCAGCTTTTAGTAACCTTATAATGCGTCCTGCCACAAAAAAATACCTTGTATACTAACTCCAAATGAATACTGAATACTAAAATTCCTTACTTACTTTTGTGCATTGCCTTTACACTGCCTGGCAGTACCTGCACCCAAATGGACTTGAAGCACTTTGTTACTCTTACTGATCTTGTTTCCTCTTGTCTAGATCTTTGCTTGTGTTGTTCTTGTTCTCATATGTACGTCACTTTGGATAAAAGCGTCTGCTAAATGACATTGTAACATTGTAACATACCTGTACTGAAATAACATGAAACCTTTGTCAACTTTTCAAATATCCTCTATAGTTGTAGTCACATCTTAGTCTTTCAATTTTGCCAAAAAAATGTCTCTCTTTAAAATGATTCATGTAGTCGATCAGATGTTGGTATCAGGGTTGTATGAAGTGTTATATTCATACAACATTTCACTCTTTTAACACTTTTGTGTAATATCTTAAGTTAAATAAGTTTGCTTGTCCCTGCTAAAAGGTCAAAAGAAATAATTCTTGCTCTGACCACTATGCCTTTGTTTTGATTCCCTTGATTTATATAAGAATTTTCCATTAATGCAAAATGAAAGAGCTGCATTTCACTTTTATGACGATCCTTGAATGCACCTGCAGTGACCGGCGCACTTGACAGACTGTCAGTTCACTGCACTCTGAAATGCATCTGCACCTTTCATGACAAGGAGTTGATCCAAACTTACTAAATGTGTCTGATGTATCACCAAACTTTAATAAATCCAGCTGTAGACGGGAGCTTTTTACGGTTATAGCTGCAAAAACGTCAAATAGTAAACAGACGTCCCCCGGTTGGGTCTTGGTCACTTAAGGATGACATATCATGCCCTTTTTCAACCATTTAATACAATCCCTATTTGTCTGAATGAAACATCCTCACCATGTTTCAGTCAAAATATTATATAAATCAAGCTCCAGAGGTGGTTTTAGACCAGCTTTTAACCCCCTGATTTTCTGTGTTAATGTGTGAATGTTTTTTTGTTTTATTGCTGGTAAATGTGAGTTATTAAGCAGTTATTCAGAGCTTATGTACGACAGTTGTTTTATAAGGCCGAAAGAATATCCCTGGCAAAACTGTCCGACAGAACGGACATCAAAAAATCCAAGCATAAACTCAGCATCCAGCTACATATAAACATGAGCTGTTCGTTCTCATTAAAGTAAATCCATGACAGGCTTTAGGGCAGCTCTGAAGGTGTGGCTCGGAAGGTGAGATGTGTGTGATCAGACTCACTAATTAAGGACTGGGTTATCTTATTTCACAATTAGTGAGTGAGTTAATACTCTAGACACCCACGTATATGTGCAAAATACTGAAAAAATTGGTTTTCCATGATAAGTCCCCTTTAACGCACACTGGGGGGTAAAACACATCACTGAAAATGAGACAGATACATAGAGGCGGAGAAAGTTTGTACCCACAGCACACCTGCTGCAGGTAGTCGCCAAGCTAACACTCCCCCCCCCCTTAAATAATAACTCAGTCTGTCACAGAAATGCATCGCTTTTATTTTTAAAGATTAGACGCACAGTGGGGGAAATATGGATTTTGAATGCTCCTCGGTCCGCCACTAACATTTTTGTCTTGTTCATGAAATCAAAACACACGTTCGTCAGAGTTTTGTTATCAGTGATGCACTTCAGCTTGTCAGAGTCAAGTCTTGGTCATGAAAAAATGGGTCGTCGACAAACATTTACCGTAATTTTTGAGATTTCTTTGCTGAAGAAGTTTATGAGAATGACTGTCCTCCTCATTTGTCTCCCTCTGCTGGTGTTTTCCAGATGTCTTGGACATCAAACTGTTAATTAGGCAGAGTGGATGATCTTTGTCTGGGTATGTGTTAATAACCCTTCTTTGACAGGGAATATTTCGGGCTCTGGTTTGATGAAAGGGGCTGCTGCAGTTGTCACCATGTAAACAGGAGCTGTCAACATTCTCCGCCATCAGCTAACACCTTTGATAGATTCAGACGCTGCTGTCTGCTGGTCACCTTCTGTCTACTGGAGAAAAACATGGAGGTCTGTGACGGAGGATAATCCATCAAATACATGCTGCTGAAGATGTACTGTCACATGATTCCATTTGCAGTTTCATTTATTTCATTCTGGACTTCAAATATGAATAATATTTAACATGCAGAAATGATCTACATAGGGGATACCTCGTATAATAATGACGTGACCCAAGGTAAATGAGACATTACTCTAAAGACAGCACTGATCTGCCTTCAGCTCTTATCAATATCAAGAAGAAGACACATCGGATTTCACTTTGTCTTTTATTCATGATGCTTCTTTGCCAGGTATTACAGATGCTGTGATTTAAATGATGAAGATCAATGATTGTCAGCTCCCATCTCGCCGCTGTTGATCATGCTGCGCTCACTGCGAGTAAGAACCGGCGTGGTATCTCCATGATGAAATAGCGATGATGTAAAATAAGGTTATTGGAGGTTGTCAGAGAGTTCCCGTTCAGGTGGTGTTGTTTGTCTTATTTACAGATGTTGTGTGAAGTGCAGACAGATGTGAAGACCTCTCAGGACCCCTTCTGCATCTGCAGCGCCACATCAAAGCTCGGTTAATTAATGGGAATTAAAGGCAGGATATGATGAGTGATGCCACCGAGACGGAAAGAAAAGTGTATCAGAGTTTCAAAGTGTTTTGATCTCAAAAGAGGGGAGAAAAAGGCACAAACATCAGATCTGTAGAGAAAAGTATGATTGACTTTTTCTCAACAAGTAATCTTTGTTGTCTTTCACACTAAAGGCCCTCTCCTCTCTACTATTCCCCCAACTATTGATATAAATCATTATGAAGTATTTCATAAGTTCATCAAATATGCACAGGCATTATCTTGGCCTTTCAGGCATGCAAAATCAATGCTTATGGCAGAGCACCCTGTCTCAGATGTGTTATTCAGCCTGTATGAGAGGAGACACTTGGGGAAGAGCCAAGGGAGAGAGATGAAAGTGAGAGGTATCGCTAACATCCACCCCAGACAGTTGTTCATGAATATCAAAGAACAGCTGTGAATGGAGGCAGGTTCTCATCATTTTTTACTCATTATCTCAAAGCACTGGAACACATTGCAATTAAATGGTGTCATACCCTGGAAAAGTTTGTCACCATCAATCACTCGCCAACAGAAAGTTTAATTAAACTAAATTGATTATTTCAAAGAACACCTTCTCAAAACAAGTCAAAGAGGGAAAACATGTTATCTTTATTTTCCTCCGTTCTTCGTCTTGACATGTTTGACAGCATTTGGTTTAAAAGGCAGGGGAGAGCTGGTTGTAATTTTTCTCCAGTTATTTTCTCTCCAGCAGCATATTCTTCTGAAGAAAACGATTTATGCAGAAGAGGCCGTCTTGTTAGCACCTCTGCCCGTGTCCCCCCTCCCTCTTGTCCTGTGCTCTTACCGGGTATCGCCTTGGTAACGCATGAGGAAACAAGTGGTGCTCTTCAAGACTCAGACATTAGGGTCAACACTAATCTGGGTGGTGGGGAGGGGTGATAAACAGTCTGAACCCCAGCCAGAATCACTCCTGAAAGGGCAACACAAGACATGGTAGCCTGTTTGCCAAGAGGGATAGAGACTCATTCAAATGAAGACAGGCGTGATTCATGAAGGGCCTTTTAACACGCGGCAGGTTTTTTATTTTCCTGTTCTAAACAAAGCATGAAAAAGAGGAAGGGACATGTTTTGGTCTGTCTATTTGAAGCTGCCTCCATCATCCTGATATCACAGACAAGCAATAACGTAGCAAACAGAGCATGTGTGCTGGGACCTGCATGGCTCTGTATCTACACCTGTCTGCTAACACGTATGGAGGATTACTGGAAGATGCATAACACTGTAAATTTCTGCATCCTTGCAAGAAGGTGCTTCAATGTTTTCAGGATTTTCAAATAGTACGCGCGACCTTTACAAGATGAATGATTGACGGCTTGGTACACAGTTGAAGGAAAATCAGCCTCACTTCTCAAAACAAGATAATGACCAGGACTCACGTTGTTATTTTTAACTCTGACTCAGTTGCAGCTGTGTTTCCTACGATATAAAGGTTTCACTCCTCCACAGATTGTTATTCTAAAGGCATTTTTCGACAGCAGGAACTTTACCCAGGAACTAGGAACTTTACCCCTGAACTACGTGCGTTTCAACCAGACAAACCAGGGTCTAAATTTAGTTCTGGGGTAGTTAATCTTCCCCCTGAGAAGCCCCTGCTAGGGGGGTTGGTACTTTTCAAAGGTCCCGGGGCTTTTGGGGGGCAGGGCCTGCAATGCTGAACTTGTCTGATTGGTAGATTAACCGCAGTGGTTTTATTCCGCCTGCCGTCCACAATAACATCACACACATCTGTGATTCTCTTGATTTCTCTTTCTTTCATTAGTTTTCATTTGTTCTATCTTTTTTGTATGTGTGTGTACTTTTCAAAAGAAGAAGCTGTGATTCTCTTGATTTAGCAGCTTTTAAGAGTAGTCTTCTCTCAGCCCACCATGGATGTGTTTCTCCCGGTGTTATGGTTTTAAAAGTGACCCTGTAAACTGGAGACCTTCAGCTGAACGTGTCAAAAAAGCATTTAATGATCATCTAAAGATGTTTATGAGGGATGCATCCGGCTGAGAGTCTCCACTTAACAGGGTCGCTGTTTAAACCAAAACACCGGCCGATCTCTGCAACAGCTTTTTGAGTTCAAAAGGATTTTAAAGCCGTGTTGAAACGTCTTTGCTACTCGCGCTTTTCTCCTCTCACGTGTTGATTCAGTGAATCCATCTGTGATGAAATATAGCACCATCTAAAACAGTGCCAGCTGAGTCTCTTCATGCTAACAGGCTAACTGTTGTGTTGCTCATAATGATACCTGCCTGATAAGTGACCAGTAACCACACATGCTGTAAAGATGATGACCAGTCCTTTGCACTTGGTCAATTATTACATCTTCATTCTTGTGTTTTTGATTTTGGAGCCCATACAAGCTGTTGAAAGTTCTCCATCTCTTACAAACACAGTATCTGCAGAACCCAAGCATACTAGTCGAACATGATTTTGAGATATCTAAAGCTGGACTGCCTCATTTTTCTTACAGTGATGGATGCTGATCTAAACAGCACCATGGCTGTGCCTTCTAAATAAATCAACGTTTGCAACAAACACAATAAAGATGATCAGAATGAAACCATCAATCATCAGGTATCTGTTTCTAGATGTTACATGATGACTCTTGGTCATGATATAATCCCAAGCGGCAACCTCCGGCAGCGAGAATTGAAGCCAATGCAGAGGTGTAAAAAGACTGCATTTCATCGAGGACCCGCTTGAGGCTGGCTCTGAAATACCGGAAACCAGATACACACAAATCAAAAAAAGCCGATCTTTACAGCAGAAATAAACATGTTTACAGCCTGTAGTCTAGATAGCTCATTTCTCGATCAGCACACACTGTACAGGGGGGAATTTTTTTCATAACGCGGTAATTTTGAAGATATTAAGAATTAAGATTACGAGTTTTCCATTATGAGAGGCACAGCTGACTTGATTGTCAGACGGGAACTCTGTCGCTGTTGGGGAGGAGGCTGAAAGCCCGCCTCTTTACGTCACACTTGCTCGACAGAAGTTAGGTTGAGTTCAGCATTTCCAATATGGCTGCTGCCGCTGATTGGCCTCAAAACAGCTCTTCAGAAACAGATGGGTGATGTCACGGACACTACGTCCATTATTTATACAGTCTATGTGTAATCCTCAATAATATGTCTGTACTGGTTTTATATTTAGATAATTGGAGAGTGGACAGAGGAACATTTTCTGTAATATAATACATTTACTAAAGGCCTAAGTTATTTCCTTCCTCTTTGATTTAATTTGTTCCTCCTCCTTTGCTTCCCAAAGGCCATTTCCATCCCTGGACTCTGAGTTATGATGAAAAAGGGAAGTTAAATGAATGTTAATGATTTGTCACTTTCTGTCTTGACAATAACAGCACTGCTGGATCACTGAGTGGTCAGATTGTTACATGTTTTCTTTCGAATAATGATGTGTTAGCATAACTCTTGATATATTTTCATTTTACTAAAGTAGAGCTTCACAGTACTTGATAATAAATCCCTCACAGATTGACTTCAGAACTTTAATCTATACTCTCTCTGCAGATGAGATAAATGAAGTCTTCCTGTTCAGCCTTTCACCTGGACACCGCTGTGATTTCTGGCCGGGGCCTGTGGCGCCATGCCTGTGAGGAGCATTGGTAGTGACAGTCGTGCTTCTTGTGTGCAGCTGGGCTGTTTAGCCAAAGATTATCTGGGGGAGCAGTTGAGGGAGAACAACGTACGCAAAATGAAAATTCATCTGAGGGTGCGCTATAGAAATGTAAATAACTTCAAAACACACAGGCTGCAGCTTTAATGTGAGGCACTTCATATTTCAAAGTGTTTCACACTGCACATCTTTAAGAAATTATTCATGTTGTTCCTCGATTATAGTCTTTCTTCAAAGTTCCTCCACTTCCAGTCTTTACAAAGCAAGGTCATTTTTATTCTGCATTTATAATGCAAATGTACTTGAGAAATGCATTAGGATGAGTGATTCCTGCTATTCCTCCTTTTCCCACTAACCTATAATGGAGCTAAGCAGGTTTCAGTATTAAGGGGTGTGATGATCTGGATGCATCACATTTCCCTGTCCATTTCCAGGCTCTGCTACAGAGCCAAAAGCCACAGGTGCTAATGGCTATCTTTTTCACATGCTGTCCATGCCAACTTCAAGCGCGCCGTAGTGACAGTTTTAGTCCAACTGTTCATGCACATGCACATGCACAGTCCATTTGTCTGAGCCTCGATAGGTGTCGGTGAAAAGCTCTTGGAAAGCCTGATGTGCCTATAAAAATCTCCTCCAGCCACAGACAGTGAGAGGCAGACAAAAACATAGAGTGATGGAGAGATGGGGATATGTTATGTTAATAAAGCCGTGACAAAAAGGTGGGTGTTATATGAATGGCAGAATAATAAGGTGACATCAATGAGTAAGCACGCTGGTGCCAGGTCCATGCATTAATTAACACAAATGAGTGTCATGCTACTGAGAGCGACTGGCTGACAGGTTGTGGTTTAATCCCGATTCCTTGGGGAAGTACTTTCCATTTATTTTGTAAAGTGCAGGATTATTATTTGAATTTTTCTCTCCAAGGATATCTTTGACATATACGTCTTTTGTGTGAGATGCTAGTGTTCTAAATGCTGCTAATGATGATGAATCAGTAGCGACAGCAGCCTGGGCCACAGGATGAGTTGTTATTCAGATAGGGTGTGTGCGTGTTCATCTGAAGACTTATAAATGTGTTAGGGTTGACATTTTGACAGGCCTCGGCAAACTGTTCACATTGATTGATGTGCCAACGCGCTTCTCCTGGATACTGACATCCAATGAAATGTGGTGGCTGCAGCTGGAAGACTCCCCATTTATCAGCATCTTAATTATACAAGAGAGTGGCTCAAGACCTTGTTAGTTTAAGGGAAATAGCCATTGTTATGCTATACCTGATGTTGAGGAAGCAATTCCAGCAGTGTTTATATTTTGCCATGCAGCTTGGGAGATAATGGATGATTTATGAGCAGTTTTTTCAAGCCACTGGTTGAGGACAGAAGCTCTTTCATTTGACAAAGCCTTCATATTATCATACCAGCGTTGTAAGGTATTTCATAGTAAAAAAACCTATACACTACTGCAGCGTTTAACAGTTGTTTTACAGCACATTTACCTTTATTCATTTTAACAGTAGAATACTGTGTATTAAATTATACTAAATCCCTTAAAATTCACAGTCATTTAACAGTATGTGATCCGTTATTTAACAATTTCATAAATTCAGCTTCTTTTGCATCAATCCTGAAACCGAAAACACCAGAGAATAAATATTTGATCAGATATTTAGTTTATTATAAATCATATTTGTTCATCCTTTTTAAACACAAACATACACATTACAATATCTCTGTCCAAACTCACCTCATGCCTCTTTAACCCATATTAAAATGTAAACATTTTGCTTCTTGACAGGGAGTCCTGCATCCTTTCAAAATAACAGGAATCTTTTAAAAAAATGGAAAACTGCATGTAGGCTTAAAGCAGCAAAAAAAATCACAATTTTAACATTTCACCTCACTTGCGTTCTTTTATTGGTTGACAGGAAGCCTTGCATTCTTTCAAAATAAAAGCATGCTTTATCAAAAATGTGGGCTTAAAGCAGTAAGAAAAAGGGCAAAATAACAGCATCACAAGAACAATGTAATCCCATTTTAAAGCTGAATCTTAATTTGGTTTCATATAACAACTTTCACTGCATTTATTAACATATTTCCAGAAGCTAAATTAAAAGGTATCTAGAAAAGTGTTTTCAAACTACTTCACACAAAGTTTACTAATTGGCTTACTCTCCAGGTTCTCAGAGTTCATTCTGAACTTGCAAGATCTGCACATGGCTTTTTTGCACCATCTGCTTGGAACTTACTTCAAAGCACTTTAAAAATGAATGCACTGGTTTCTTTGAGTCATTTTAAAAACCTTAGTTGTATACTTTTTAACCTCTGATCGCTCCTGTTTTAACTGACTTTGTTTTGACATTACTTTTTAATTGTTGTTTTTCAATTAATCATCATTGTTTTCAGGGGATTTTTTTGTTTGCTTATCTAGCATTTTAATGTTTCTTTTAAATGCTTGGTGTCATTGTAAATGAGGGCTTTCCTCACAATGATTTTTGAGTCTAAATCAAGACAATTAAACTGCATCACAGTTTCCCTGGGAAATGTCTTTTGTACACGTTAATGTTAATACTGCACAACATTAAGAGTGAAGAAGAGAGAAGAGGAGCAAACTGTTGGAAAACAGCTAACCTGACCGAGGCTTGTTGAGCTCTGATTGGTTAGCTAGACATCATGCACAGCTACTTTCAGCAGCCGACTTTGTGAGAAATTATCTGAAATATAAAAAGTTGAATATGTTGTTGAGAACAAAAACAATGCTGAACACTCGTCTGTTAAGGGAGATTAAGATCAATTACTTGGTTGATCTCTGCACAACCTGTTCCCATGAGGTTGACCACAGACTCTGTTCTTTCTGAAGTCTTCCTCGTGAGAACCAGTCTGTCTTTTTACTTGTCAAAAATGAAAATTGTTGGTAAACCTAAAACAATCAGGAGGATGTGGATGGATTGGGACTAGGGTTGCAAAGGGGTGGAAAATTTCCGGTAAATTTCCATGGGAAGTTAAGCTGGGGAATTTTGGAAATATTCCAAATTGGAAATTATGGGAATTTATGGGAATTTAATGGAAAAGTATCATATCCACGCATAAATATTAGTTTTGTTATAAGCAGACATCCATCCAAAATAATACAATTAAAACAGATTTATTTGTAAGTAGAACTTTATCAAGTGTTCAATATTTTATTGAACAATCAATTTTTTCATTGAAGAACAAAAACATGAATTTTGGGTTAAATATTACTCATCCCCCAGACTCGACCCATTCAAAAATTAACAAAAATGCCATCCCAAAAAAGTCCCATTCAAAATGTTAAATTAAAAGAGCCACTCTCCCTCCAAACAAGTACCATTCAAAATGTTAAATTAAAAGTGCCCGTCTCCCTCCAAAAAAGTCCCATTCAAAATGTTAAATAAAAAGTGCATGTAGGGGGCGTGGTCTCAATAGCCCTGCAGTAAGCAGTGTGCTATGTGCATGTGATTGAGGAATAACATATACATTCAACAGCACTTGAATGAAATCTGGTTGTTTTAGTCAGGATTATGCTCAAATATACTTTCCCCAACTATATTTAAGTTCCCTATTAAGAGCCAACCTTCAATTTAGTAAATTCCTGTTTATTCCCATAAATTCCAGTTAATTCCCGTTAATTCCCATGGAAAGTTTCCAACTTTGAAAATTCCTGGAATTTTGCAACCCTAATTGGGACTGAACTTGAAAAGGAAGATGGCTTCTGTTTTCACCCCTTTACTTAAATACAGTTTCATGCTGTTAAATAATCCACTGTTTTTTTGATTCAACAGCATATACAGATATTTTGCATGTGAATGCTAGATATTTTTTCTGTATTTTACAATTTTATTTGTGTTGTGAATGTACAGACGTGTAACAGTGCGAATGAGTGTGCAGTTGATACAAGGACAACATCTTTGTGGTATTTAACGTTTGTCAAAAGGACTTTTTGTACACAACATGCTGGTTCAGAGGTTGTAGCTCCGCAATAAGCCGGAGTTTAGTGGTAGTCTCCAGCTACTCACAGGGCTCCGTTCTTAACAAATACCTTGAACATTAAAAATTTCCATTAGTGAGCTTCAGTTTCCCCCAGAATAATAAGAAAAAATTAACAGTCCCTTGGGGTGCGCCAGGGAACTCTATTAAAGCACTGCGTAACTGTGCTTAATCTGGTTCTTATACACAAATCCCAGTGTGTGCATTACAACCTTGAAGTTGCATTTGGAGGAAGACAGCACTCTGCAACACCAATCCAGAGCGCATGGAACAAAACAGAATTAAAACCTTTATCATTCACATAAAAGGAAATAATTAAGAGTAAGACTCAGAAAAGTGGAAGAGATTATGACGTTAACCAGCTCCTTAAGAATACAGTGTAATCACTGACATCCCAGAATGCATCTCTTTGCTGATGGAGAAGGACTGAAGACTCTTCCTTACATCAACCATGATGGTCACTCAGTCTGAATAGCATGGTAATGATGGCCAACGGGGAAAAGAAGTCTTGAGACGCAGATACAGAGCTGATTGATTCATAGTAGGTGGGAGGAAATGTCAGAAACCAGTAACTGTAAAGTGCCTCCAGTGTTCATATTAATATGGTTCAATGGTATCAGCATGTCTTTCTGTCAGTGATGGTCACTAACACCAGCAAAAACTCACCGTTGTGTGTCTGTTATTTTTTGCACACTGTTTTATGAATCATCAAGGAAACATCCAGATGTTACATTTTTTATTGAGTTTTCCATAAACTTCACCATAATACATTTTGTTTGCAGCACACATTGCAGGGAAACAAATACAAAAACATAGAACAGCTGATAGCAGTATTTAAGTTTGCCATACCCCTCCCATGCCCCACCCTATCCCTCCCCAGCCCTCTCTTCAACCCCACGGCCCAGATCTTACATATGTGATGATCTCATGTGGGGTCAATCTAAGATTGCAAAAATGCCATACATATGGAGCGCCGCCTGCAAGCTAGTTCAGGCAGACAACTGGAGCTGCGCTCATTCATACTGACGCATCATCATCCTCCCTATCAGCTGATCTCAACATCCTCTCATTGGCGGTCTATTTAAGCTGCAAGTCTCCCTGTCTCTGCCTTTGCTTTGACAGTGCTCCTGCTGTCCTGCTCAGTGCTGTGTGAAAACTTGGTACCCAGCTCCTTCCCCGGCATCCACCTGTGGGCTCCAAGGGGGGTTAGTCCTATCTTATTACTCCTAAATGTCTGCATTTAAATAATGTACGAGGAGTAATGAGGTCCGGAGCCCATACGCCAAACACAATACTGTATGCTGCAATAAACTTTATCTTAAGTAAACGTGAGTTGTCTGACTAAAATATGTTGTGATGAGATAATCATTTGTATTAACATTGGAAATATACTTGAAGCAGTATGCAAGGAAGCAAGACAAAACAGTAGGAAACAATAAATAACAATAATAAATCAACAAAAAATTGAAATTGAAATTGAGATTGAAATTGAAAAAAATAAAAATAAAAATTGTGTCATCCGTCCTTCTACTCTGCTATGCTATTGTTCATCTCTATTCAGAGGGACTTGTATGCTGTCATAATATTCTAAAAAGCGGGTCCAAGTCTTACTAAAATTTAGCCTTTCAAGGTGTATTTTACTTTTTCAAGTTTAAGAAAATGCATGGTGTCCCTAATCCATCCAGTAGCTTCACTGGATGGATTAGAGACACCAGAGAGGTAATTTGGCTTTCCAGGAAAGAAGTACGAGATGCCTTGCTATTAAGGAGGTGAATGCATGAGTGTTTTCTTTAAGTAAAAGGATCTCATGGCTTTATCTAAATAGGGTACACATGGGATTGGGAGTGATGTCTGTTTGAAACATCTTAGTATATGCACCAAAAATGCTTGACCAAAATGTATTAAGTCTCGGACAGGACCAGAGCATGTGCATATGGTCTGCAGGTTGGCCTCGACGACCAGGACCTGAGGGGTCTGTATTAGGGAACATATTTGCCAGCCTTGCCCTGGTCCAGTGTACCCTCAACACAACATTAAGCTGTATCAGGCGGTGTCTAGCACAGGGGGAGGAGGTATTTATTAGTTTAAGCACAGCCTCCCATTGTTTAGCTGTAATTTCTTTACCAAAATCAGTTTCCAAAGTCTCTTGATATCCTGAAGTGAGTGAGGAACACAGTTATCTATACTGATATACAAGACAGAAATAAGATGTTTGCGATGTGGGGATAGTGACAGAATATGATCAATTGTGTTATTTGCTGGGAAATTAGGGAAGGAGGAACTACTCTTCTGGACAAAGTGTCTAATTTGTAGATACCTTAAGAAGTGGGGATTGGGTAGATTAAATAACTGAGCCCCTTTTTCCACCCAGAGAAATTCATGAAGGGCAGCACGGAGTCTCTGGTGATCAGTCTCGTCTCAGACTGACGGCGTGAGAGTTTGCTTGGATGTCAGGGAGCTCTCTTAAAGAAACAACAAAAGATGACTAACTGCAGTGAACTCCATGTGGAAATCTGGTTACTGCTACAGATATGGTGTCTAAAAGTAGAAAAGAAAACAATAACTGAAGTCCTGCCCTACTTTCAAACTCGTGTCCCATTGGCCTTCATCCCACGTTGTGTTTGCACATGGAGGATTTTCTTTCATTAGTCTTTGAGACATGCTGTAATACGTTGCAGGGTAATTCTGCTCCTTTTTGCTATCATGTACTCTTAATGCTCTTTATCTATATTAATATCTGTGTGATGTAAGAAGCACTCTGTCAGAGCACTGACCTCCTCCAGCTTCATCCTGATAATAGGCTCAAATAATCACAAAAAGAAGTAAAATGCTCTGTACATTTTATTTAATGAGGTCCTTATATCACCAAGAGCAGGAGTACATACTCAACAGAGAGTCTTCCAGCTTTTTATGGAAACAGGAAGAGAAATAGAGTGAAGGTTTAAAGGCTTTGTGCTCCCTTTAATTACAATAAACAATCCTAAAAAAGACTTCCACGTTCAGGTTTTTCAAATATTAAAATGCATAAATGGAACTCTTCCTGGTGATGGATGGAGCTGAGTAGCTTGTTTCTCTTCTGGTGTCAAGCTGGCTGAAATACGTCTGATCTATGAGGTAACTCTGGTACGGGCGCTGTTTCTGACATTTGAAGAATCAGCACGTTGTTTGTGACAAAGGTCGTGGTGTAAAAGTCCTCAAAGGTCCTCAAGCTGTTAATGAGTGTAAAATAAAATGTCAGTGATAAAACTCTGATGCAGGGTTAATGCAGAGGTTCATATGCAACATAAAGTGACTGTAAATATCAGGAGCAGTAATCGTTGCTGGAGGCAGAACAGGATACATTTTCTATTTTCAGAACGACTGAATGTCCAGGTACCTCGTATATCACCTGCATCAAGGGTGTCTCTGATTGTAGGAGATTTCAAACTGGATTGGACCCTATGACACAAAAGACTGTGACTTTGAGTTGCGTGTTCAGTCCTTTCACTGTGTTTTGCACATTGAATGATGTCCTTGGTGGGCCTCGCAGCAGAAAAATAACACAGACGAGTTTGACCACAATGACACAGTTATTCTTTTCTGTTTGACTCCAGCTCCAACATAAGGACCACTTTTTCCTTTCTTTGTATCCGTACGTCAACTCTAATTTTGAACAATGAAAATAATAATTCAACTTCCTGGAGGATTCTTTTCATTTAGCTCCATTTGCATGTTAAATCCCAGCAGCAGAGCATGTCATGTATTTTAAGGGGTTGGTCCTTGATTATGCAACACTGTGCTGACAACAAAAAGAAGCACTGTAAAAAAAATAGAGAGCAAATCTGGGAAGCCATCTGAACTTATAGAATGAATCAAAGTGTCTATTTTCTGTTTGCTCTACTTCTGCTGTTTGTGTCATACCCCCTGCAGGGCCCAATTGCTACGCAGACACAGCAGTGATACCGGCCGGCCGAGAGGTGAAGATTGATGAGTGTACAATCTGCTACTGCACATATGAGGAGGGCACATGGCAAATTGAGCGTCAGGCCACCTGCAGTAAGAACGAGTGCCAGCAGAGCTAGAGACTGGCAGGGTGAGAGGGGACATTGGCACACAGCACCAGCGCCAATCTGCATGAAAACTCCCCGGCCTTTCAACCATTCTACCGGACATCAGGGTTGACAGCAGCCCCTGAGCATTTTAGCGTTTATAGTCACTCCTGTATAACGGAAAAAAAAAAAATCAACTTTTTTGAGAGTTTATAATCTACACACAGAATATCTATTTATCTATGTATTGATTTATTTATGAGCATATATATAAAGGTCATTAATGCTGAACTAGTGAGAGAGTATTTTTTATAACCTCTGTATTTTAATAACTAATGTATTGGACCAGAGGTCATTTAAACAACAGAATGTATAGAACACACACAGCTGTCTTTGGAGGTGAACACCTCAATGTCTCATACGTGGTGTCATCTGCCAAATCATGACACCTGTCCCTCTTACACCAAAGTGCAGACTGGACCATGTGCGATCCGTTCAGGAGTGATGGGTAAGAATCGGCTGTGTAGGACAAAAAGAAGGACATTCAGCAGGACTCGACTGTTTCCTGATTTCTTTATCTTTGGGTTGTTGAAACGTGTTTTCATTTGGGAGTGCTTTTTTGTATTTCTCTCGTCTCTCTGTATGTTTATGTTTCAAATCAATAAACAAATGAATAAATGCCAACCACCTTAAGGTCTAGTCTTTGCTCAGTGCACATTTACTGACTACCAAATGAATATCATGAAGTCAAAGTATAGATCCTCCTGGTCAAACATTCCTCCAATACAAGTGGAAGTTGTTCAGTCAGACTATGACTTGAGTTAAAGTCCTGGAGTACTTGCTTTTAAAAATACTGAAGTATTCAAAGTACTTTTTAAAATATCTCTAAATGTATTTTCACAAAGCATGAGGTCAGTCAAGAATGCATGGGTGAACATTCTGCTCCGTTCTGTTTATCTAGAAAACATGATTTCATATGTAAAAAGTCTACCATGAAATATAAACTAAGTTACTACAAGCACAGACAAGTTTACAATGTTCCTCTGGAATCAAAGCAGTGTGTTAGCTCCAGACCTCCACATGCTTTCTCAGGTTAGATGCTGATGTTTTGTAGGCTGTGATGAAGTTTGTGTGGTAAACAGATCAGAGATTTACAACAATACAAACAATCATTCTTTATTTCAAAACCTCAAACGTGGGTTTAAAATATGGCCGTGGTGCTCAGGTAGAGAATCATCATCCTTCTCAGTCATAGCCATCATCACCACGACTAAATGAGCGACTGATCTGAACAACGTTTGATCTATGCTCAACCGAGGTACGGCTACACCACTGAGACAAACCAAACTCAAGGACACCAACAGTTTACGGTCTTTGGGATCTGATTTCAGAAAAGAAAACTCATCAGCTGACTTCAAAGATAAAGTAGAGAGTAACTAGAGCACTGATAGAAATGTAGAGGAATCAAAAGGATGATATTTGTCTTTAAATGAAGTAAAAGTAATAAGTTCACCAAAAAATAATACTCAAGTAAAGTACAGATACTCAAAACATGGATTTAGATAAATTGACTTTCTTACTGTCCACCACTGGTTATAAACATGAACAAATTCACCCTTTGGATGTGAGCTTTCCTCCGTTTGTAAGTTGCAGGATCTGGGTTGTCTGTGAAAGCAGGGGTTAAATATTTAATGAGTTGTCAGGATAATATTAAGATGTTTAGTGATGCACGGGTTTCATTTTCAGCGGCTGTAAGCAACACAATATCAGCCGAGGAGACTGAAAGTAGAAGCTGCATAGTTTCCTCTGGGGTTTTAACTCTATAAAAAAAGGGGCACTCTGGACACTCTAATGCTAACGGTCCTAAGATACCTCCTGAATTTAGAAAGTAAGGTTATATGACTCGCAGGATATATTGAGTTATCTCTGAGGGGTAATGAGTGAATGTATCCGTCTCATGCAGTGGGTCAAAATACCTGTTAACAACTGAAGTCCTGTTATGAACACTGATAGGCATGCTGTGATAAACTGATGCAGACGTTGTTGTTGTTTTTCTGTCGTTGTTGTCGTTTAATTTGCAGCACAGCACTCTGTTTGTCACTCTTTGCAATGTGCCATCCACTCTGCAACACTCTCTGAACAAGGGTCTGCCAGACAACATTGTTGCATCTCCAGCAGAGAGACGTGCCTGTCAGCCAGCCAGCAGGATCGAGGTAAATAAGCCTAAATGCATGTACATGCTACGTGACAGGCTTCTGTCGGAGCAGCGGGGTGCAGTGGCACAGATCTATTAAGGCTTTCTGGGCAGCCTTACTTCCTCTGTCTCCATGACTGGAAGGGTCCTCTCAGACAAGACTCCTCCATTCAAGGAAAGCAGGGCGTGTGCTTCTGCACACGAGTAGTTAATGATAGTTAAGCATGTGGGATGTTTCCCCCCTCACTCTTAATACAGTGTCTTCTTTTTAACGCGTCTTCTCCTCCCTCTCAGTTTTCTTCTATACAGAGGAATTGCTGCTGCGCCCCTCTATTCTTTCACTTTACGAGATAATAATCCCTCATGTGTAATTACCCAAGCAGATTCCCTGCTGTGTATCAGCCAGTAAAGTAATGACTCTGACCACGGATGTTATTTGTCACCACTATCTGCTCCGTCCAGGTCATTAACATTAACAATTGGCTTTGGATCAGTTCATATTTTAGTGGCCATTTAAGATCAGAAAGGAAGGGAAACAAAGAACAAAGTTGTGATTAAAACTGACTTCAGCATCTACTCATCAGAAATAAGGCTGCTCTTTTACTTTGAAACCAAATTCCCAGAGTAGTGGGCATCCTAACTTTTTCAAAGACAGGCCATTAATTGGACACATCTGTTGGAGGGAGCCATAAGAGATTAGCCTGCTCTCCCAAATGCTGTTACTTAGTAATTAGGCTTCTGTCCTGTTCTGGACAAAGCACAGCACCGCCCTGAGACACCACACTCTCATATTTCAGGAGGTGATGAAATTCATAATTCATTTAAAGCAATCGGCCAGCTCTGCCATTTGAAATGAAAGCCACATAAATTCAGAGAAACAAAGTGCGCAGGTCAACAAGAAAAAAAAGTGAAATCTTCAGCAGGAAGTGTCAGACCGAGCCTTTGAGTAACTCTCATTTAAATACATTATTTATCTGATTTATGTTGATGTAAACTGGCAGCTCCCGGTGATGGGCTGTGAGGTTGTGATCAAAAAGATGGATAACAAATTAAATCAATAAATTCTTCTGCAAACATACCGGGTCATACTTTTAAGGGTGTGTGGAGAAAAAAATCCCCTGTTGTAGTAAATTAAGCTGCGTAAGATAGTTTCAAGAAGATGAATCGTTTCAATTTACCCTTAAACAGAAACATCCCGTTATTGTTTGTTTGTTTGTTTGTTTGTGTGCTTCATCAGGGGAAACTAATAATAATATAGCCATGTCAGGGGAAGCTCCATGGCTGTCACTGTCAGCCTGTTGGTCGCTCCGTCAGTCCTGCAGACTTGAAAGGACGTTCACTGATGTGAGAGGATGAGATCTCCTGACCTCTCCTCTCACAACATGCAGAGGTCAACATCTTCCCCTAGCTTGTGAAATACTCCAAGAGATAAACCTGCAAAGAATACAAACATTCCCATCACCCTCAGTTACACTTTGTGGGCAAATACAGAAAAGAAAATGTTAGCATGATGACAGGCTTAACTGAGAACATGAATATTATATGTGAGTCTATAAGTATTTTTTATTTGGTCATGAAACACTCTCAGTGTGATAAACTGAAGCCTTCATACGATACGTTAGAGTTAACAGGACCATCAGTCAGGAGAGAGAGATCACAAACACAGGGAGCTTTAATTCTTGGTTTAACTTTCAGCTAAATGAAACAAGCAAGCGACTTCAAGCTGATCATAGGAGTCAAACGCCACATTTCACAGCGGGTAGTTCATCAGAATGCTAGAAGAAAGCAAGTGACATTTATGTGGAAGACCACCACTCTGCCTTTTTGTGTTTTCAGAGTTTTTAATTTTTGAATACTGATGCTGTCTTAAAATGGAACTCGTAAAGTCGTGAAGTCGTGAAGTCTTGAAGTCGTGAAGTCTTGAAGTCGTGAAGTTGTGAAATTGTAAAGTCGTGAAGTCGTGAAGTTGTGAAATTGTAAAGTCGTGAAGTCGTGAAGTCTTGAAGTCATGAAGTTGTGAACTTGTAAAGTTGTGAAGTTGTGAAGTCGTAAAGTTGTGAAATTGTAAAGTCGTAAAGTCGTAAAGTTGTGAACTTGTGAACTTGTAAAGTCGTGAAGTCGCAAAGTGTGAAGTTGTGAAATTGTAAAGTCGTAAAGTCGTGAAGTCGTGAAGTCATGAAGTCTTGAAGTCATGAAGTTGTGAATCTGTAAAGTCGTGAAGTCTTGAAGTCATGAAGTTGTGAACTTGTAAAGTCGTAAAGTCGTAAAGTCGTGAAATTGTGAAGACATGAAGTTGTGAACTTGTAAAGTCGTGAAGTCGTGAAGTTATGAAATTGTAAAGTCGTGAAGTCATGAAGTCGTGAAGTCGTGAGGTCAGAAAGTTGGGAAGTCGTAAAGTTGGAAAGTCCGAAAATCGCAAAGTCACGTGTTGTGAAATCGTGAAGTCTTTAAATCGTAAAGTCGTGAAATCTTAAAGTCTTAAAGGTGTGACGCCATAAGTCGAGAAGTCGCAATGTCGTTAAGTCACTAAGTCGTGAAGTCATAAAGTCATAAAGTCATGAAGCCGTGAAGTCATGAAATCACGACATCGCAAAGCTGCATGAATGAGTGGCCTGGCGTTCAAGTGGTAGCACCATAGCTAGGCCACGGCTACAACCACCAACCGTTTAATGGTTGTCTCATTGCTTTATAAGCGGAAATGCTCATATTACTTTTTTATATATGTTGTCCAGTACATGGCTAACTTTAATCATGTTGTTCAAGCTGCGCTCTTGCTAACATTAGCTATTTTCACCCCTCTAGCTACAGACCCATCAGTTGCAAAATAAAGATACATTCATTTGAGTGAAACTGGAGTCCACGGGCTCCACCATTTCTGAGAACGCCATCAGACACGTCACAACCAAGCTCCAACCTCCGGCTGCGAGAATTGAAGCCAATGCGGAAATGTTAAAAACTGCAGTTCATGGAGTGTCCACTTGAGGCTGACTCCGGAAGTACCGGAAACCAAATACACACTAATTCAAAGAAGCCGATCTTAACAGCAGAAATAAACATGTTTACAGCCTGGTACAAAAGACAAGTGTAGTCTGGATAGCTCATTTCTCAATCACCACTCACTGTACGGGGGTGAATTTTTTCGTAATGCGGCAATTTCAAAGATATTGAGATTACGAGTTTTCCATTACGAGAGGCACAACTGACTTGATTGACAGGTGGGAACACTGTAGCTGTTGGCGAGGAGGCTCAAAGCCCGCCTCTTTACATCACACTAGCTCTGCAGAAGTTAGGTATTTATACAGTCTATGGTCACAACTCGTAAACTCAATGCTTCAGAAACTTTGAACTTCTGATGTTGTGAATTCAATAAGAGGGGGGCGTTTACATGGTAATTTCTCGTAAACACGGTAAACACGACCCCATTTGAAGGCACCATTATTTATTCAATCTACATTTTCAAGGAACACCCTGCATTCTCACTTATTCTGTTTTACTTTTATACTCGATGTGCAATTTTCAGTGCAATTTACATAGCCACATGCACCAACCCCTGCAGTCCTGCTCTCCTCTGTCTTCATGTTGTTTTGTCTGTTTTGCTTGTTGTTTATTTGCACTGCTTTGCACCTGATATGCAATAAATGCCATTTCGTGCAGCTGTATTAAAGATTTTCAGATGAATGAGAATAAAGTTGAGCTAAAGGAGAAGCAGGACGCAAAGAGAAACACTAAGCCAACCTCAGTCCATCGCTCGATAGATGTAGAGAGTCAAAAGCATTCAAAAACAACCCCTTCCTACAAGACAGGTATGTGTGTGTCTTTTTGAAGTGTGAAATACTTTTCCAGAGGTGGTTTTAAAGGTGACATGCAAAATTGACTTTTTAATGGTTCTTTACCTGAAATATGTGTCCCTGGCATGTCTACAAACCCCCCGAGAATGAAAAAAATCCATTCTGCCCCTGTTTTGATTTCTCCACCTTTCTGTAAATGTGTGTGAAACGAGCCGTTTCAGACTTCTGTGTTTTTGTTACGTAACAACAATATCCGGTCTGTCACGGAGTCAGAGCTCGGAGCTTGTTCAGCCCATAGACTGTATAAAATAATACTGAATCCCTCCTCCGTTTTTCATTACCTGCACAAATGTGTGCTAACAAGGAGCTTAGGAGGGAGGCATGCTAGTTGTAGGCTGTCTTAATAAACACAAAGGTCGGTTTTACCCACGTCTGCAGATTTGAAGATCTAGTGGATGATTTTTATTTGTCATGGATAAGTGCTAGCGCTAATTAGCATAGCCACATAGCTATATGTTCATAGCTGTAGCTGTAGCTGTAGCTGTAGCTGTAGCTGTAGCTGTAGCTGTAGCTGTAGCTGTAGCTGTAGCTGTAGCTGTAGCTGTGTACCAAGACACACGTCGACATACTGACAAATAAAACAACAAGAAACACTAAATCTGTGACCAATCCTTCATAAAAGGTCCTGCTGCCTTTCTGGCAGAGGTCGGTTTTACTCCCCACGTCTGCAGATTTGAAGATCTAGTGGATGATTTTTATTTATCATGGATAAGTGCTAGCGCTAGTTAGCATAGCCACATAGCTACATGTTCGTAGCTGTGTACCAAGACACACGTCTACATACTGATAAATAAAACAACAAGAAACACTAAATCTATGACCAATCCTTCAGAAAGGTCCTGCTACAGGCGCCTCTCCGTCAGGATCAGATTCAGAGGGTTGAAGTAACGCGATCTCTGAGCAGCCGTGTATATTCAGCCAACATGTAAACATTAGATCAACGTGCTGGAGAGCCGAGGCACACCCACTTCCGGAGGGGGCATGGTCAGAGGGAAAACAGAGTGTTCTGATGAGGAATGAAGAAGTGGACTTTTCAGGCATGCCAAAAATCTGATTTCAAAGTGTTTTTTTGAGCATAAACTTTAAAGACATGTTTTGGGACCTCTTAGACCAATATATATTGATGAAAAAAGCGTGATATGTCACCTTTAAAGTTATGTGAACATGGAGGGGGTTTATCTGGAGTCAGGTTTAGAGTTCTATCTAACAAACAAGGTTGATGTTCATCCATGAGACAGCATTGTTCTTAATTCGGTAATTCTTCAGCACAGATCCCTGAAACATTTCACTGATGTTCTAGTTCTACTTCTTCTGTGTTGCTTAAGAGATCTAAAATGTCTGGCAACACATCTTTGCATTTCATGGTTCACTTGATTAAAATACTAACAGAAGCCTACGTACAGACTCTGCCTCTCACTGTGATGAGGCTTCAGGCTTTGAGATCATCGTGTGTTAGAAAGGCCGAGCGTTCAAGGACAGAATAAACATGAATAACTTTCCTCCGTGCCTGATGTATCTTTTTTTAATCGATATGTAACATTAAAATTCTAAAACGCTCCTCCCTTTTGACTTTGTTGATATGTTTCTCAATCAATCACTTGTTGAGAGCTGCATAATTAGTTTACTTCACACACTTGGAGGAGAGGCAGAGATGAATATTTCCAAATCCTCCAAAAGCTGGTTGATAAATTCTGCTGTGCACTGAACGAAACTTACTCTTATTATTGAGTCTGATGGAGCGCTGGTACAATGTATGTCTCATGTTTTATGAAAATAATATCAGAGTAATGCAGAAGTGTTGTCATGAAGATGTCAACACTTATTCTTTGTTGTCTCTTAAGAATAAACACTTCTCCTGATAGAGGTTTTATGTCACCTGCTGCAGAAAACACTGTAATCCAAAGTTTTGAAGGCAGATTTATTTTGATGATTTCCATTCCACACTAGCTCTATCCCTGTTAATGGAGCTATCTGTCTGCAATAAGAGATGTCTTAAAAGACTATACTTAAACAGAGGAGAAAATATTCCATGAATTTGTAGCAAGAGACTGTAATTAAAGGTCAGAGTGCGGCGTACCTACCTGCATCTTACAAGCTGTAATAAGGAACACTGATTAATAAAAGCTCCTGGTAGCAGCTCACGCGTTTCTTGATCGCTCACATGCTTCATGAAAATAATCCGCCTCCATGGACTTCTCTCTATCAGAATAAGAATGTAGGGTTTGATTTTTCAGATGCTCGTTTATCTACTAAAGGATGTGCTACATGAGGGATGAATGAGATGGATATTTAATGTCACATTTGCAGTGTTTATATCTGTGTCTTATAGGGAGTGAGAATATAAAAGGCTTGTTATCTGTAAGTGCATTTAGGCTTTTTGCTTAATTTGGGACTCTTATCAACAGCACGGCTCATTAGCAGATTTCCAAGTCTTCTTTCAGAGAGCCTTTGAATTTCTGCTGTGTGAGAATACGTCGTCAATTTCAGCCGTTTCTCTGACGGAGACTTTTACTCCTCTGAATTCTACTGTTCTGAACATTAATTTCTCTGGACAGCTGCTAAATGCTGCTAAAATGCTTTGAGGATTCTATTTGCACCTTCTGAAATGATTCCCAAGCACATCACCTCAAATCCATTAAATCCAGCTTTGAATCTCTTGACAGTTCTGTGAGTCCTCCTTGGAGCCACATGTAACATTCCCATGTGATTACGACGCTCCTTGATCAATCTGAGTGAATCACTTCATGATTGAGCGCCTGAGTCTCCCGAGTCCTGGGTCTGAAATTGTCCTTTATAGATTTGGTATTATATCTCCAGCACTCCTCCTGTGCCATTAGCCAGACATTCACATTTTCAATTTCACCTCTCTGCCTCGTCTTGCCTCCAGATGAGGGTGACACTCGCCATTGCAGTGTTGAATTGTCTTCTTTTCATACATCCGTATGTGACAGCGACAGATATGTTCCGATTTAACCAGGACCGGTGTTACAAGGGCAGCACACGGGAATCAAACTCCTAACGTAGCTTTGTATTAGTATTAAGAAGTAATCTAAGCCTGGAAGACAGCAAGAGTCCTATATTCTCTAGATGACAGAGGTTGGATAGGTGAGTACAGGTTCAATCAGGCCCTATCCATCACATGCTGTTATAGGCCATGCAGGTGAGTGATAATGCTGAGAGCCTCTCAGAGGAAAGCATTTCAGCATTTCATCCACAACAGACAGCCTATGCCAATGTGACCTGCTTGTTGAACATTTTTCAGAGGAGGGGGAGGGGGGTCTGCTGAGCTGTGCACATCTGCATAAGTTGCTGTCAGACTGGAGATAGTATTGTGGATGGTTGTGTTATCATAAAAGGAACAGCTTTTGTGCCAGCCTCGTGGAATACTAAGTGTTTGTATTTGCAACACTACATCCATCCCTGGATATTCATTTCTTATTTCTATGGCCCTTGTATGGTAATTCATCATCCAGGACTTGATGCATGCTGTGAGATTGCCCAGTGAATTTATTAACCACTGGTGTTCATGCTGCCGTAGATTCCCATTGGATATAAAAGCCATAGAGACATCAGACCTCAATGCAAACTTCCCTTCAGTATTTTTACTTTTCGTTTTTACCCTCCCAAAGAACATAAAAAGCCAAATCCAGCAGAGAGGAGATGGAGACTGCTGGCTACCACTCTGTGGCTTCTTTACTATGCTCCAGCTTCAAAAGCAGGTAATTTAGCTTTGGTCTGAGGGAACGGAAACAGCCTTGCTGGGCAATGTGGTGCAGGTTTAATAATGGAAACCAAGGGCTCCAGGGACAAGTCCGTTTTTCTGAGCAACAGACAAAGTCCATTACTTTCGGCGTTTTGTTGCCTAATGCAACCTTTTACCTGAAAAGTTAAATCAGAGGTGTGCTGTTGCCACAGATCAAAAGCACAAATGTGAGTGGTGTCACCTTTAAGGCACCTTGACACAGAGCAAAAATATCCCTCAATAATAAAGTAATAATGTAAGAAAGCAGCTCCCTGCTCTGTCTGAGGTGCTTTCTTAACTCAGTCACACCACCCACAGCTTCCCTCCGGGTTTCAGATTTTAAGAGAGGCCAAATTCAAGTGAAAAAAAACACAATTGATTTCAGTTTATCAGATATGTAGGGCTGTGTATTATTATTTTTGTTTATTATTAGGGTTGTTGTTGTTGTTGTTGTTGTTGTTGTTGTTGTTCTTCTTCTTCTTCTTATTATTATTATTATTGTTATTTTTATTATCACCACCATTATTATTATTCATTTTCATTATTATTGTTATTGATAATAATGAAAATAACAACAATAATAGTAATAATAATAATTATAGTGATGATAATGTTAATAATAATCAAAGAACCAATAAATAAAAATAATAAATAATACAACTAAAATTTAATACAATATAATAATAATAATAATAATAATAATAATAATGATAATGATAATGATAATAATAATAATAATAATAATAATAATAATAATAATAATAATGTTATTATGCTCAGTATTATTATCCCTTTATATTTATCCATTGATTGTGATGTTGGCAGTCCTCTGCTGAAGGCTGGGTGTGCTCCCTTATTAACAGATGAATGACCATAATGATATAAAACCTGAACAGGTAACTGACCTTACTCTATTCCCTCACTCTTTATTGTTGTTGTTTTCTTTACTTGCGAGGAGGACAAGTGCTGTTAACCCAGCTAACTCTTGATTTACAGCTGCTTGTGTATCTGCTGTAGTCAACATATTCATCACTAAAAGTGACATTGCATTATGCTGACTCTCCCCTGGGGAATGTTAACATTAAACATCATGCTCATGCAGCATCATGAAAGCCCCGAGGGTGCTTTGCGGGGGTAGAGAGAGAGAGAGAGAGAGAGTGTGTGTGTGTGTGTGTGTGTGTGTGTGTGTGTGTGTGTGTGTGTGTGTGTGTGTGTGTGAAAACTTCCATATTAAAAGCATTATAAAGAGCAGATTTTCTCCTCCCACCTCCCTCATGAAAAATGTACAGCGGCATATTCATTACTTCATTGAGCTAACTGAGTGTGACAAGCGGAGAGCTGCAGCAGCCGGGGGCAGGGAAGCAGCACTACAATAAAGCCTTTGGCCACTCTCAGAGGACATGGCTACCCCTGCTGCTCATAGGAGCTTTATCTTTGCACTCTGTTTGGATTTTTCCAAATAGCTGAGGGTGCCGCACACAGCATGAGACTGTGTTCACTTCAGCCAAATTGCCCACTAATCTAATGCATGCATGGTCATTGGGGGGTAATCAATTCATTTTCTTTACAGTGTGATGAATTTGACCCAAGAGCTATGACTCAGGGACCTTGTGCTATAAATACAGTCATGCATTCTCATCAGTTTACAAGACATACAGCAGGCATAATCCCAGAAGTGTAACCATAAAGCATCATGGGCTGGGCTTTTTGTCAGACTTTCTGCACTTAATACCTACAATGAAATGTCTTTTATGAGTATGACTTTCAAAAGAAGCAGCCCTACAGGTACCCGCAGGCACCGTGTGCATCAAAGCTTCACATCAGGATAACATGAGAAATTAATGCATGTCATCTTGTCCCGTTTATCTGTGTACATTTCTTGAAAGGCACTAGAATAGTTTGTGATGAAGGATGCCTTTGTCTATATTCTCTTCACCCTTGGATTATCCGTCCACTGTGCCCAGCAGCCATACATCCTTCTGGCCGTGCACTGTCTGATCCTGAGGTGTCGTCTTGGCTCACCCTCAGCCCTTGTTGTCTGATGAACAAAAATAAAGCCCTGCCCAGAGCAGCATCAGCCTATACTGTCTTCAGTCATAACACTACAACTGTGACTTTGCTTTGTTTACCCTCTGCAGCAGCATAAGCAGCAGCAGCACAACCAACAATGCCTCTTAATCCAGAGCAACAGTTTCCCTCAGATGAACGCAGCCGGCACAAATTAACGGCAGCTGCACAGTAGAATGGAGGCTTGCACCACTGGCGAAATATGAGATTTAAATAATATCTTAGAATGTGTCTGGAGAATGGCAGACAAGCTGACTAATAACGCAGAATTCAGTAACAAGGGCTGCTCCAGTGGTAATGACTTCTCACTCCAGAAATATCTGATCCTGCAAAAACACACACACTCCTACTCTGAAGTAATTGGGAAACAAAACACCGGGAAAATGTTATGTGTTGTGCAATGGAATTACGATATGGGAATAATTAATGGACCCCAAATGCAATAAATCTAGTCGACCCTGAATCGAAAGGCCTCATTCATTAGAGATGAAACAATCAGCCGAGCTCACATAAAACACAAGACTGATGCAAAAACTGCTCGGTGTTTTTATTCTTAGAGCAAATTCAAAAGGAGCTCACCAAATCTCACAAGTGTCATCCCATGCTCTCCCTTTGTGGAGGAACATTGTGTGGGAGTCGGGCATATTCACCACTCAGCTATCAGAAAAACTCTAATTAGGCTATTTTTAACACATCCTTTTCAACAGCTCTTGGGTGTTTACATTTGCTAATGACAGTCTGGGTGAAATCATCTATCAGCAAGCATCACCATCATCACAACTGACACATTAACATGGATCCTCTCCACAGAGAAACGCCACCTCGCCAGGCGGCTTCTTCTAAAATAAAGCATGTCAGTGCACTGAATGTCAGTGTGCCTACGTATATGTTTATATGGCACATTTACATTTGCAATTTTCAGCACAGACAACTCAAGCAAACTAATTAATAGGCAGAGAGGTGCATACTATCTGGTGTTTTTGTGCTCCAGCGAACACAAGACAGCTCTTTTAAGCTTGTGCATTCTTCAGATTACACACCGTATCAACACACTTTTTGCATCCATGTTATTTGCATAATTTTCATTTTGTTTATATTCAACTTTAAAAGCAAAGCTTCATTTGGGATTTCTCTGTTGACTTACACCAGCTCTGCTTGAGGAAACGCCTCGTTCAGGCTGCATGCTCAAAGAAATATTATTTTAATATTTGTCAGACACATCCAGGGTTGTGTTTACGGTCACCTTGCTGTGCAGTAATGGTTTTTTTAATGTCATAATGTATCATCATAATATTCCAGCTGGGACTAATATTTTGGTCACCATATTTGTGGACTGTCTTTTAATTCATGGGGGCAGGAGAGAATGCTCTGACCTGTTTTCTACTTACGTCTGAAATATAAAACGTAGGCTCCATCACTCCATCTAGTGCTCTTTTAGAGGAAGGGCACACAGTGTTGCCTTCTTTCTAAAGAGGAGATTTGAAAAAGAAGGCAAATAAAATATCCCTCTCACATAGTAACAAGTAATCAATGCATGCAGTGAGCTTTCTCCATGTAACCCTGAGGCAGGGACAAATCTGCTCAAAAACACATCTGAGTGAAGTAATTATGTAGTCATAGCTGCCACAGACAAAACATTTATATTTGAAACTTTGTCAGAGTGATAAATTGGTTGATGTATTTGTTTTTGACACGATAAAGCAGCTTGGAGGGAACATTTCTCCTCTTGAATGCCACCCCGAGGTAGATTATTGGCGTGTGACCAATTATCTGACTGGCTGAGCTTGATCCGTACGCGGCTTGAGTGAGAGATGGCGTGAACCCAGACCAGAAAACTCTACTTATGCTTTACTTCAACCCTCTGCTGGACACTCAGGATCACGTCCTGGCTCCTACGGAAGACTTTGTCTCCCTGCTGGATCCTGTCAGCTGAATGCAGGGGTGGAGATGGACTGGGAGGTTGCAGGTAAACTGAAATTCTTAGACTGACATCATTTAGCCTCGATTATACAAATTCCTTCAGCTCTCAGTGAGAGTTCACAAACAACCCCTTACCCTCCGGTGACCCTGTAGACCTGAGCAACGAACAGGCCTGAAGGAGAAGCAGGAGAATCACAGGTGTAGTCATCCTGATGATTACAAGTAAAATAACAGCAGAGTATATATTCGCATTTACAATAAAAAAACAGCTTCAATGTTATGTTGATTATTTTTTGGGGGGAAATTTTTGCTAGATGTAGTTTAAAATTTTACATTGTAAATGTTACTGTATGAGCACTGATGTCTCGTTTACACTCAGAACTCAACACAGCTGAAGTTATTTAACTTCCTGTGATAGATTACAAATAAGCACAAAATCATCCATTCCCTTTCTGACTTCACTATTCTTTCTTTTTCAATATATCCTCATCCTCAAATCTGACGACTTCCTGCTTTCCTTTCTCTTGATTTATACAAGATTAAATTGGACACAGTTTAAAATTATTGTTAGGGAAACATCAGTTTAAATATTAAACCTTTGGTCCCTTGAGGACATTTTTCTCTGAATATTTAAGACTAATTTTAGAAAGTAAGTGACAGACATACAGATCTATACAGCTTCAGGCAATGACTTCATCCTCACAAGGCGTACAGAGATAAAACTAAGGACAAAGAATATAAATGTCCCATGTAAAAGCTAATAGGCAGTCAAAAGACTCATTTCAGAGTCAAAAGCAGGTTTGACCGTCTGAAGTGTGCGTTACTTCTATCAGGACAGAAGACTCTGCACTGATTAATGACACAATCTATTTATCTATTCATTTAAAGGGACAGTGCATATTAATGAACATTTCTACATAGCATCCATGTAAATTTGCCAGAGTTAGCTTATAATAATAATAATAATAATTATAATAATAATAATAATAATAATAATAATAATAATAATAATAATAATAATAATAATAATAATAATGATAATAATAATAAGGACAATTTTCATCTGTAGTCCCCGGCAGGTCAAAACAGAGTTAATAACAAAAGATAAAGATAAATAACAAGAGATGAGAACAATTCATCATGATAGCATGACAATGAAAACATAATAAACAACATAGTGCAAATAGTGCAGTTCAGCATAATAGAGCCATTGCTGTCAGCATGTTTAAAGATTATTTTAACTGCATTTATTATAAAATGGTATATAAGCTTTACTTACTCCAGCCTTGTTTTACCTTTATTTGTCTGTGAGTGCTTCTCTCTAACACTGAGACGGACTTTCAGTGCTGCAGTGCCCCCTCCTGGTCATTCAATAGCACAAATGTTGAATTCTTCTCACGCTGACACACGCTCTACTGTTTTATTGTTGCTGTGGATTGGAGAAGAGTTTTATAGTAGCTGCTGTATTTTGTTGAGCAGCCAACAAATGTAGGATTGGGATGGGGGGTGGGGGGGTCTTTTTACTTTTATTTTAATATATATATATATTTTTTAAATTTATTCTTATGAAAAGCGCTTTATAAATAAAGTCTGATTGATTGATCGATTGATTATCAGGGTGGAGCACACAATCACTAAGGGGTGCAAACTCAGGAAATAAAACTAGACTTGACATATGGGAGGAACTAATACAAGATAAGATATACTTTATTTGTCCCCTGTTGGGGGAAATTCTTTTGTTACAGCAGCTTATAACATGGGACAGGGGAATACAGCAATCTACTAACATAGTTAAAAATATAATAACAATAATAATAATAATAATAATAATAATAATAATAATAATAATAATAATAATAATAATAATAATAATAATAGCAATGACAAGGGTAAAATATAATATAATAAAATAAAATAAAATAAAGTAAAAGTAAAATAAAATATGGCAACTATTACAGATATATACACACTAATTACACTTCTATCTGATAAATAGATAAGGTAAGTTATTGCAAGATAACATTTTTACCAGGTTATTTAAAAACAAACATACACAGTATGAAGAACAGTGCAATTCAGATGGATACAGTAGTCATTTATGAATGTGCCAAGTCACATAGTAACTTCCAATGAGTGCAACGAAAGATGAGAACAGATGATTAACGGGACACAGCAGTGCTGGTGTTAAACAGTCTGATTGCAGATGGGATGAAGGACCTGCGGTAGCGCTCCATCCTGCAGGGTGGGAGTCTCAGTCTGCTGCTTAAGGAGCTGCTCAGGGACCCCACAGTCTCATGCATTTTTATACAAATTTTATTTTATTTTATTTTATACAAAATAAAATAGAAAACAATATAGAATCAACTAAGATACATAGAAGAAAATAAAATAGAGAAATATAAGGACACAAGACATGGCACAGGAGGCAAAAGACTAGAACATAACACAGTAAATGACAATCAAGATCCAGAACATGTAAGAAACAAAACTTCATGACAAATCAAGAACCTTGGTGGAGAGAGAAATAAGGCACCCACTGTGGCTGATTTTTGCCACTTTGAGGGTCACATGGTATTGAAAACACTGTTTCCCTGATAAACACTGTGGACCTCTGGGAGGTGACAGACTGATTGGTGTTCACACTGAAGCTCTGATGAAAAAACAGCATTTAAACAACTGAAGAGAGAAATGAGTGTTTGGTGTTGGGTCACTAGGTGCTACAAGAACATCCCTCATGGGCCATGGCAAAGATTCAAGAAGTGTTTGACGCTCTACTGATGGGATACAACGTCATTATTTAAATTATGTTCTTGCTGCAGAGTACTGTCTAACACTCAAGTCTTAAATCCACAGCATGTGTTGATTGTTGTCAGATTGTGAGTTCTGCCCCTTTGATGAGAGCAATCATCGGAGTTGTATGTTTTATGTCAGAAGTTCCAGGAAGCAGCTGTTGTTCAAGAGTTTATGCAACACTCAGAGAAAATGAAGAAAGGAGAGATTTTCTATTTCTCAAATCATTTTCTTTTTTCCGAAATCATTTATGCTCAAGTATGTTTCTATATTCCCATGCTTCTATGTTCCATGAGATGCTTTAGTTTAATTTGTTAAGATAGTTTCTTGTGAAGGTGAAGCTATGTCTTTTTACTTTGTATCCTGATTTCTAGGGTGGAATCTCTATACGCTTTTGGGGAGTGATAGGTGAGTATTTATATTCCTGTGTGCTTGTTCCAGAACGTAAAAATCAACTAAGATTTCCATGAGATTAAAACTTGACTAAGATGCATTCCAAGGTTTTAATTCCCAAGAGTGAATACAACTATAAGACACACAAAGAAGAAGAGAAACGTTGAGCATGAGAGAAAAAGACACCCCCCTCATCCAGCCCCTTCTTCCAACTTGTGTTGAAGCTGTGATATTTATTCTCTGAGCAGAGGGTGTGGGTGTTACACTGGGCATAGCACCCACCCACAGTCCCTCTGCTTGTGTGTGTGTGTGTGTGTGTGTGTGTGTGTGTGTGTGTGTGTGTGTGTGTGTGTGTGTGTGTGTGTGTGTGTGTGTGTGTGTGTGTGTGTGTGTGTGTGTGTATGTGTGTGTGTGTGTGTGTGTATGCTAAAAGTCCATGTGTCATTCAGGATGGTCACGTCTTCTTCACATGTCAGAGACAGATGTGTGTGAGTGTAAATTGTCCTGAGTGGATCCAAAGTTGATGAAGTTCATCACAGATGTTGGTGCAGGTTAAATGTCTGAGGCCTCTTTTGGATTTCCTCCAGGCTCAGTGACCTTGGAGGTGCTGAGACACTCCATTATCTGTATCTGTCTTTAGGGTGTTGTGGATGTTTTCCCTCTTTTTCTACTCTTCTACTCTGAAATCTCTGAACTTACAGGATCAATACAGTGTTTGTGATGAGCTGTTCTGGGGCTGGAGACAGCTTCAGTTTTTGAAGTAATAATGTTAGACAGCAGCTTTTGATACACACCAATAAGGAAGCTTTACTTTACAGAGTCTCATGCAGGGCTGTGGATGATTTAGAAATGGTGTCATTCTATAGTGTGCCCAGCAGAGCCCCCTCAGGACCATGTTTTCTTTTCCTGACAGCATTCACAGCAAACAGCAGAGCATCAGAGCAGAGCACAATAGCTGAGCATCGGAGCAGAGCATAAGAGCTGAGCTAACTGTGGTATCCAATTAAAAGTAGTTAATGTGAAATCATGTTATTCTTTACTAAAGGTGTGTGCTTGTTTGGTGTCACTCCAGAGTTGTTCTATGACTACTGTGGGTTAAAAAAATCTAGACACCATGAAGGACCCAAAGATAAAAACTCAGAGAAAGAAAGAAAAGTCAGATCCATTGAATCAAGTTCCTTACACAGAAAATCCCAAAATAGAGGCAGAGGTATCCAAAATGTCAGGCAAGAGTCCAAAACCACTAAAAGGTCAGATCAAAAGCTTATGATACACAAGAGGGCGAGATATACGGGCACACAGGGAGGACTACAAACTCTAGCTGAGTGGAAACAATAAGACACCACCGACACACATTAAGCTGTTCTCAGAAGTGCACTGTGAAAAACTTTCAAAAGCTCTGCCCACCAAAACTTTCCAGAGTTGAGTTTACACAAGCAGCATCTTCACAGAAGTCTTCTCCGTCAGACAGGAAGCTGGTGGAGGGGGAGATGAGTCTAGGTAGGCAGGACATGATGTTGCAAGCATTTTGTGGAAGTCGTATTCGCCACTACATCCGTGACGGCCCACGCATGGGTGCCTTGTCATGCTATTGGATGTATCAACAACGTCAACAAAAGAGTGGAAAGGGACAAACTGGTGAGTAGACAGGTGTACGAAGATGCCTCATGAATATCAAACTGGGGAAATAAAGAAGCAGCATTTTGGCTCAAGGTCAAGTGGCAACCTCCGGCCGCGAGAATTGAAGCCAATCCAGAAGTGTTAAAAACTGCAGTTCATCGAGTGTCCACTTGAGGCTGGCTCCGGAGGTACCGGAAACCACATACACACCAATTCAAAGAAGACGATCCTTACATCAGAAATAAACATGTTTACAGCCTGGTTCAAAAAGCAGGTGTAGTCTGGATAGCTCATTTGCCGATCGGCACACACTGTAAGGGGGGTGAATTTTTTCATAACGCGGCAATTTCCAAGATATTAAGATTAGGAGTTTTGGCTAAATAAGGACATGACTGACTTGATTGACAGGCCGGAACACTGTAGCTGTTGGCTAGGAGGCTCAAAGCTCGCCTCTTTATGTCCCACTCGCTCAACAAAAGTTAGCTTGAGTTCAACATTTCCAATATGGCTGCCATCGCCGATTAGCCTCAAAACAGCGCTTCAGAAACAGATGGATTATGTCACAGATTCTACGTCCATTTATTATACAGCCTATGCTCAAGGTATGCTCACAAAGCCTCGTCGTTAGCTTTTCCCTGCATTTGGCGAACACATCTGGTGTCAGCCCTCACCCCCAGAAGCTTATGGATGGCTAAATTGATGTGCAGCCATATTTTGTCTTTTTGTATTAAAAAATCTCCTTTTTTCAGGTTTTCTGCTTCAAGTTTGATCACAAAGGTGGGAAACACAGGTTGGCAGGAAGTGGAGGCTCTTTAATGAGACACAGGCTGAGCATTAATACAACAGGAAACATGAGGATGACAAAAAGAGGTACCTTAACTCTCCTGGAGACATGACACTGAAAGCATTAAAGAGCCAACAGATCATGTCCTCCTTTTGGTAAATACAGAGTTTTTGTCTGTTCTCTCAGTTTTGGTGATTCAGGACTCCATCAGTCCCATTTTCCTGTTCCCTTTGTTGTTTTTTTCTGTTAAACACTCTGAGCTTTTAGACAACCATTGATCGGTACATCTACTTTGCTGCAGTGCAGGCTGCTAACTACTTTAAAATAACCGTGCTCTTTTATGAGGCCGCTGAGTCTGAGAATTAAAGTCATTTTACTTACACCGACAGACTCCTCTGAGGTTTAGGAGGACTATGTGGAGATTATGTGAAGAGTTTAAAATGCTGAAGAGTTTGTGAAGAGTTTAAAATGCTGTTGAATGAATGGAGGCTGGATTGGTGCCTATATTTTATTCTTTTTTTTGGGGGGGGGGGGGGGGGGGGCAATGTTGTTGGTATTAAAGGGATATTTAATTTAAAGTGGGGTTGTATGAGTTTTATGTCACCAAGTAATTGTACTTGCAACAATGGATGCCACTTAGCTCCGCCCCTTTAATGAGAAACTGCAGGTCAAAACCATAGACTATAAAAAATGGACGTAGTATCCATCACGTCACCCATCTGTTTCTGAAGTGCTGTTTTGAGGTCAATCGTCGGCGGGAGCCATGTTTGAAATGCTGAACTCAACCTAACTTCTGTCGAGCGAGTGTGAAATAAAGAGGCCTGTTTTGAGCCTCCTCGCCAACAGCTAATGTCCCCGCCTGTCAATCAACTCAGCTGTGCCTCTCGTAATGGAAAACTCATAATCTTAATATCTTCAAAAATGCCGCTTTATGAAAACATTCATCCCCCGTACAGTGTGTGCCAATTGAGAAATGAACTATCCAGACTACACTCGTTTTTTGAACCAGGCTGTAAACATGTTTATTTCTGCTGTAAAGATCATCATCTTTTAATTGGTGTGTACGTGGTTTGTGTGTACCAGTCCTTCAGGAGCCAGCCTCAAGTGGACACTCGATGAACTGCAGTTTTGAACACTCGCGCATTGGCTTTAAGTCTCACGGCCGGAGGTTGCCGCTTGGGAGAAACAGCACGCAAGCTAGGCTACAGTTTCAGCAGACAGTGACAGTCCTGCCACATAATTTAGCTAATTTTGAAAGACTCTGACCTGAGCACTCATCTCGGTCTACGTGTACACTCCACTGGTGATTTGTTTACACTATTTGCAGATGCAACACAGACATGCTCCTCTGCCTGCAGTGCATTGATCAGCTGTTCAGGGCTGCAGCTTCAAAGCCACAAAAATACAACTAAACTCAATAATGAGTGATTCTAACAGCGCTGAAGTCATGCCATCTACTGTGGACACACGTGGAAACCTTATGAGCCAGAGTTTACAGAGGAAAAGGTGTCTCAATGTACTGGAGGAGAAACTTCTGTGTTAAACTGGAGAGCAGGAGAGATCCAGAGTTACCTGGTGGTGCAGGTGTGTAATCTGCAAGCTAACGCGGACAAACTGAGAAAACTACTTGCTGTCACGAGTAAGACTTGGTAACAACAGCACCTCTGGACCTTCGGGAATTAAGATATACCAGCAGATTAAAGAGGACTGCAGTCTGCGATGCTGAGTCCACTGTCGTACTGAATGCAGAAGTGTGTTACTGACTCTCTTCAATATTCAGGAGTTAAATAAAAAAAACAGAAAAGCCGAATGCAAGTTCCTCTTCAAAGTAAGTGTTCAGCTCTCATACTATTTTTAATGCACGGTGACACAACCTATGATCTGCACGACATGTTTACATGATCAAAATAAACTGTGTGGGCTGCTGAAGGGGAAGACTGAGATGCTATTACAAACTCTAAACACGTAACTGAGTCTGTTGGGTAATCGTAGGAACTTCCTGCTTCATAATTCAAAACTGAGATGCAAAAATGTCAAAAATTGACTTTATATCAGGGATGAACGTTATAGATCGGATTAGCTGATCAGTGCGCTTGCAGGCAGAAGAGCACGTCTGTGTTGGGTCTGTAAATAGTGCAAAAAAAAAAAGATTTCTGGTGGCAAAGTGAAGTGCTGGAAAAAGTTCTAAGCAAAGCATGCATTTAAACTGAGATGCGTGTGTGAGGGGATTTATTTAAAATTGGCTAAATTACGTGGCTGAGTAACTGTATCCTAGCTTGCATGTAGTTTTTCCCTGCAGTTTCTCATTAATGGGGCCGAGCTGACCTCAGCTGTTTTGGCTGCTGAAATAACTTCTGACATAAAACCAAACGGCAACCTTCGGCCGTGAGAATTGAAGCCAATGCCTGAGTGTTATACATTGGAGTTTCTCGAGTGTTCACTTGAAGGTGGCTCCTGAAGTACCGGAAACCACATACACACAAATTTAACTAAAAAAAATCTGATCTTTACAGCCTGGTTCAAAAAGCGGCTTGGGTCTACGTGGCTAATTTCTCTATCCGCACACACTGTGCGGGGGTTTGATTTTTTTCGGAATGTGGCAGTTTCGAAGATATGAAGATTATGAGTTTTCTATTATGAGAGTCACAGCTGACTTGACTGACAGGTAGGAACACTGTAGCTGTTGGCTAGGAGGCTCAAAGCCAGCCTCTTTACGTCACACTCGCACGACAGAAGTTATGTTGAGTTCAACATTTCCAATATGGCTCCCACTGGCCTCAAAACAGCGCTTCAGAAACAGATGGGTGACGTCACGGATACTACGGTTATTATTTATACAGTCTATGCATAAAACTCATACAACCCCATTTAAAATATATATATATATATCCCTTTAAGCTTAAAGAACTGTTGTGTGCAGCACAGCCTCATAGAGGTGCTAGCTTGACAAAGTAGAAAAAACATCCCATGTCTCTTATCTTAGTATTCTGTGACCTTTAAAGACGTCATGAGGTCACAGAAAATGACTTAGGGAGAGGCCGTATCAGCACCATACCAATCTGTTAGGCGACATAAGAACTCTGGTTTCTCATTGTAGTCTGTGTGGGTGTGTAGCATGTCAGCAGTTATTCAGTCCCTCCAGGAACTATCAATGCAAATTCAACCAATCAGCGCGATTTTTGCGCCGCCTTACAATTTTTTACAATCACCGCAAATTTGACTAATTACCTTAATCTCTCAATCGGTTTTGTCATCAATTTCAATTCCTTGGAACATAGACGCAAGTTCTCACTTGATCGGCACTTTTCAACAGCAAACACACACGGAGAACGGGTGAAAAGAGAGAGGACAGCAGGCAGGACAAGTGACCATGACAACGTTGTTATTTATAGATACTAGAGTTATTATCTGAGGGGCTCAGTGTTAGCTTGGTCTCTACTTGCAGCAGGTGTGCTTTATGAACCAGCTCTCCTCACCTCCATGCATCTGTCTCATCTTCATTGAGGATTTTTACCCCCGGTGTGCGTTAGTGACAAAGACACAACCGGGGGACGTCTGTTTAATATTTGAGGTTTGACGTTGTTGCCGCCATCACCGTAAAAAGCTCTGCGTCTTCAGCTTGATTTCGTCCAGTTTGGTGAAACATCAGACACATTTAGTAAGTTTGGATCAACTCCTTGTTGAAAGATGCAGATCCATTTCAGGGTGCCGTGAACTGACTGTCTGCTTAGTGCGCCTGTTACTGCAGATGCATTCAAGGATCGCGTAAATGTGCAATACAGTCCTTTCATAGCATATTTCTGTGAATCAAGAGAATCAAAATACAGTCACAGTGGTCACATCAAGAATGATTTCCAAAAACAACTGCAATTTAGAGTATTTACCTGCCCCTGAGATGTTACTGGGGGGAAGAAAACAAAAATGCAACTTTCACGGCAATTTTTTCAAAAAGCTGTTGCAAAATCAGGCTTTTGGTGCCACAACAATCACAAGAAAAACCACGAAAATCCTGGAGGGACTGGTTATTGGCTGTATGCAGGAAAATGGTCTGTGTGTAGGGAACAGAGAGACGAAACATATTGACTGTAATTCAACCTTTCTAACATTAAACGATGTCTTTAACGGCAGATACGACTGAAAGTGCTCTTGAACATGGTGTCTCAACAGAAACTCTATTCTTGCTTCCTAAATTGCTCATTGGACTGAACACGTAAGTAACACTCAGAAAAGGACTTGGCCGGGGATTGTTTCGACCCAACCCTTGACTACACCTCAAGCCACAGAGTTAGTCACTCCCCCTGAGGCCGTAGAGTGTCAGATGATGAGATGAGTTCAGAGACCACAACTGTTTGAGGACAAACTTCTACAGTAAACCTTCAGATACATCCTGCTGCGTTCTCAAGGGGAATTTCCATACCTGATGAAAATGACCTTTTTATCAAGAAGGTGCTATAAGATCACAAACATCCTGCCATTCAGCTGGCATGAATCTGATAGAGGGACAGTTGTTCCAAGATGCAGAGTGTCTGAAGAGAGGAGTGAAGAGAGAGATTGCTTTAAGATGTTTGCACTCTATCCAAGAACAAAACCTTTTTTCTTCATCTAGAATTACATTTTCAAAAGATGAAAAGGACTGTGACTGTCACCTGTCACTATGAAAGAAAAGGAGAGGGAACTACAAGCAGACAGTTAAAGATTTAATGAACAAAAGGTCAAACAAAACTTCTTGAAAATGTCTAAGAAAACTATCCTAAAGGTCCAACGGAAACACGAGGGAACCACGGAGAGCACAAGAACATCGAGGACGAAAGACGTATTGCTGACACATCAGTGACTAAATACACAACGGGTAACGAGTGACAGGTGTGAACACAGGACACAGGCGAAACAAAGATCAGTTGCCTTTTTGGATCAAGCGTCAATGTTTTATTGATAATATTTACAATATTGGTTTAGTGACTTAGGATTCCGTCTCTGCTTTTTGCAGAGGATGTGGTCCTATTGGTGTCGTCGAGCTGTGACCTCCATCTCGCACTGGGACCGTTTGCAGCTGAGTGTAAAGCGGCGGGGATGAGGATCCGAACCTCCAAGTCTGAGGCCATGGTGCTCAGTCAGAAAAGGGTGGCTTCCCTCTCCGGGTCGGAGGAAAGTCTTTACCCCAGTCAGAGGAGTTTAAGAATCTCGGGGTCTTATTCACGAGTGAGGGGAAGAGGGAGCGTGAGATTGACAGACGGATCGGGGGAACGTCTGCAGTGATGTGGACTCTGTACCGGTCTGTCATAGTGAAGAGAGAGCTGAGCCAGAAGACAAAGCTCTCAATTTATCGGTCAATCTACGTTCCAACCCTCACCTATGGTCACGAGCTGTGGGTAGTGACCGAAAGAATACAAGCGTCTGAAATGAGCTTTCTCGCAGGGTGTCTGGGCTCAGCCTTAGAGAGAGGGTCAGGAGCTCAGACATCCGGGAGAGGCTCAAAGTAGAGCCGCTGCTCCTCCGGGTCGAGAGGAGCCAGACGAGGTGGTTCAGGCATCTGGTCAGGACGCCTCCCGAACGTCTCCCTGGGTAGGTGTTTCGGGCATGTCCGTCTTGGAGGAGGCCACGGGGAAGACCAAGGACACGCTGGTGAGATTATATCTCTCAGCTGACCTGGGAACGCCTCAGTATCCTCCCAGAAGTGCTGGTGGAAGTGGCCGGGGAGAGGAGTGTCTGGGCTTCCCTGCTGAGGCTGCTGCCCCCGCGACCAGGACCTGGATAGCGGAGGAAGATGATTTCTAAGCTAGTCAGACGGCCTGTTTCTGGTTCCGCTATGTTTTCTTCTTACTCGTCCACAGGGAACTATGGTGACTCTGACTATTATGTTCAGTTGGAGCTGATACATGTTTCTGTTGATCACTTATTAAAAGAAGAAAAGAGAGGAGACGTGGGAGGAAGTGCCTTTGAATAAGACGGAGGACGATGGCATCCTTCCTTGAAATATTGTAAATGCAGAAATACGATGCTACCCAGCGGGCCAGTCACAGGGCTCGCAGTCTGCGTAGTTTGAAAGTGACTTTACACCTTTGATGAGGGGCATGTAGGCTCCTCATGTCAGCCTCTGTGTAGGATATGTGATTTGATGCAGAAGTACCAATTGAAAAACTAAAGATGAAGGCTTTCAGACCTGTACTGCAGTCAGTCACCAAGGGGAGCTCTAAAGGTTTAGGCTTGGAGATGGAGAGAAGAAATGTGTCAGCTTTAATGGAATACAAACACAAGTCAGTCTCCTCTCATTGTTCCAGTACAGAAACAAGACGTTAGATCCAAAAGTACCTTCTCCAAAAATGTATAGTAATCCAGAAAGAAAGAAAGAAAGAAAGAAAGAAAGAAAGAAAGAAAGAAAGAACATTACATCTCGACATCTCTATCAATACTTGAAAGAACAGTATTGTGAGCTCAGAAGAGTGACGCATAATGGCATGAAAAAAAAGAAAACCTGAATACACAGCTCCTTCTGCCAACTTTTTTAAAACCAACCTTTATTGCAATCATTATAAAGTCAGTTAAAACAAGTGAAATTATGGCATCTGGGGTTTTAATCTTGGATAAGATTGTAAAAAAATGACACTGTGAGAACCGCAGCTTCTATGTGACGTCATGATCAGTCTCCTGACGGCCAAATTTCACCAGATCTGTGTCCGGTCCGTCTCCGATCCGTCACAGCACCTGATCTGATAGGTTTCTATTCTAGTCAATGTGTTAACTTCCACTGGATCTGCTCAGTTGCGCTCCGACTGCGTCTCTGATCCGGCATGCCTGATCCCTCCGGATCAGTTACACAAGACTTGTATTTTTGCTGAATACCGGAGCACGACGCATCAACCTCAACAGAGCAGATGGAGCGGGACAGGAAGTCAGGCACCAAAACAAAATGAAAACATCCGGTTAATTTTCAGAATAAAACACTGTGTTATCACCAGATCGTATTTCACTTAACTACAACAACAAACTGTCATGAGGAGTGGAGCCAGGCCTGGAGTCAACAGGTCAGAGGTTTTCAGAGGACCAGAAAGACAACATGGATGAGGAGAGGAGGAGGAGAATCCTTGATTCAGTAATTACCGCGGGAAAACCTCGGTCACATGACTCCAGCTGTCCAGTGGTCCTGCTCCGTGCTGCGTTCTGAAAACACAGCGGAAGTCCTGTGTGAGATTCCCGCCACACCCCTTCCAACAGGGAGGACTTCACGCCATGAGAAGACACGTGAACAGTCGACCAAGGGAGATATTTTTGTTGTTTGTTCAAAGTGGATTAAGAATGTGTAGGACCATGAGAATGAAGTTCCTGAGGGTTCAGGTCAGAACTTGCTGTATACCTGAGACCTGCACAATTTACCTCAAACATCTTCCATTTCTATTAGACCCACTTTGTGACTCCAATATCCCGTTCAGGTTGAGCCCTGACCTCATGACTAAGGTGGACAACATGAGTGAAGACTTTCAGCTGATCAACAGACACAACTTTTCTCAAACTCATTCAGGATTCAGGAGCTCTGCAGCTGTACTGATTCAGCATCATGTTTTGTTTTTCACTCTGGGTTAGTTGTGCAGATTTCAAAACAGCCTTCCTTTCATGTGATGATATTGAGACTCCTGTTACACATACTGATAAATAATGTGCCCACTTCTGATTCGGGCCAGCAGAACCACCATCACTTGATCTCATGGCAAAGCTGTGAACACTAACTCTTCTGCAGAGACCACAGCCTCTGTCTGCAGCCCTGCACACCTCTCTGAGTAAGTCCTCACGTTCTTTTTCTTTTCCTTTGAAATGAGAAAGAAGTGAATGAGAACACTAAAGAAACAGAGAAAGGAGGAGGGGAGAGAGAAAGAGAAAACAAATGATGAATGGGGCTGTTAATTGAGTTGATTTTGTTTTGGTGTTTTTCTCAGTAACTGTTCTGAAGGAAGCAATTTTTTTTCCCTTCCTTTCCTCTCCCCCTTCTGCTCACATACATCCTCCACATTTCATTACGAATAATTGTAATGAGTATTAAATACCAGACCAGGATTATCACAGATGTCCACTGGGGGGCGTTCTAATTCACTCCACTGACATCATGCCTGATGTCCTGACTTCATCATACAGATGTGCATCTACTGCGATCAGGAATATAAGTCAGAGTTTTCAGCATGAATGAAAAGATTATGGTCGGTTTCATTTGACAAGAGTTACTTTACAACCACATGTTCATGATATTAAATATATAAAAATATTTAAGAAGATAGGAGCTTTGAAATAAGCTGCAGGTATGTCAGATCAGAACAGGACCTTTAAATCATTTTAAATGTTGGCAAAAGTATGAATCTCAGGAAGAGGAGACTCCAGCTGAAATCTGTTCACCTAGTCAAACATCAGAGGAAGGACGGTGGTGTCATGAGGCTCTTCTGACCAGCGTTATTCTGGCACAAACAACAAAATCAAAAACAAAACATCTGTTGTGTACATGTTTCTCCATAAAAGAACAGAAGGATTTTAAATGCTCACAGTATTTTTTGCTAAATTCGATGCAATTAAATTCAAAACCTTTATTTCTTTTTGAAAAGACATTGAGGTTTCCCTCATTTCCAATGTCGTCGAGATCACAATCCATAAACTTAAACTGGTCCAGAATTCAGCTGCCGGGATCAAGAACCCCTTCCATCGAACACATCACCCCTACAACAACTCCACTGGCTGCCTGTCAAATACTGCATCGACTTTAAGATCCCTCTGCTCACATTCAAAGCTCTGCATAACCTCTCACCTCCATACCTCTCTGATCTCCTTCAAACATACACACCTACCTGCACTCTCAGATCCTCTTCCTCCATGCTCCTCACTGTACCCCATGCTCGCCTAACCACCATGGGATCTCAAGCTTTCAGCTATGCAGCCCCTAATCTCTTGAACTCCTACCACCAACCATCCAAAACTCAGATTCTTGTCCAAATTTCAAATCCCGCCTCAAAACCCTCCAAAGAACAGCATATTCTCTGTAAACTCCTCACATGTACCTTTTTTACTGCATTTCACCCTCCATTCATTGTGTTCTTTTCAGATTGTATATTGTTTGTTTTATCAAGTGCTTTTAAGTGTGTTTTTATTGTTGTTACATTTGTAAGGTCACCTTGCGTGTCCTGAAAGGGGCCTATGAATAAAATGTATCATTATTATTATTATTATTATTATTATTATTATTACAGGCACATCAGGAACAGCAAAACAAACACGCAAATCATTCACAAAACAATAGATGAATTAAAACAGATACAGTTTGAGACACAGTGGTCTGAGATCAAAGTCTTAAACTCAACAAAAGTGGGAATAGATATCATCTTTAAAGTCTGTTGGAGGGTATTTCATGATTTAGGGGCATCAATGGAGAATGCTGACCTACCGAGTTCATTGTGAACTTGAGGGGCTTCAGAACAAGCCAATCAGAAGAGCATGTCCTGTAGGATCCATAATTCCACTCCTACAAGTTCACAATGTAGGAGGGAAGCTTTCCAGCTTTAAGCACCTTAAAAATGATAAAGAAAGAATGTAGCGACGAAAAAATGAAGAAATATATAACTTATATGATGAAGAATCAATGGTGATAATAATGATTGTTTAATAATGTTTTTATTTCATATTCAGTGTTGTATTTTATCTTCTCTCTCTGTTCTTAAGGAAAGAAACGTTTATTTATGGAGCACATTTCAGCAACAAGGCAATTTAAAGTTCTACACACAAGGCAATTAATTAATAGATACTTTCCCTCTTTGATTATTGAGGGACACTTCTTCATCTTTGCATCAGCTTTTCTTTTTTTATTATTATTTTATTTGTAACTTTTTTAAACAAATCAACAAGACAAAACAAAGACAATCAAACAAGGGCAAGATGTGCAATGAAACATAAACAACAATAACAAAAATAAAAGGAATTGAATGAACAAAAGAAACAGACAAATAAACAAATAAACAAATAGAAAACACATGAAGAAAGACCGAAATAGAAAACGTCCAGATGAAAAATGACACAAAACAACAAAATAAATGAAGAGAATATATATATATATATATATATTTATATACACACACAGACACATACACACATATTAATATATATACACACATGTAAATGAATATAGAAAAAAAAGAAAAGAAAACATAATAAAGTCCATATCAAGCTGCCAATTATGAAGTGTAATCTGGGCTGCTATGCATCAGGTCTGCAGGATGTATAAAGAAATACTCCACTTTCATCTCATCCAAGAAGGCAAGGAACGAGAATGTCTTGATGGATTTAGAACGCAGGAACCCGAGTTTCCATGTGTATGACTGACATCATGTTTGATATCCATTCCTGAAAAGAAGGAGGGGACGGAGACGTCCATTCTCTCCGAATAAGTCTCTTGGCAACTACTGTATCATCCCCAATGTTAATGAGGAGTGCTAAATATACCTTTAAACACAACTATTTCAACTAAAGTATTAGAGATTAAAAACAGTGAACGACGAAGAGACAGGAAGGAAGTATTAAAATATAACTGATGAAGAGGGTTACTTAGGGACATTTACGGAGCAGATATCACAGCACAATATTCTTAAAGACATCCACATACATGAAATTGTGAAGTTTCAGGATGATGGGATATCTTTAAACAGCTGGTTTAACATTGTGCTTTAACATGAAAACATTCACTGTGTGGAGGTAACATCCCTCTGCTCTAGGATTGCTGGCGGTGTGTCAGGATGTGTAAACCTGTTTCCTAGTCGGGCCCCAGTTAAGCAAACTTTACCGGCTTTTGGAGCGAGCCTCTCCAGATGGCTGAATCCAGAGCAGCTCGTGGTAATCGTGGTTTTTCACAACCTAGATCCATTTTCTTGGTGCCCAACACCCCCTGAGATCTGTTTCCTCTGCTGGCAACACTGGCCTCCATATTTTTCCCCCAAAACAGAAAAAAAGGCAAGCTCTTGGATTGATAAACTGTCTGCTGCAACCGTAAGAGGTCCTCTGGATCCCTGCTGGCCAACGCTCTGTTATTACACAAGAGGCATGTTTTTATTTTGTGTCTGTAGCTGTCTTTGTTATTTGGTGCTGGGCTTTAATTATTACTGCTGGATTCTCAGGTTTTATTGTGTAAAATAATTTCTGCTATACTGACGTAAAATTATATTTTTCATGGAACAATGATAAAAATGGAGAATCCTTTTCCGGACACGCAGTCCTGGTCCTGAATGTGACCACCACCATCCCCTGAAACCCCGAGGAGGCATAAGACAAAGAAGGTGAGAAAGTTCTGACGGAGCCAGCTGCCTTTTTATGCCATCTAATCTGTTTATATGAATAGGTCTATAATAAGGTGATGTCAGTGACTGATTCAGGGTGAGTTGGAGAATAATGAGATGCCCCATTATCATAATTTCCCTGATTTAGATGAGTGGTTTTCTAACTCTGGGTACTGAGCTCTTGCATTGTTGCTTTAAACATTCGCTCTCTCACTCTCTCACTGTGTGGTTGTTTGTGTAGTTCGGCCCACACATAATATGTTTCTGTCCTGAATGGCAAATAAATGGACCAGACTTAGGACGTTTTTTAAGGAAGTGAGGATTTCTTCTCTAAAATGATATATTTAGAATTATAAATCCCCTGATAGCTTTAATAAACCCATTATAAGCAACATTCTGATATTAACACAAGCTAATTTTCTCAGACAGAACCTTCAGTCTGCAGTTTGTGCAGCACACTGCACCTAAAGGGGCTTACCCTCATTATTAAGTGTCAGCCAGCTAAAGCTCTGTGTCTGTGGTTTGTGCAGCTTCACGCTTACACAGGAAATAGGGATGAGCTGGTTTTCCTGTTTCTCTTCATCTGTATTTTGTTAAGATTCGTATATCACAAGGATTTTCACTTGAAGACACTGTTCATTAAGTGAGGGGCTGAGGTTGTGGGGTGTCGAACACAACAGTATGTTAACTAATATCTCAGTCACAACATCCTGAACATGTTTTACTTTAAGAAGTTTCTCTCAGGAGTCAGTGCACTAAGTGTTCTCACAGGTTAAGTCCACTTCATAAAGAAAAGTATGAGGCAAGTCACTTTGCAAATGTGTTAAATTACCCTGACATGTAATAAGCATTGAGAAAGGGATTACATCAGGGAGCAGTCATTAGTTACAGGACCATTTACTCAGCAGGGTTATTAGCTGAGTCAAAGAGGACTTCAACAAATCATCAGCACCTCCAGATCCTCAGAAGAGATCTTGCTTTAGAGGGACATCACTGACCACCAGCATCAACAGCAAGCTTAGCTTCATATCACTGCATGCAGATAGCTGAAGAACAACTGAGACAGACAATAGAGGTGACTGTGTAACACACCACAGATCCTCTGAATTCAGCCCTCTCTATTGGAGCAACAACTTCTTGGAGTTAAAATCAGAGAGTGCTGCAAATCAACTCAATCATGTTCTCATTACACTTAAATACAATATTTTATGAACATGGATTTAAAAAGCTGTGATGATTGAATGTTTTAAGGTTCAGATGGGGTGTTGCTAATAAAATATCAGACACTATGGTGTAGCTGCTATAGCGTAGTGCATTCAGCTTTTTATATCGTAACGTCATTGTGAGAGAGATGTGCTTTATAGTGAGAAATACCTTTTAATATTTGAATATTCTACTGTTAATTTCACTGTGAAGGTACCCATGTTGCTGTAAAGTGGTTGTGTATTGTTGTGTAGCTGTTTGGATGATGCATTGTCTCTGTCTCCTGCCCAGGGACCACAGATGTAAATGAGCTAATAGCTAACTATGATACAGATAAATGGCTTTACACTGTCCCTGTCTAAATAAACAAATAAATTAAATAAATAAATGAATAGCTCAGAGGACAGCTCACAGCAGTGGAAGGTGTCATACTCCCAGTGAGGCTGGACGGTCCACACGCCCTCCTCCAGGGTGAATGAGTCCATGTGACGGACAAATATCATCTGATCGGGAACTTCAGCAAACCAGATAATGATGTATATTGAATTATAACAGCTTTGTCTTTATCAGGAGCTGCCTCACCTCAGCATTCTGCATATTGTCAGACCCCTGGGTCAAACAAACCACTGACCTCAAAAAAGCAAACCAATATCAAAGCTTCCTTCAAAGTAAAAGAGAGACAACACATGTGGGCTTCCAATCAGTCAGGAACATCGTTATTTAATGTGACTGTAGGAATGCATTCCCCTATGAAAACAGGTCTACTGCTCTTCGCCGGGAAAAGGGGGTAATTACTTTCAAATACCTGAGGTATTGGTCGTACACGCACACATTGTAGATTCCTCTAAGTTGCTGTAAACCACTAAATCTGAAGTGTCCTCTTCCTCTGTGCTTTCTATCAAGCTCTGCTGCTGATCGCCATGGAGTAACCACCAAAAGAGTGAAAGAAAATCTTAATTCTCAGCCTTAAAGGGATATTTAAGAATTTTTGAAGTGGGGTTGTATGAGTTTTATGTCACCATTAATAGTACTGGCCTCAATGGATGCTGCTCAGCTCGGCCCCTTCAATGAGAAACTACAGGAAGAAACAGTGCGCAAGCTAGGCTACAGTTTTCAGCAGACGGGGTCAGTCCTGCCACGAAATGTAGCCAATTTTGAAAGCTCTGATCCGAGCCGCAACTCGGTTGCACTATTCGGGACACTGAAAGTGCTGAAAAATATCAAGTAGAGCATACACCTAAACTGAGACGAGTGCTCGGGTCAGAGTCTTTCAAAATTAGTGAAATTATGTGACAGAACAAAGCGACAACCTCCCGCCATGAGAATTAAAGCCACTATGGAAGTGTTAAAAACTGCAATTCATCGAGTGTCCACTTGAGACTGGCTTCAGAAGTACTGGACACCACATATATCCAATTCAACAAAGCCGATCTTTACAGCAGAAATAAACATGTTTACAGCCTGGTACAATAGAGGAGTGTAGTCTGGATATCTCATTTCTGTATCGGCACACCCTGTACGGGGGTGAATTTAACATAGCGGTTTCAAAGATATTAAGATTACGAGTTTACCATTATGAGAGGCACAGCTGACTTGATTGACAGGCGGGAACACTGTAGCTGTTGGCTAGCTGGCTTAAGGCCCGCCTTTTTACCTCGACAGACGTTAGGTCGACTTCAGCATATCCAATAATCCCACCGACGATTGGCCTCAAAACAGCTCTTCAGAAACAGATGGGTGACGTCACGGATACTACGTTCATTATTTATACAGTCTATGGGCAGAACTGACCCCTTCTGATGAAAACTGTAGCCTAACTGTGTGCTCTTTCTCATTAAAGGGGCAGAGCTGAGCGGCATCCATTGTTGCTACTAAAAGTCATACAACCACACTTCAAAAATATTGAAATATCCCTTTAATTCAGAGGCAAAGCTTTTCTAATAGTCCATCATTGGTAAATGATGCAGAATGAGTTAATGTATGAGACATTTGAGGCACTTTAATGTATTGTTTTGACTCTCTGGGAAAGAAGTGATGAATGAGAGGATGATACCTCTTTACACCTGAGTTCTAAATGGACGCTTCAACCTACAAAAGGTCTGCTCAGCTTTGAATAAAGACTGAAACATGGTGAGATATATATATCAGTTCATCTTAAGGTGACACATCCAAACCCATGATTTGAATGCTGTTTTTTTAATTGGTAAAAAATATTGTACATTTTATTTTGTGTTTTGAGCAATTAACAGTGTAAACCTTCTCATCACTATCATTTCTCTATTTGCTTAAGAAAACCCACCCCTCCTCCTCCTCCATGATTTTCCAGCCCGTGCTCTGAATCTCATCACTGCTTCTTTTCAAAACAGGCTCACAAACATCATGATTGATTCAGCCACTATCCTCCAGGATCTCTCAATGCCTGCCTGGGCTGGAGATTAATTTCCTTCCCCCATCTTAATTTTTACTCATCGCCTCTCCATAAAAAGGCTAAATGTCAAGCATGCCTGACTCCCTCTAGTGACACGTCTATTCCAGCAGATAATTACCATAAGGAAATAGATGCTTTAGTGTGCAGAGGGGAATTTAATTTACTCTGACATCCTCACAGCATAATGCATTCCTAAAGAAAGAGAGTTTTCACTTTGCAATTGACTTTTTAGATGAATTGGACTATTTAATGTGATTATCAGTCCTGAACGTCTTTGACTTATTAAGGTGTTGAAACCAATTAAGGGTTACATGCTGCTCATGCTTCCAAATGTGAAATAGTGAATACTGCTTAAAGATCCATGAAATAAGAACCAGGCGCAGTCTTTTGTTCGGTCGTCGACATCCCTGATGATGTTCTGAGACTTGCCAGGTAATGATATTAATTATTGCAACATGGCTCTCTGCAGGTTGTGGTGTGACCTAAAGAAGCAGAGGGTAATGTTTCATTTGATTTGCAGCCTGTAAATGTGATGAAGTTTTAAATGCTGCAGAATTTAGAAATCGGTTTGCACACAACCAAGAAGAGTTTATACATCAATGTCAGTAAAATGCTCAGAGTATTGACCCCGCACCTTTCAGTGTCTTCTCTGTAACTTTGTTTAAATCATGGTCCTAACAGTGCTGAGCCTCTCAGACCGACTGTGAGAGGAGCTGCTGCGTCATGATGGGACCCGTGGAAGATCACGATTGGACCCATCTGCACTTGGAGATATTGCTGAGTCACATGTCAGTCCCAGCATTCCCTCTGAGTGACCTGAAGAGTAGCTCAACCTGTGGCTTTTCCACACCTGCAATGTGCCTAAAGCTGTACCCTCTGACCTCTCAGACAAAGCAGCGCCTGGCCATAAGGCTTTGAGGAAGTCAGAGAGGATTGCCGCAATTTGCATTTAGGCCGTGAGGACACAACAGGCTCCTGCCAGAAGTTCCTCCTTTTGCAACCAACTGCCTGAAAGTTGTGCTTCTTAGGAGATAAGGGCAGCCTCCCATGAAAGGTGACTCAGCAAATCCAGCACACAGCCTCTCCTGAGATAAGAGTGCTCTGCAGGCCTGAGGACGGTGGGATACAGGGAAGAACCGTCACAACAGGGGGGGGGGGGGCAAGAGAAAATAAACTCAGTAAACTGCTTTTCTTTGGAGAAATTAAGTATAACCTCCTGAAACTTAATCAGCTCTGACTTCAGTTTTGAAAGGCACAAATAAAAAAGAGCCTGCTTCTTTATGTTTGAATGATTCTTAGTGACAGCAACAATCAGACTCTCTATCAGACACACTCATAGGAGAATATAATGACAGAATGTTTCTGAAAGAGTGTTATATTAACCAAACCAGCAGTGGCACTCATTATTTATTTAGAATTTCCATCAATATTAATCCAACATTTCAATTTGATTTTCAGAATTGCATAGGCATCCATCAGTCCGTGGCTTAAATTACAGAACCGTAAGAGAGACTGACACTTAGGGTTGATTACAGGGAGATTGGAAGGTGGTTATTTAACATCGCAAAAGGTTCTGCACAGTGAAACGTGGCTGCTGCTGCGCTGTGCTCAAGTATCATTACAATGGATGTTCATGCTATCTGCACGAGTGATAGGGAGATGAAGAGCTGCATGGTTCAGTATATGTATAGAATATGTGCAGTACCGCTGGTTCAGAGTGCAGCGACTGTTTACTCATTTATTCCCAAAGTCTTATTTCAAGTCAGTTTTGAATAAACGTGAAGGACTTTAAAAGTTCAGCTCTATCTGGACTCAGAGTCAGTGGCACAAGGTTTGTAATACAAACCAGAGGACAACCACATTATCTGTGTTAATGATGAATGTCTGCACAATGATGATGATGATGATGATGATGAAGTGAGGATACATTCAGAAAAAATGTTGAAAAAGGAGCAAATTGCTGAAGTTCAGACATTATCTACATTGTGGACTCTGCTGGTGTGATGGAGAGGACAGGGGAGGCTTTGGCACACAGGGGACAATCACTGCAGAGTGAGAGCGAAGTCAAAAGGATGAAACATTAAAGAAAAAAAAGTCATTACATTGGAAAGAAAACAGTTCTCTTAATTTCATGGACTGCTTCAGTGTGCCAGAACAGGTGACAGAAGGGGAGCTGTCCAATATGCAAGTAAGGAGCTCCCCCCGTCTGTTTCCTCGGTGAGAATGAAATAAATAAACAATGAATGGTCCACTCTCCTCGCGCGCCTCATCCCATCTCATGCATGGCTGCCAGTAATGGTCTACTGGGTGTCAGCTTCTATTGGCACGGCACAAAGCAAGTGCCAAGGGCTCGGTGGCTCGACTCCCCGCCGCAGACTCGGCCTGTGGATAAAAGCAAGCAAAATGCCCCAGTCGAGCTCAGAGACATAGTCATGTTGGGCTGGAACGAGGAAGTGCAGTGGAGAGGGGAGGGACTCAGGGCGCAGCTCCATGGGGCCGCCGCGGCGCTGAGACCTTCTGCACATGGAGCCGGGGAGAGTTGGAAGAACTTCATTCTGCAAACTCAAGGAATAGCAGGTAAAGTGACTTCCACCGCGCTTTTCAGCTCCACACTAACCCGACAGGCTAGCGCAGACCTCTGAAGTGAATGTGTTTCTTCTCGTGGTGTTTAGGAGACATTTACACCTGTCTGGAAAAGACTCCTTGTAGTTTCGATGCAGGTGCACCGCAGCACAAGATCCCGTTTAGTGTGCGTAATTATCTGCTTGAGAAGCTGTAACAGATCAACAAACAAGAATATATTTTTATATTTAAAACAGAATAATAACATCGCTTATGCGCGTCATTTCGAAAAAAAAAATAAAGGAAATCCCGGAATGTTCCTCATTTTCCATATGGCTTATTTTTCTTTTGGGAACATGGATGAACTTTTCTCAAACAAACATTTCTCTAAAAAATGCTGAACAGTTTTCCGTGTTTCTCTCTATTTATCTACACATTTCTTTCTGATTTTAAACAGTTAAAAACGATTTTACAGTCCTGTCAGCACCTGTTGCATCTGATGTGCGCACTCAGTAAACTTCAGCTTCACTCTGCAGCCTCCCAAGCTTTTTGACATTTTAACACATTTTGCGAAAATGAATAATCGATAAAATAAAATTATAAATAAAGAAAAGTTATTTATCGGGGTCAAACAACAGAGCGCATGTGGAAATACTTAGCGCTGCTTCAACAGGAAATCATAAGGCACATTCTCACACGGCATTTCATCTTCAAATAAATTAATCACCGATATATTTGCTCATTTCACACACCTTGGAGATTCGTAATTACCTGTTCGAACCTCAGGGTCGGTTAGTTGCTGAACGTCTTTGTGAAGAGGAGCAGGAGCACATGTAAGAAGGAGTGCATGGGGACTTTTTGACGCCCAGACTCTCAAACAGAAAGAAACTCTGATGAGAAAATAAAGTTTTCACAAGTTGCAAAATCTAAAGTTCCAAATTAAAAAAGTCTAAAAGTCGAGCTCCTTCTAAAAGAAAATAAATAAACCTCTACATAATCAGATATGAAATAACAACATTATGATTCAGACCCATGAAACTGAACAGATCCGTTCACTATCTGGTGGTGTTTGTGAGATAAAGAAAGTCAGCGAGCTGCCTCCGTTTGTCCCAAGAGAAAACACCTTTATTCTATATTTCTGTACAAGTTATTTGATGTATCATGATGTTTTTTCTGTCAGCCCCAAATATTCAAATTAAGTTATACATTTTTTACTCTATTTTAATATCAATTAAAAAATTCACATATTTAACTAAAACTTATTTTCTTTACATTTACCAAAACTCTTGATCTAAGATGAAGAAGAAGAAAAATACAGTAGAATAAAGACATAAGAACTTTTTCAGACTCGTAAAGGAACCCCGGTACCTGCACTAATAGGATTTATTCAGCTCGGTTGGAAAGAGAAGTGCTGCAAGTGCAGCAAATCCGTCTGCAGATAGCCTACATCATCTTTCTTGTCAGAAGAAACAGAAGTCAGTGTGTGTGTGTGTGTGTGTGTGTGTGTGTGTGTGTGTGTGTGTGTGTGTGTAGGGGGGTGGTAAGAGAAGGTTAGACAGTTATTAAAATGATTGTACTGTCTGAATAGCAGAGTAGTGAAGTGTGTCAGATGCAAATGAAGGAAACTTCTCTCCTCCGCTCGCCCCCTCGTTAGGGTCCTGAACATTTCCACTCACATTATTTACCCACTTACACACAAACACTTCATGAATGTGTGATGAGAATCTCCAGGTGACCATGCACCACATTGTTTGGCACACAGGATAAATTACTTTACTAACAGATGTCTAGAAAGTTCCCACAGCTGCAGAACTCCTCATTAAACTCAGGGCAGTGAAAATCATTCATTCAATATTTTGCTAAATCATCAGGTCAGAATCAGAAATACTTTATACTTTTAGGTAGCCTGCACAGAAACTGTTGGAGGAGGGAGAGTCTGGTAGATTATTTGATATCAATAATTAGAGTTATGATTCATAATGGTTGTGATATTGTCAGAGTTAGACCAGTGCCAGTGTGCCATGAATCCTAACTTATATAACTCTCATATAGATGTACAGTAACCAGCCTTATTGCAGATCACACCTAGTTTTCAGAAGCAGAGATATTAAATATATCCTTTTGTGTTTTTCATAAAATTAAACATTATGATTAAAGTTATCAGAAATGTTTTAATCATGTCACTCTGGTGGAGAGTTATTTCATAAAAACGTGTACTTTTGTTGACATGAATCTTAATTTAGTTATTTGAATTCAAACAATCAGAAAAGCCTTTATGTGGAATATTTTTCCCTTTTTTGATCTGTGCTGTATTTATGTGAAAGTCATGTTTAGTATCTGGTGTCGAAGCTTCCTGGGTATCCAAACTCTGCTGGTGTGGTCCTCAGTATCTGTTAACGGTTGCGTTGTTTCTCATCTCCACCCTGCTCCCTAGTGTAGCTTTTACACCTCGCTTTGAGCAGACGCCTCTAACCCCCCCACCCCCACCCCCACTGAGCACACCACAACCATACACCACACACACACACACACACACACACACACACAAACACACCTACACACACACACACACACACACACACACACACACACACACACACACACACACACTAACACGAGGAGGACCGAAAATTCTCAACCCACAAGCTTCTTCCTGCCTCTCCTCACTCTTCAGAGTCAGACCAAAACTTTTCCAGTCGCTCTTCGTTATGTGTCAGAAGTTGTTTCTATGACTGCCATTTCACTTCAACCTTACACCTGCCCCCGTCATGCTCTCTCTCTCTCTCTCTCTCTCTCTCTCTCTCTCTCTCTCTCTCTCTCTCTCTCTCTCTCTCTCTCGCTCGCTCTCTCTCTCTCTCTCTCTCTCTCTGTCACACACACGTTAATAAATGAGAAACACAAATTTCAAACTGCTAAGTTATGTGTTGATGTGTTTCCTACAGAGCACCTGTGCTTGAATAACATGCACAGGACTTCAAATTGAGGCAAATATAAATGAATGCAATGTAGAGTTTAGTATAGGATTGAGTATAACAGGAAGGGTTGTATATAAAGTATTTATTTCATCTAAACACCCCCCAAAATACCTGCAGCATGTAGAGAGTGAGAGGAGCTTTAAAAAGTCTCACTTTGTCTCACTCAAAGAAAATAGCTACTTCCTGAATATTCTAGGTGCACCGTACTTTCCACCTACGCAAGTGGGTTGTGGCTGAATGCAGGGACTCTTTATATTTTGTCGAAGCCCCCCACCAACACATCCGTGTTTCCCCTCGCACCATCTGCCCAGAGAAAAGGGCACATGAGAATATGCCCCCCTCTGCCCCCGACCCCCAAACTCCAGATGCTGAAGATCAGAGCTGCACACTCGTCACTTGCAGGATAACACGCAACACCCCTGTGTTGTGCTGAGGAAATCATCTGCACCAGTGACCTTTGCCCCCCCTCCTCCCTTCACACTTGCGTCCTGGGCGTCTTCAGACTGTCGAGCTCCTGACTTGATTCTGCAGAACATTGTGCGTTGCGAAACAGAGGCCGGCCGCTTCCCACTATTTGTTCCAAATGTGTGGAGCCATCTGTCAGTAAAACAGGAAGGCCTAGGTTCCCCTTCTCCCTTGGGCTCATTCCGCTATTTTCGGGAGCTTCACTTCTCCCCGAGTGGCTGCTTGGACTGGGCAGCGGCCCCACCAAGGGCTTCTTGAAGTGGCAGAGCCGGGGCTGAGGCTGTTGGGCCCATCTGCTGCAGGCTTCAGGGCCATCCATTATTAATGGGGCCACTAGCACTGGTGACTCCTCAGATATTCAGCCCTGGCCGGAGGATCACTCTAAAAAATAAAGAAAGAGAACTTCTCTGCCCTTCGGCCTGCTTTTCTCTCTCTTTTCCCTCCTCCTTCCTGTTGCATTCGCTCCTCTGACTTCTTGCACTCAAATTGCAATCTACCTCCCTGCCCCTATCTATCTGTCTCCTGTCTCTTACCCTCTTTCTCTTTCTTCCCATCTCTTTGTTTCTCATTGTGGCTTGCATGCGTCTGTGTTCAGGCCCCGGGCTCAGTGATGCATGCTCAGTTAAATTAGAGAGAACATGAGCGCCGATCAGCTGGGCACGGCAAACACCCGCATCCCGGTGACCTGGGGCCAGTTAATTTTCTGCTTAATTTTGCGGCAGTCAGTTTGCATTTTTGGATGATTACGTGGCAGGAAATTAACAATAAATAACAAATGTGGTCTGAAAGGCCATTTCTAACCCCGTGCAACCGGCGGGCCCCATCAGACGGAGTTGAGCCACTCTCCACGCTCACTCTCTCTGTCAGACTTGTAATGAAAATGTCTCTGATTCTTTGTAATGTTATGTGGGGGACAGTGGTGTGTCTGCGGCTGTGACAGGAGTGATCTCATGGAGGTGATGAAGTCGCGCTGAGGAGTGCACCCTTTACTCCACTCTACTTTTTTATAATGTTTCCTTGCCCTGCACTTGATTAAACTTACACACATCTACATCTCCATTTCTCTCCTATTAGAGTACCTGCACCGCATGGAGACAGAGGAGGCCCAAGAATTGGCCCAGATGCCAGGTAAAGACCACCCACTGCATGATTGAGTGCAGAATGTAGATACAATAGGCCCACAAACACACTCTTACATTACCTGGAGGTAATTTTGCCTCACCTGAATGAGACCGGTCGAGGGGTTGCATAGTGAGTGACTGGTGTTTGCTGGTGTGTGTCTCCAAAGGCAGGGACAGCCCCCCTGCCATAGATGCTTCGGAGGAAACAGAGGAGCCCATGGCTGTCCCTGAGGACCTGTCAGCAAGCTCCACCCACCAGCAGAACAACAGAGGGGACAAAGGTACATGTAACATCTCAACATATGCACCCACACAGTGTCAGAGCATCATCACTGATCGTGCAAAATTAAAATAAAATTAATCAAGTGTCTGAATAATGAGTTCAAATCAGCATTAAACAGCATCCAGATGAGTCAAACCACTGCAGGGCCTTAATGTTTTTATTCCCACTGCTTCAAAACCAGAGTCAAAGGGTTAAGTGAAAGAAAGCTGCAGAATCAAAGCATCAAACACACACAGATATAAAAACATTAACTTAGTCCCAGGCTTATCCATTGGGAGGCATTTGGAAATATTAATTATACTGCAAGAGACACATTTAGGTCACTGGCTGAGGAGGTTAAAAAAATCATAATCCCTTTGATCCATGGCATGTCATTAATGAGCCCAATCTTAAGGAATAGCTAATGTGGCCTTGATTTGAGTTTGAGAACATCAAGCCAGGGAATACAGCGATGAAAATGAGGATGAAGCATGTTGAGGGGATTCAGATCACCAGTGTGTATTTATGCTTCCTGGTGTGGATTTTCAGAGTGGGGACATGATCGAGCATCAGATTTATGAGACAGTTTTAACAGGACAAATAGGTAGAATGAGGCTTTGTGCATTTAATATGTATTCATCACGTTTAATATGTCCATAATGACAAATCTCCTACAATCCTCATGGGAGACAAGTCATGTAAAATGTCACAAAGACAGGAAGTAGAAAATTAAAATAGAGATGAAAAGTATGAGACAGGTTTCAGTTTTTCACACTCAGACCTTAAACACAGGCGTCATGTATGAAGTTTTCATGATGACAGCTGATCATTTTGCTGCATTTTTCCACTTCTAGAGATAGCGGCAAAGATTAAGCATCAGCGTACGGTCTAAAATAAAACGAAGAGGAAACTGAAATTGGATGTGTAAGAGTTTCCTAAGAAGAACTCAGATGGTTTCAACACTCCTGGAGATAAAGAGTTCAGGAACAGGGCCAAGTCTGAGAGAGATCTGCACATCACTGCACCACATAAGTCACACACCTGCACACACCTGCACACACGCACACACACACGCTCACTCGGAGGATCCCTGTTTGACTTTACAACTGTTGAGCTGTCACACTCTGCTCTTTTTACAGTTCTGCACAAATGCTGCGATGTCATGTAAACAACTGAGAATATTTAGATTGAGCGAGGGAACACTCACAGAGAACCGTGTCTCTCACTTCTCTGTCGGCTGATGAACTCGAAGCTAAATATGGAAAAATGAAAAGTAGTCTTCAGATCCATACTGCTGGCCTTTTATCACTGGCATTTAAAAAAAGTACTGGGGGTGCAGCTGGAGGTGTGGACGCTGCAGGAGTTTCTGTTCATTCCCGCACGGTGTGTTTAGTTCGCATGTGTCTATATAGGGACAGAGAGAAAGAGTTAAAGAAGGGAAGTGCAAGTATCTGGTACATCTATGCATGGCTGCCTCTGTGATAGAAGCCAGAGTGAGTTATAATTATCAGCCGTGCAGGATCATGTGCTTCTCAGTTCTCTGTTGTGAAAAAAGACAAAATGTAGAGGGACTGTGTGAGGGACGGGGGACCTCAAAGTATCAAAATCTCATAACCTGGACTATTCTGTGTTGATGTTTTACAGTCTGAGATGCAAACTGTTGCTACTCTTAAACATCTGTAAAAAAAAAAGAGGTGTTAAGGTCTGAGATGAGCTTCCTTTGTCGTCCGTTGTATCCTGTATGGCTTAATGAGAAAATAACCATTTGTCTGAAATCACGAGGCAGTTTGATGACCGGTGAAAAGATTTCTCTTTCATTTTCAGTGATTCAGACAGACACTTTGCTATTTCAGGGACATGAGACTGAGAGGGAGACTGAGCCGCCTAGTTCCCGAAAACATGGAGGCGAGTTTTCAGAAAGTGTGTGAGGGGAAAAGCAGGCTGTTTTTGGTGCTGAGTGTGATGCTGGCGTGGTTTAACACATGCGGTTCCACTATTTTGCACACAGGGTTATTTTCAGGCGGTGAGAGCGGCACATAGTCAGTAACAGGAACCTCCAGCAGGCTCCTGCACTTCCACACTGCAGAACGAGCACAGCGGCCAAGTCTGCCATCTACATCTGTCAACACAGCTCCTTTGTTTCTTCATTTTGTGCTTGTGATTTTCTCTCATACTCCTCATATGTTTTAATATTTGTGAATCATTCCCCTCAGTATTTGAGTCAGTGTCATGCAGTAGCTGTTCCTCTCTGTGCTCTGCAGATTAGATCCACCTCAAGTTAAATTAAAGCGTGTTGTTTGTCTACTGTGTGATCTGTCAGCAGCTTCCCAAAACGAGAGAATCAGGATGTGTAACCATGATAAACATGATATCAAGTAAAAGCCTTGTTCCTACTCCCATTTCAGTCACAACTTCCCCAAATCCATGAGAAGTGAGTGGCAGCCGGTGTGCATGGTTCCCCTCTGTCTGCTTTAGCCGGCTGATAACCTCGTATGTGTGCTGATGTGTTGCATGCCTCAGGAACTGACGACTCTAGATAAACATAGATCGCTTTATTGGGTGATTGTTTGTAAAATAAAATAGGGAAATGGTGAGGATATGAAGAAAGTCTTGTTGCACCTGCTTTGTGTTTGAAATGAGAAATAGTGAATCCTGGATCAGTGATGTGTGCGATGCCTCCTCGGCCAGCTCTGACTACAGCAATAGTCTCAATTCAGTCCTTGAAGTGGTGCATAATTACCTCATGATATACAGTTATCTTTACAGCTAAGAAATCTGGGGCTATGAGCGGTTTTTGGATGAAATCATGACTTTATCAGGAGTGTTAAGACAGTGTAGCCTCTCTCGAGTCTTCAACACAAAAAGCTTCACTTGTTCGAACATGTTCTCGGTCACTGATTCCCTGCTAGGCCCACTTTTATTCTTGAGATTACATTTGGACTTGAGGAGAAAGGCTGAAATAAAAAACACAAATCTCACCTCATCATCATCATGTTTATTCCTAAGTAGAAAAAATATATATTTTCTGTGTTTAAACTCAGTGAAGTTATTCCCCCTTGTGATCATAAAAGATGTCTTTCTGATTTCCTCTGCTAAGAAAATAAGAGAGAGACGCAAACCAAAAAAAGGAAAAAGATAGTTTTTTTGTGGAGATGGATGATCAGTTTCTGTGACTTTCACCAAAATAGCAATCAGAAGCGCCTCTGACCTTACCCCTCACTCTTACTCTTTTGTTAGTTAAACCCTGCTCTTATGGGAAACGTTGAGCATGTCCTCTCGTTGGCTGTCAGTGAAAAAGGACAAAAAAAAAAAGTTTCAGTTACAGGCTGTTTTACAATTCCTTTCCCGTGCTTCCCTTTCTGTCACTTCTCCATAATTCTTGGTATTTCAGTTAGACAGGCCCTCTTTCTAAAGCTTCCCCTTTTCCATAGATTCCTATATTTCATGATTTCCACCTCTTCCTCTTCACTTGAACAAACAGAGGTAGAGGCATGGGGAAATCAGGCTGCCACGGTGACATGCAAACCACAGACTGGTAGCTGCGGGACTTGCATGATCTGACAGTTCTCTTAAATGTTTCTAAAGATCTCTGGTGGGAAAAGATGGAGCTGGTGGCCCAACACAGCGGGTACTTCTCTTTTTCTGTTTGCTCTGCGAACATCAGATATCAGAGTCAGTCTTTTAAATTGTCTTAGGAATATTCTACCAACACGCAGCATTTACTTTTTATACTCTGAAAAGCTTTAAATGACAAGAAATAAACAGTTTAGGCCTGGATGATAAAAGACTAAACACAAGAGTGTGTTTGCTTGTTTGAGTTGTTCATACTCGGCTGCTCTGATACACACCGCTGTCGGCGTCGTCCCTAGTTTCACACAGCTTCCTGTGTCTCTGTTTCCTGTTTATCTTGCTGTCATTTGTTTCACCAAAGAGTGATGGTGTGAGATGATGTGTGTGTTGCTTCATATCTTTGCTGACATCCTCAAACAGTAGACATGCTATCCACCTGTCCGTCCTTATGTAATGTTTTAAAAGATAATGAGCAGAGTGCACACTTTACAGGATCAGGCTGTGTGTTGATCTATGATCATGTTTCTGACTTTTCTCTGAGTGTAATCACTAAACACCTAAAAAAAAAAAAAGAGGAAGTATTTGAAGTTTGGATGTAGCATCCCCATGAGTGTGAAAATGTTAAAGTGTGCACTACAGGAAGCTATGGTTGCTTCAGTCATGTTATGGTGCAGCCACAGTAGTTTTATAAGCAGCGTCTGCCCTGACAGAGGACCGGGACTGTGAGCAGAGCCACAGTAAAGGTTTCAAATACAGCCAGGTAGAGCAACACAGTGAGGGCGTCACCATTCATATGTACACTACCAGTCAAAAGTCTGTAAACACCTTCTCATTCAAGGGTTTGTATTTATTGTAATGATTGTAAACACTGTAGATTAATACTGAAGACATCAAAACTATGAAAGAACATATATGGAATTATTGAATGAACCAAAAAGTGTTAAACAAAGCAGAATCTGTTTTATATTTTAGATTCTGTAAAGAAGCCCCCTTTTTCCTTCATGACAGCTTTGCACACTCTTGGTATTCTCTCAGTCTGCTTCATGAAGTGGTCTCCTGGAATGGTTTCTAATGAACATGAGCCTTGTCAAGAGTTCATTTGTAGAATGACTTGCCTTCTTAATGTGTTTGAGACCATCAGTTGTGTTGTTCAGAGGTAGGGTTAGTACACAATGGATAGCTCTATTTGACTACTGTTATAATCCAGATTATGGTAAAACCAGATTATTTCATAGTTTTGATGTCTTCAGTATTAATCTACAATGTTGAAAATAATTAAGATAAATAAAAACCATTGAATGAGAAGGTGTGTCCAAACTTTTGACTGGTAGTGTATTTTATCAGTTTATATTAAGAGGAGAAAGAAAATGTAACACACAGTATGATGATGTCTTAAGGATGGAAACAGAATATTACTGATGAGATTAAAAAAAAAAAACACTTTAAAGGAGCATTTCACCAAATTCTCACCAATTAAAAATATATTTTGAAATATTCAGTCAGATAGAGTAGATTAGATGTCCAAACACATCCTGCAAACATTTATTCTCACCGCCAGCACAGACATCAAGGCTTATAAACTAAAGGCAGCATTAGCGTCACATCCAAATGTACCTCCATGTGGTCTCATGTTAAAGTATCAACATAAAATGCCCATCTAAAGTTTATAACATCATGAAAAAACCATGCTCGTTTTCTAAACCGTGGCCCCCCTTGCCCTCTTTTCCAGCCTGTAATATTAAAGTTGAGGCTCGCAGTGATGAGGAGAATGGGCTGTCCTGTGACATGAATGGCATGGAGGAGGAGGAGTGTGCGGAAGACTTGCGCGTGATCGATGCCTCGGGGGCCAAGGTGAACGGCTCACAGCCGAGCCCTGACGCCAAAGCCTTCGCCTCGGCTGGTGGCATCCGGCTGCCCAACGGGAAGCTCAAGTGCGATATCTGTGGGATAGTTTGCATTGGCCCCAATGTGTTGATGGTGCACAAGCGAAGCCACACCGGTAAGCCGCCTGAAATACTCTTTGCCCTCCCTTTGCACCCATGTTCACAGTATTAGAGGATGCCATGGCTCCCCCCAACTTTTGGACTGTACCCCTCAAAAATCAAGGCCTCAGACATTTATCTATCAAACATGATGACAGGGAACACACCACGGTGCACTCTGCACACAAACATCAGGGATAGAGCCTTTGAAGTTAACTTTAGAGCCTTATGTTTGCAGTCGACCTCGTGCTCAGTTGTAGTTGTAATGGCATCCTTGCATCCGGCTGTATGCAGACGCTCCTGTGGTGCGTGAAATAGACTTTAAGCATATCATTCATTATTGTTCATCTAAAAAAAAAGGGATTATCACACGACAAGCAACAGTAACTGATCAAATTATTGTGTGATAAAGTAGCAAAGACGAACTTCTGAAAAAACATGCTCTCAGTTGAAAATGGGATATCAGCAGCAATTAAATGGAATCTCTATAAAGTGACAATTATCGAGCTATTAAAAGTTCTTCAAGTTTCAAAATTGATATTCTATTGTGAGAAGCCAAACCAGTGGTGGGGAACATTTTGAAAAAGGCACTTAACTGTCAAGCTTTAGAAACTAATGAAACTCAAAGTGGAAGAAAGGAACACTAGACTAATGTAAATGCAAAAGAAAGTACAATAAAAGATATAATGAAGTGCCTCCTATTTAAATAGAAAATATTCTGTGGTGAGTCTTTGCTCTTGAAATGCATTTTTAATGAATTTCCTTTTTTATATATTTTTGCTGCTTCACTGGTGACTCTTATTTTATGGGGGGCCTTTGAAAAAAAAGCCATATTAAAACGTTCTCAGAGAATGCCACAACACTCACAGAGGCTGGATATTGGTTTATTCCAGAGGCGCTGATCAGGAAGACTGGCTCTCAACACAAAGTGTTTCCTTCGCTTTATTCAAATGAGGCTGAATTTGCATTGTGATGTGCCGCTCTTATTTTAGAGACGAAGTAGAGGAAAAAAAATGAGATTTTCAGATCAAATTGACCTAGGCAATGGTGCATTACAGAACTGGCAGGCTGAGTCTGAAAGGCTCTTGTTCGATCAGAGCGCCAGTAGTCGCTGGGGCAGGGGGAGCATGGAGAGATGGAGTGTCACTCTGCTGTGAATCCCTCCCACAGGCTGCTTGCTGCTTCTCTGCCGGGCGGCACTCCATCATGCGACTTGTTCTGGCGCCGGGGATTCTTTAGTGCGGTGACCCTGCATTCCCACCTCAGCAACACACATGTTCATCCACATAAAGAGACTCTGTATGTTGTCAGAGGAGGAAGCAAGCATAGTGAAATTAGGGAGAAAAGCGTAAAAAAATATAAACTCTGTTGGGGTCCATGAAAAACATAAAACTGTATGCCAGTAAAACAGACATGTGTTTTGTTTTTGTGTGTTTTCTCTTTGTGTTTGTCCTCCTCTGATCAGTAACGTGCATCATTTGTGTTCTGACCCTCAGGAGAACGTCCTTTCCAGTGCAGCCAGTGCGGAGCCTCCTTCACCCAGAAGGGCAACCTGCTACGTCACATCAAGCTGCACTCAGGAGAGAAACCCTTCAAGTGTCACCTTTGCAGCTACGCCTGTCGCAGGAGAGACGCCCTCACCGGACATTTACGCACCCACTCGGGTCAGTATTCAATCTGCGGCACTCGTGGTAATTCCTGGACATGTTACAAAGGGCGTGCGCTGAGGTACATGCAGCGAGCGCTCAGGGCTACAGAGGGGGAAGTTGACAGGGTGTAGATGTGGTGTCACTTCTTTTTCAAAGTGCTTTGCAGAAGCATGTGTTTATGAAATTCTTGGGTGTAAACAACAGATGTACAAAATCTGCTCAATTACAATTAAAGAGTAACAATTTAACATTTTTTACCCCCCAATTTCAGCCTTAAAACATCTTCTAAAAACATATATGATGATTGTTTCTTGGAGGATAAAACTGGAATTCTTTCTGATCATTTTCACGGCCCTCTCTTCCATGAGAGGATTTATACTGATGATGTTTTAATCCGTCCTTCAGTTTGACAAATATATGGAATTAAAAATGCATCCGTCACATTTGAGACACAGCACCATGTCTGTAACTGTTCTCATATATACAACACATTAATGCTTATGTGGTGTTGTTATATTTAGTAATTTTACTATTTATTAATTCACAACTGTGATTCTGAATGTTTTTATTCATTTTAATAATTTTTAGTTCAAGGCTTTCTCTCGGAGGTCATAACAAACCTCTGCTGGTTAAGTAGTGTTATGAATAATTATATAATTATATGCTTATTTAATTATTTTGATCAGAGCCTTAACTAAATTAAACAATGGGTAAATGTTTTATTTATTGAATCTTTAATTACTCGTCTAAAAAAATCACCAAGGACATGACCTTACCTTTTTTCTGTGGAGTTCCCCAAGATCACCTGTCAATCAAACAATGTGGGCGTTACTTTTGTCACCTTCATGTCTGTCATCCTCTATTTATAACAGTCAAACTGGAAATTTCTGTTATTTTTAAAGATTTTAAAGAACACTTAAAGCATAAACTGATGCAATCTTGTGCAAAAGTCCTGCAACAAATTCTCCCTTTATATGAAAGTGAAAATGTTTTTAATACTTTCATTTTAATCAGATTTTGCAAGGTGCTAAAATGAATCTTTGATATCATACAGCTGATATTTACGGAAGAGGATAAGGGCCACTGAAAAATAAATAATAATTAAGGTCCAATATATATTTTTTTATTATTATTATGAGATTAAAGTCAGAATTCGGATATTAAAGTCAGAATTTGGTGATTTAAGTCAGAATGCTGACTTATTCTTCTCAGAATAACAATAATAAAAAAATATATTGGACCTTAATTTTTCTTTTTTTTTGTGACCCTAATCCTCTTCCGTAGATATTCAGTGGACACTTTATTAATGAGTGATGGTTTAACAACAGAGGCACCCCTTTTCAAATCATATCACATGGCATTTTCCAAGATACATCAATCTGAATCCAATTCCAATTTTAAAAATATTTGTTAAATAATAATAACAATAATATGAAAAATAAATTGTATTTATAACACACTTTACATTTAGAGCAAATCTCAAACTGATAAATACATATTGATATAAGAATATTTTCTGAGAGGAAAGTTGATTTATTGCGTATTAATTATTTGCTCCTGTATTTAATTGAATCTTGTTTAACAAAGATGTAACTAATGAAACAACAAAGTGAGTGTTTATTTCATCCCTTTCAAAAAGAACTGAAGGAGATTAGAGATCACATTACATTTGGCTCCAATTGTAATTTGTAACTCAAGCTAAATATATTGAATTAAGTGTGCCGTGGTGTTAATCTGTAATAACAGCCTTCATGTACTGTTATTCTTCTTGCAGTTGGAAAACCCCACAAGTGTGCTTACTGTGGGCGGAGCTACAAGCAGCGCAGCTCTCTGGAGGAGCACAAGGAGCGCTGTCACAACTACCTCCAGTGCATGGGGCTGCAGAACAGCATCTACACAGGTTGGTGCCTTTCACACTTCTCTCTCACCCACATCTGATGACCTACATAACCTCAGAGCAGGATTAGCTACACATATGACAGCTAGTAGCTAAAACTGTTACCTCATTGTCACCTAAGAAGTCAGGTTGAATCCTGTGAAGTCCATTTGAGGTGAGATGTTCTTTATTACTCAGAACAACTGCAGAGGTAATGAAGTAAATCTAATCATGATGTCAGTGTTCTTTTCACACTAAACAAACACACTACAGACTTCCTACTGACTGTGCAGGTTTCTAAAGATCTCCTCTCTCAGCATTTAAAGAGCGAGAGCCTCACATGTGTCAGAAGCGTCCGCTCTGCGCTCTGACAGAAAAATATCATCAGAACAGAAAACACCAACATGTTGTTTCAAACCCCAGTTCATCACTCTGAAGGGGAAAAACTCAAAGTACTCTGACCCTGAAATCTACTTTTCTGTCTTGCTTTCCAGTAGTTAAGGAAGAAAGCAACCAGAATGAGCAGAGGGAAGACTTAAGCCTGGCGGGATCTGACAGAGCCCTGGTGCTAGACAGACTAGCTAATAATGTAGCTAAACGTAAGAGCACTATGCCACAGAAGTTTGTGGGTAAGGGCTGATATCTGCTTCCTTTGTGTTAATACAATGTTGATACTTTTGCTGGGAAATGGCTGTAAATGCTGCACCTATGAGCGCTGCATAGGTGATGCTTGCAATGTGTTTGTATGAATTGGCTTTGCACTTTTCTTTGTCAGAATGCATGCAGTGTAAAGAAAAGAAGGATTGATTTGCTAAGTGTTTGGTTTACACTACCAGTCAAAAGTTTGGACACACCTTCTCATTTAATGTTTTTTATTTATCTTAATTATTTTCAACATTGTAGATTAATACTGAATACATCAAAACTATGAGATAATCTGGTTTTGCCATAATCTGGATTACAACAGTAGTCAAATAGGGCTATCCATTGTGTACTAACCCTACCTCTGAACAACACAACTGATGGTCTCAAACACATTAAGAAGGCAAGTCATTCTACAAATGAACTCCTGACAAGGCTCATGTTCATTAGAAACCATTCCAGGAGACCACTTCATGAAGCAGACTGAGAGAATACCAAGAGTGTGCAAAGCTGTCATGAAGGAAGAAGGGGGCTACTTTACAGAATCTAAAATCTAAAACATATTCTGCTTTGTTTAACACTTTTTTGTTCATTCAATAATTCCATATATGTTCTTTCATAGTTTTGATGTCTCCAGTATTATTCTACAGTGTTTACAATCATTATAATAAATAAAAACCTTTGAATGAGAAGGTACTTACAAACTTTTTCACTGGTAGTGTATATTTGGATCATGAAAATCGCTTTAACAAAAGAGGGAGGGATTTAAAAGGCCAGCTTTAGACTAGAGATACCAAGAAGAGATCATGAGATAGAAAGTCAGAAACAAACTCGGCTGAGAGTTGAGATGATAAAAGCACTGAATGTAGGTGAAAGGCGTGTAGGTGAGCTACTGATTGAAACCATTCTCATCACTCATTTGTCTCTGCCAGGTTCCTCAGGTGACAAGCGCCTGTCAGACCTCTCCTATGATGTAGGAGCAGGTGAGATGATTCAGCCCCACGTCATCGACCAGGCTATCAACAGTGCCATCAGCTACCTTGGAGCCGAGTCGCTACGCCCTTTGGTCCAGACCTCCCCAGCCTCCTCCTCTGATGTGGGCCTTGGCTCCATGTACCCCCTCCACAAACCTGTACCGGAGGGCCTCGTGGGGGCCAGTCTGTCTGCCAAAGACAGTGCAGCAGAGAACCTGCTGCTGCTCTCCAACTCCAAGTCTGCCTCCAGCGAGAAGGACGGCTCCCCCAGCCACAGCGGCCAGGACTCCACAGACACAGAGAGCAACAACGAGGATCGCGCAGGCGGAGCAGCCCCCGGCCTCATCTATCTCACCAACCACATCACCTCTAGAAACGGCGTGCTCCCTCTGGTGAAGGAGGAGCAGCAGAGGCAGTTTGAGGCCATTCGGGCCAGCATTGAGATGGCCTCCGAAGGCTTCAAGGTGTTGACAGCAGACGGGGAGCAAGTGAGGGCGTACCGGTGCGAACACTGTCGCATTCTGTTCCTAGACCACGTCATGTACACCATTCACATGGGGTGCCATGGCTTCAGAAACCCCTTTGAGTGCAACCTTTGTGGTCACCGGAGCCAGGACAGATACGAGTTCTCCTCTCACATGACCCGAGGGGAGCATCGCTACTGAACAATGCAGATCAGAGAACACACAGCTGTACGTACTGAAAACATCACACACTCACTCCTAGACCTGAAGTACAACCATAGACATTTAAAGAAGATACACACCGTCGATGTCTGAAAGTTGTTTTTATGAAAAGCATGCTCGTTAGTAAAACAGATAAATGTATTATACAGATACTGAACATTCAAATCAACTGAAGGACGCCTGATTTGGACTCGTGTGTTTGAAATATATATGTGTGTATAAATTCTTTCTTCTGACTGAATTTTTTTCTAGATTTCAAATAGAAACGTTTCCACACGACATCTTCAAATCTCTGTATGAAGAGGTGAAGGAAAGCCAGCGATGGTTGTTTAAAGTGCAGGAAACTCATGTTGTTTTCAGTGTTAAATACAATCATTGAAGACTTTACAATCAATGTACATACTGTATCTCTTCATTTACAATCACAACTCCATCCTGTACTTTATTTCTGGCAGCCGACACATTATTTATATTATATTTACACACCTGTTTGTTTTTGTATTTATTAAAGTGATGATGTTTGTGGGTAGAGTAGTTAATAAAAGCTGCATCTTTTTCTGTCTGTTGTATTAAATGTATTTGAAGTGAAACATGACGACTGCTGGAGGCTTTTCTTTTCTTTTTGGTTCATTTTACTGGAAACACTTCTGTCCTGGAATTTTGTTTTACACCTGATGACTCCCAGTTATTTCGCTCACGTAATTAAAAAGAGCTATTTGAGGTTTGAAGGAGCTTTATGCTTATTAAAAATCAATAAAGGATATTTTATACATGCACAAAAAGTGGGAAGTGTTTTAAGTTTTGTTGAGTTCAATAAAAATGAGATTGTTTTATGAAAGATACCTTAAGCTGCAGAGGATCACCTTCACAATCCAGAGGAGGTTTCATGGCAAAATCATATTTACTTTTCATTTTTTTAACTATAATATATTTACGACTCGTCCACCTTCAGCTGTCAGAAGTGCTCCTTAAATTAGTCCAAAGATTTCTGGTAGTTAAGGCATTTTCTCCCAACAATTTGACCTTATTATATAAATACAGAGATTTCATTTCACTCTCCTGAAATCATTTAGATTAGATGTCATTCAAGATGCTGCTTCAGCTCAGCTGTCAAGACAGGGTCGAGTCAGAGTGAATGACTGGCATCTGAGTACAAATCAGAAAAATATGAACACATTGAAATTTACAGTTTGAAGATAATACCTAAATTAAGATTTCTCCACCTGCTTTACAATCCCTATGTTGGACTGCAGAGAACAGTCTGGATGTTAGATAAAAATGTCTTAGAGTTTTTGTTGGTTTATTTATTTATTTTTATCTTTCTAATACTTCATTGTGTCGATATTATACATGCATGAGTTACATTTCTTAGAGGCTCAAACCTTTTTAACACAACATTTTGTTTGAAATTTTGTGACCCTCCACCCATACAAAATGAGAAAGTAAATTATATATATAAAGAAAGAAAGAAAAAGGAAGAAGGATATATAATAGTAATCAAAACTAAGATTAAAAATACATAAATAAATGTAGAAATAACCAAAATATATATACAGACACATAATGACAAAGGTTTCTATATTTTCATATACTTATACAGGCACATAACACAACATTTATTCATATCCTGTCCTTGCTTTGAAAGAAACCCATCTTTCTCAGCTTTTCATTTTTATTTATTCTAAAAGTTACTTTTACCACTCAGTGAAAGTTCCCTACTGTTTCTAACCACTTGTATACATTTGGAGATTCCTTTTTTCCAGTTTCTTGTGAGAGTTTTTGTTGTTTTAAAGCATACTTTTTTTGACTAAAGACATTCTTCCTCCTAAAATCTAATAGGCAGAGAATATTTTGACACTAGTTTTTGTCCACACAGACCTTTGTGTTGAAATGAAGACATCAAGGGAATACTGATAGCCGACAGTACACACACACAAAAGACTGTATGTGAGCGTAGAAGAACTCCATGGACATACACAAAACAGCACATGAACAAGTGGCGTGCTCAGGACCTGAAGAGTCCCGCTGGTCCTCTGAGGAGCAGCAGCAGCAGAGAGCGCGGACAGGAAAGATCAGGCACTGGAGCAGAAGGCAGGGGCAGGGGCTCTGAGGGCCTGAGCCTGTCTGCAGAGGCTCAGCCGAGGCCTGCGGAGGAGCTCGGTGGCGTTGTGCTGCAGCGGCCTCTTCCAGATGGCCGCTGTGTGAATTAGCAGAAATGGGAAGCAGCTGTGGCCAGAGCTGGGTCCCCCCACGCTTGAATGGGACCCAACAGGGGAGGGAGGGCATTTGCATGAGAGGGCCAACCAGCTATGGCCTTGCCAGAATCCCAAATCTCACTTCCCCTTTCGGCCAGCTGACTGAAATACTTCTTTAAGAGTCAGACTTAACCACTTCCAGTGCTGCTGTTTACAGATTCCAACAAGATATGAATGCATATTTTATCTTACACATGTTTCCATAAACAAATGTCCAGAACAATCACTGACGACTCTGTGATACTGGTCTGAAGAAATATTTCTCAACAAAGTGAGGCTGTGAGGACTACAAATAAACAACTATTACATTTAACGCCTCGCTTGACTTTTCTTTGCAAAAAACAGAAGTATGTTCGGGAATACAAATTAGGTTGGGACAAAATGGGGAAAACCCTATACTTACATATTTGCGTATCAAGTCAAAGGTCTCTCTATCTTGTGGTTCAATTCATATTTATCAAACAATATTTTATACAATATAGGCTATAATATTTAGAACTTTGCATTAGTATTTCTATATTCTACTCCACACTTCTTCACTACATATGTTAATACAAATATTAATCTACACTATCTGTTCCTGACCTTTACGGCTTGTTACCATTTACATAAAAAGTCATGATCTCTCTGAGAAGCTTTTAGACAAGTTTCAGATGTTTTTAACATGTCCACTAAAGAAACATTTTGCTTCCAAACTTAAGGTGTTTAGATTTTATCTGTTTTTGATGCAATATTATTATTTTTTTCTGTAAAATCAAATACATTTGGAACACATTTATATATCAGGCAGACCCCTTGAGATGAACCGTCTTGTTTTCAAGGGGGTCTTATACGGTTGCTGGGAAGTGCAATGTAAATTCACAGAGAATTAAACACTTTTACAAGGTTGGAGACAAATTTACATTTTGAAAAACATTTTTAAACATTATGACATTAACACTTTTACTGAGACCAAAATAAATTTACATTTAAGAACACAAATTTAGTAAATCAGAAACGCTTTTACACGAGAGTGAACATTTTTACCAACAAATTTACAAACTGCAGATTCTACCAGAAAAGGAAAGTACCAAATACCAGAAGTGATCTGTAACTGTCATTCTAATGTGTCCTTTCAAAATGAAATCCAAATCAGATTTGAAAAGTAGAGATTATCCTGGATACTGTCAATCAGAGATTTTGATCAAAGATTATTAGTTTCCACTGAGTCATTTCAGTTCAGACTAATAGTGAAACACTTTTTTTTTCAAATTTCAAATGGCTGATGTTGATCAGATCAAGCTGTGATTGCCTGGATTTCATTATGAGGTTGTCCACTATTAGTCTCAACTGAAATGAGATTTGTTAATAATCTCTGACTGAAATTATGAAGAATTATCACTATCTTTTCAAATTCTGTTTAGCTTTTATTTTGAAAGCACACATCAGGCTGACCTGTGATTGACAGAACAGTCCGGCTGTTTCCGAAACGGCCTGTTACATACTACCTACGACATCTGGGAAGTTTTGGCATACTGCATATTTTGCTCTTGTTCACATACTACATATTGAATTTTGGCCAAATCAGTATGAACTATTAGTGCAGTAGACGGTTTGGAAAACAGGCTGTCTGCAGTATGCCAAAACTCCCTGGATGTCGTACTGATTCAGGAAAATTTCTCAGTCTGCATCGGACCAGTCTCCCTCGCGTACTGTTTCCCACAATGCACAGCACTCGTTCCGCTTTGTCTTTTTTCTCCTTTTTTTGACGGGGAGCACTCAGTTTTTAGGGGCTGTGAAAATTATTAATTTACATAAAACCATTTGTAAACTTTTTAAATTATAAGTGATGCTAAAAAAGCTGTTTCTCTATCGGCTTGCCTGTTGTTTACTTCCGCTTTCCAAAACTGGAAATCCAGTGATACGGCTCAGCATAATAGATCGAACAGAACAGTCATACTACACACTAAATTCGTAGGTAGTATGTAGCAGGCCGTTTTGAAAACAGCCTCTGTTTCTCTCTGCCAAAACAAACCGCTCCCTCGATCACTTCCGGTATTTAGTATATTCCTTTTCTGTCAGTCTTTGTAAATTTGTTTGAAGACTGGCAAAAATGTTCTGTTGTTTGTAAAATTGTCTCACCGCTCGTAAAAGTGTTTCTGATTTAGTCAATTTGATTTCTTGAATGTAAATTTATTCTGGCCTTGGCAAAAGTGTTTAATGTCATTTTGTTTTAGAAAATGTAAAAATGTTTTCAAAAATCTAAATTTGTGGGGTGTTGGTGGCCTAGCGGTCTAAGCGCCCCACGTATAGAGGCTATAGTCCTCATTGCAGAGGTTGCCGGTTAGTTTGCATTGAACTTCCCAGCCACTGTAGTCTTTAGCAAAGAATCACATTCACAATGAAAAAAAGTGTAGCAAAAAAGCAAGAAACAAAAGAACATTTAAAAGACAAAGAAATAAACAGAAGGTTGTTACATATGTAGGGGATAATATATGGTTAGCAGGTAGTTATGGGAAATAGATCCATCCTGAAGGGGTTCCCATCGTTCGCATCATTGTTTTGATGCCAACAGAAGCTAACGGTTTTACCTCACTTTACGGTCTGTGGTGTCAACAAGCAGAAGCTAAATGTGTCTGAACTCTATTCTGTGGATTGATTTGACATGACGTGTGATCAGTTTGTCTCTGGTGTTCCTCATGTCAGTGAAAGTTAGTCACCATTGCTAAGGGGTTTTGACCAATCAGAATCAAGCATCATGCACAACCGGAAGATCAGTAAGAAATCCGGGTAATAAATTTAAAATATATGTTCACATTTGTGTGGAAAAATAAGAGATATGGTTTTTTCCTTTTACTGAGTCCCTCCGATTCATCCTGGAACTCTTTTGGATTCACTGAACAAAACTTCCAAACTGGATAAGAGAAGTAAAAGTGACGGAGTCCTCTCATCCCCCAATCTGAACTCATTGGCTGAGAGATGTGATGCAACACCTCAGACTTTAAAACTGAGATTCTCAATCCATAACTCCTGGAATAAGTTTGAGAAAACATGAAAGCCTTTTATGGACTACATTAAAGACAAGCTCGATACCCCAGTTAGCTGAGTCATACCCAGATGAAACTCATAACCTGCTGACACTTATGTAGCCCATCAACATTATCATTAGTGTTGTTGTTGTTTTTTCAAATTGCCAATGTGTTCTGGTTTGTTTATTTGTTTGTTTTTTGTATGTTAAGTCAGTGTTGTTTGGATGATCAAGACAATGATCAATAAAAAGATCTTCAGTAAAAATAAAATGTGGAGACAGAATCTTGGAATTGCATCAAAAATAGCAGCATAATCTTTGACTGGTGTCTTAAATGTATGAATAAATTCTGAATATGACAAAAAAAAGTAGTAAACGTAAAACGCAGCTACAACAGTAAAATACTGTTAACACACAGTACCAAGAGTGGATGTGAGGTTTAATCATAGACTGTATAAATAATGGACGTAGTATCCGTGACGTTACCCATCTGTTTCTGAAGCGCTGTTTTGAGGCCAATCGTCGACAGGAGCCAAATGTTGAACTCAATCTAACTTCTGTTGAGCTAGTGTGAGGTAAAGAGGCAGGCTTTGAACCTCCGAGCCAACAGCTACAGTGTTCCCGCCTGTCAGTCAAGTCAGCTGTTCCTCTTGTAATAGAAAACTCGTAATCTTAATATCTTTGAAATTGCTGCTGCGTTATGAAAAAAAAGCCCTTTCCGTACAGTGTGTGCCGATCGAGAAATGAGCTAACCAGACTCATTCGTTTTTTGTACCAGGCTGTAAACATGTTTATTTCTGCTGTAAATATCATCTTCTTTGAATTGGTGTGTATGTGGTTTCCTGTACTTCCGGAGCCAGCCTCAAGCAGACCCTCAATGAACTGCAGTTTTTAACACTTCTGCATTGGCTTCAATTCTCGCGGCCAGAGGTTGCTGCTTGATTCTGTCACGTAATTGGGACACTTCCCCATTGGCCTCATTTTATTAGACCGAAGGTTGCCGCTTGGGTTTAATATCTGAACACTGACAAGACGCATCGTTTTAGAAAAAGGACAACACTTTGACCAATGTTGAAGGATTCACTGATGACTGGTTTGGTAACATGAACAAGATGCTGTGATATTTGCACATATTTATTCATTAGCATTATTTATTTTGTTTAATAATTGCTTTAATCTTGGTTTTATTCTAGAGGTATTTATTTGAGCTATATTTATGTATCTATCATATTTTATGATGATTTTCTTTCTCCTTTAAATGATGGGAGGTGGAGCCGGAGTCCTTTTGTATCCTGTTTTTGTGTTTTGATAGTTTGTCAATCCTGACTGGTTTGTGTGGTTTCATGTTAATGTTGTTTGTAACTGGACATCATTATCTTGCAAATCTACCAACAGGTATAAATAAAGTAACCTAACCTGACAACAAAGCTCGCTGGTGGTCACAGGTTTTCCCTTAGCGTCTTATTTCATGACAGTCTTGAGGATTCTAATGTAATGCACATTTAGTTTAAAGAATAGATCTCAACTTGACGCAGGATTTTGTGATGGAATAATTCCACTTTTACTTTATTACCTGTGTATTATTCTAGTCCTTTTTCACTGTCTCTACTTGATCACTAGGAACAACATAATCACAAACATGCAGCTTAAATGCACCTCCAGGTTACCTAAAGAGGACACGTTACACAATCATTTCATATGAATGTATTTTAAATTTGATCATTAAGCATAAATGCAGAAAAATCCCTTTAAATTTTGCCTTTATTAAACACAAACTATGTCCTGTGTGTTTGTGACCAGAAAACCTCTCAATGATACAAGCTGACACCATATGGTAAGTCCACACTCTGTGGATCCTGCCAGCACCAGAGGAATTCTGTGCATCTGTTCTGGTCCAGCTGTGAGGAGTCCCCGTGTTTGCTGACGCCCAGGGGGGTGTTGTGTGTGACTACTTTCTCCGCTGGCTAATTCAACAAAGTTTCAATACAGTCGCCAAACGCACACGTCTGAAATATTTATCAGGGACTTGACAAAAAGATGAAAAATAAATGAGTTTTCTTTTTTCATGGTCTTCCAGATTTTGAAAGATTGTTTCGTTAAATTTACATGAGAATTTCAATTCATGTGTGCACAATCTATAATGGTGCTCGTCAGCGGGGCAGTGAGTGTGTGTGTGTGAGCAGTGAGGCGTTAGACTAAAAACATGTTAAACTTAAATCTCAGGACCACGTGGAGGCGGATTAACCCAGCTTTTCATATGAGGGGCGAAGAAAGTGTCCGTCATTTAAACAAACAAGGCTCAATCATAGATTAATTTGACACTTACACTTCCAGTCAAAAGTTTGGACACACCTTCTCATTCAATGTTTATTTATTTTAAGTATTTTCAACATTGTAGATTAATACTGAAGACATCAAAACTCTGAAATAATCTGGTTTTGCAACAATCTGGATTACAACAGTAGTCAAATAGGACTATCCATTGTGTACTAACCCTACCTCTGAACAACACAACTGATGGTCTCAAACACATTAAGCAGGCAAGTCATTCTACAAATGAACTCTTGACAAGACTCATGTTCATTAGAAACCATTCCAGGAGACCACTTCATGAAGCAGACTGAGAGAATACCAAGAGTGTGCAAAGCTGTCATGAAGGAAAAAGGGGGCTACTTTACAGAATCTAAAATATAAAACATATTCTGCTTTGTTTAACACTTTTTTGTTCATTCAATAATTCCATATATGTTCTTTCATAGTTTTGATGTCTTCAGTATTAATCTACAGTGTTTACAATCATTACAATAAATACAAACCCTTGAATGAGAAGCTGTTTCCAAACTTTTGACTGCTAGTGTATTTTCGTACACACTCACAGCGTAGCTAGATTAAACATAAATACTGAGTTACTGATATTGTCTAATAAAAGTGACGTCTTTCTGTTTTACAGGTGTGTCGAGTACACAGCTGACAGCAAAATCTAATTTTGTAAGAGTTCTTGTTTAACATGAGGCCCATAATACTTCATTAAACTCCCATCTGCAGTGGATACACACACACAGCTTCATGAACATTTAAGGGTGACACTCAGTGGTGTACTCAGGGCCCTCTAGATTCCCTTAAATGTATAAAATGTAAAAAAAAAAATAAATAAATAAAGGGTTAATTATGCGCTATGATCAATAATATAAAAATCAAAAGTTTTGTGTTTTCCTTTTCATAATTCAATTTCGACCACTAATGGTCACATAAATATTCACCACAATATAAGAATTAAATGTTTGCTGCTCAAAATGTTCTGGGGGACAACCCCTTCTTGTTAACGCTGCCTCAATACATTTAAATTCACCCTAAACTGTGAGTACCAGGTTTGGAAGGAGTTGCCCATATTTTGGTTTTCATCCCTGCCCCTCTAACAGTCTGAGTACACCACTGGCGACACTTCAGGCAACATGTTCCAGCACTGAGCAGCGTGGCTTTTACCAAGTCATCACACTTTACTCTGTTGATCAGAGAGAAAGGAGTAGGGTTGCAAAATTCTGGGAATTTTCAAAGTTAGAAACTTTCCATGGGAATTAACGAGAATAAACCAGGGTTGAAGGTTGGCTCTTAATATGGAACATAAATATAGTTGGGGAAAATATATTTGAGCATAATCCTGACTAAAACAACCAGATTTCATGCAAGTACAGCTGAATATCTATGCTATTCCTCAATCACATGCACATAGCACACTGCTTACTGCAGGGCTATGGAGACCACGCCCCCTATATGCACTTTTTATTTAACATTTTGAATGGGACTTTGTTGGGATTGCATTTTTGTAAATTTTTGAATGGGTTGGGTCGGGGGGATGAGTAATATTTAACTCAACATTCATGTTTTTGTTCTTCAATGAAATAATTGATTGTTCAATAAAATATTGAACACTTGATGAAGTTCTACTTACAAATAAATCTGTTTTAATTGTATTATTTTGGATGGATGTCTGCTTAAAACAAAACAAATATTTATGCTTGGATATGACAGCTTTCCATGAAATAACCCTCAATTCCCATCAATTCTCATAAATTCCCATAAAAAGTTTCCAATTTGGAATATTTCCAAAATTCCCCAGTTTAACTTCCCATAGAAATTTACCAGAAATGTTCCACCCCTTTGCAACCCTTATGAGTACACCACTGGTGACACTTCAGGCAAAATGTTCCAGCACAGAGCAGCATGGCTTTTACTAAGTCATCACATTTTACTCTGTGGATCAGACTGACAGGAGACACTCTTATTTTTTTCAGACATTAAAACAAACTTGTAAGGAATCACACATTTTTATTTAATCAGGACAAAAACGAAACATTTAAGCTGCAAATATCTTAAAGAACAAGTTCAGACTGACTGTATATGATCCAGGATAGAGTATCAAAGGAAATTAGAACTAAATATGCTCACATTCATAACATGCTCTCGTGCTTTACGCTTACAAAACCTGTAAACTAAAACAACAGTAAGAACACCAGCTACACAGAACAGTCAGTGCTATGGGTAACTTTTAACTTTAACATTTTCAAACATGTAAACTATTAGATCTGCCAGCTACTTCTCATTTAGGTGTTTTTATTTCTCTCACTACAACGTTAACTGTAAATAACTAACGAAAAACTGCTGCAGTTAAGACAGTTTAAAAACTACGCTCACACTATTATTTTGGCTTTACTGGTATTTTTATACTTTTGTCCAAATATCAAAGGATTATGAAAATGAAGGCTGGCTGCAAAGAAGTTAACTAATCAATTTAAGTTCTTGTTGGGCACACAGGATGGAATCAAAAGAAAGTCACAACTCAGTTTTTTGTGAGACTGTCCCAGGATCTTTGGTCTAGATGTCAGGACAGTCTTTGAGACAGTGGTGTCTTAACATTTCTCTGGACTCCAATAAAACAACAAACATCTGTGGACAGGGTCAGGATATTAAGAGCTCAGTCTAACGTCCACATCCAAAAGTCTTATTCCACTCCTCATACAGCTCCAAGTCTTTCGATGACACGCTGGGTCGTACCGTCTTCAGGGCCTCCTGGAAGTCACCGTAGAGGATTGGTCGCACCTCATCAGCAGTGATGGTGGCGATGTCACTGAGCTGGATGCTGCGGATCGGTCCCAGTGCCGCCTCTTTACACAGCTGAGTCATGTCGGCTCCAGAGAAGCCTTCAGTAGCTGATACCACACTCTCCAGCTCCGACTCTCCGAGCTGGTTCTTCTCTCGAGCCATGAGGTTCGTCACTATCTGCCAGCGGGCGGCGCCTTCAGGCAGCGGGATGTATAACCTCTTTGCCAGGCGGCGGCGTGCAGCCTCATCTATCTCTTGAGGCCTGTTGGTGGCGCCCACCACCAGTATGCGGTCCTCTGCAGCTGTGGCTGCCCCATCAAGCTGGACCAGGAACTCTGTCTTTATCCTACGTGAGGAGTCGTGCTCCCCGTCTGTCCTCTGGGACAACAACGAGTCAATTTCATCGATGAAGATCACAGCAGGCTGGTGGCAGCGGGCGATGGCGAACAGGGCTCTCACCATCTTCTCTCCTTCTCCGACCCACTTGGACGTGAGCGATGAGGCGCTGATGCTGAAAAAGGTGGCACCAGACTGGCAAGCTATGCACTTCCCTATCAGAGTTTTCCCCGTCCCCGGAGGTCCAAACAGCAGGATGCCTTTAGGTGGACCACGGAGGCCTGTGAAGATGTCAGGTCGCAGCATGGGCCAGACTACAATCTCCTTTATGGTGGTCTTTGCAAACTCCAGGCCTGCTATGTCGTCCCAGGCGACAGGGGGCCCGTGGTCCATGATCTCACTCATGATCAGCTCCACGATCTTTGGCTCAAAGTTTTTCAGACGCTCGTCCATGATCTGAGGTTCCTCGTTGGAGTTACGGCTCGCCCCACCTTCCTCCTCCTCTTGTCGTGGAATAGGAGACACAAATTTAGAAGAAGCACCTCGAGGTCTGTTAGCACCCAGAGATTTCTTCACGACTGCTGACATGCCAGCAGCCTGACCTCTCTGGGGCTGCTGGGAATGCTTCTTCTGTTGATCCACAATGAACTGCTCACGAGCTGATTTAAAGTTGCCTCCACCTCGCAGGTCAGAACCTGCTTGACCTCCATGAGAACCTCCACGTTGTCCTCCGTATTGACCCACATGTTGTCCTCCATATTGTCCTCCATGTTGACCTCCATGTTGACCCCCAAATTGACCTCCATATTGTCCTCCATATTGCCCTCCCTGTTGTCCTCCATGTTGTCCCCTGCTTCCGTTCCCTCCCTCTGTGTGGTAGAAATTCTTCCGTTTGGTGGGGTTAGGGTTGGAGAAAATAGAGGACTGATAATTCTGTGTGTTACTTGCAGGGCCTGGATGTCCCTGCGGAGGAACTGAAGAAGAGTGGCCAAACACTGCGTGAGGTCGAGCTGGAGGTCGGGGGAATGAGTTTGGATTACCTGAGCTGCTCTCAGAGCCTCTTGGCCTCTCTGATAGGAAATGAGGATTAGGATTACTGGCTGTATTGTTAACTTCCATTTTTCTAGGCTGTGCTGGTACTGAGGGTTTGAATAAAGAAGCCTCTGACCTGACTCCGGTTAACGGAGCGGACAAAAGGCTCCCTTTGCTCTCTTGCCCCACACATATGTTTACATCTCCGGGTGCCACCAGGGAGCCTCCTCCCCCCTCTCCTGCCTGAATCATCTTCTGCACGCTGGGCAGCTCCAGGACACTCTCCATGGTCAGGGACGACTCCCACTTGTCACTGTAGTTCCTCTGACTGCGGGCAAGATGCAGCGCACTCTCTGCGTAGTTGTTAAGCCCTTTACGGGGGTCATCTGAGTCCAGCACTGCGGCATAGCGCTCAGAGTAGGTCCTGAGCAGGCTGTCCATGCCGGCCTGAGAGAGCTGGGAGCTTGCCCATGCATACTGAATGGAAAGGATGTGGGCCCGGTAGGCATCGGCCGTCTGTTCAGGTGTACAGCTGCCAGATGAAATGTCAAAGGACCTCCTCTGCCATTCGTCCAGGTGTGCGCCGCTCATGCCTGGCCTGCTCCAGTCTGGTGAAGGAGAGGGGGCAACATTTATTAAAAATACATGACCTCAGGAAAAGCAAAGGCACAAATTGTCCCTGACCCATAAAGAGAAAAAAAAAAGTTACATGTTCTCCTTACATTACAGTCTGTCACAGGCATTCAACACAGGAACCCACTGATTTACAATAACACCTTTATAAAGTTTGGGAATTTAGAAGAGCAGAAAAAGCCTTCATTCTGATGAGGTCTGCTGATGTTTAGTCTAAACCAGGGGTTCCCAAACTTTTCAACCCCGCGACCCCCACTGTCCCTCAAAGTGATTTAATGTGTCTTCATTTAGCTGGTCTGGAGAAATTTAGCCTACCTATATGAGCATGTGTCTGTGGTTCCAGTGGTGTTATGAATTAACCTGCTGCTACTGATGCTTTTGATAATTAACTGTTCACTAACTCTAAACTTAGGAGTCATCTGACAACAAGAAAGGCAGAAAACTCATTACATTTTGTATTTTCAAGGTTTTATTTCAAGGTTAGCTACAATTAGGGGAATTTTCAAAGTTGGAAACTTTCCATGGGAATTAACGGGAATTTATGGGAATAAACCAGGAATTGACTAAATTGAAGATTGGCTCTTGATAGGGAACTTAAATGTAGTTGGGGAAAATATATTTTTGCATAATCCTGACTAAAACAACCAGATTTCATGGGAGTACAGTTGAATGAGACCACGCCCCCTACATGCACTATGCATTCCTCCATCACATGCACAGATGATTTCTAGAATCCTGCAGAGGCTTGAGAAGCTTGAGGGAAGATGCTTTTTTATTTGCATGTTGAATGGGACTTAGTTGGAGGGAGAGCGGCTCTTTTCATTTAACATTTTGAATGGAACTTTGTTGGGATTGTATTTTTGTAAATTTTTGAATGGGTTGGGTCGGGGGGGGTGTGAGTAATATTTAACTCAACATTCATGTTGTTGTTCTTCAATTAAATAATTGATTGTTCAATAAAATATTGAACACTTGATAAAGTTCTACTTACAAACAAATCTGTTTTAATTGTATTATTTTGGATGGATGTCTGCTTATAACAACAAATATTTAAGCTTGGATATGACACCTTTCCATGAAATAACCCTCAATTCCCATCAATTCTCATAAATTCCCATAAAAAGTTTCCAATTTGGAATATTTCCAAAATTCCCCAGCTTAACTTCCACCTAATTTTCCACCCCTTTGCAACCCTAGCTACTATATTATTTACTTTAATGGGTCAGATGTAGTATTGTTAGATAACTTCAAAAAAAAAAAAGCATTCTGGAAGACATCTAACGACGCCCCATTTGTGTCTCGCGAACCCCCAGGGGGTCCCAACCCACACTTTGGGACCCCCTGGTCTAAAGTATGGGTCACATCTGAGTAATGCTGGATCCATTTATTTTTATCATTTGGTTGAGACCTGATAGATGTTTAAAATATACGGTGGCCCTGAAGTGCAAATCACAATGGCAATTCAGAAAACACGACGACAAATCAGAAAATACAACATTAACCAAATAGGAAGAAGTAGGTACTCTGAATTCTGATTCGCTGCAGTGTTTTCTGATTCGCCGTAGTGTTTTTCACTTCAGGGCCACCGTAGAAGACCTTTACTGCAAAAAGAGAACAAATGTCAATACTCTGGACAAGATTACCTCTCAACATCAAGGGGGATTTCATCACTCTTGACAAAGAAATTAACAATGACTTGCAGACTAGAAGTCAAATATTGTTATGTGTCACACTAGTGGAACACGCTTAATATATAATGTAATGGATATAAAACGCTGTACAGGAGGGAGACTGGCTGGCAGATCTGCAGTAGAGTCCAGCAGGACCCTCTACAGGCTGCAGACAGTCACTGTAAACACTCCGCGCTACACAACAGGTCGAGATATTCAGGAGGACAGTGGTCACTTACTATGTGTGTTGTCTTCTTATGATAATATGACGAAAAAGCCACTAACACTGATATCATAACATCAACAGAAACGTGTCTCTCTGTGGTCTTTCCCGCCACTTGATTCTTCTTCATGAAAACAGCTTCCTCCTTCTTCCTGCTCCGTCCCAATTCGTTTTTCTGAACCCTGCTTTGGACTTCCGCCTTCACTTTCAGCTAATGTAGGAACTTAGCTGAAAAAGTCAGAGCTTTATCTTGAAGTTATAATTTAAAATATGATTTAAGATGGCAAATCGGGACCACTGAGGAGATGAACAAAAGTAAATCCCTTAAAGGGAAAGATTGGGACACGTTCCATATTATATCTATCTATTTGCATATCTTGGGAATGCTCCGTTTATCCTTGCTGGTAAACAGTCCTATGAAGTTTGAGTCAATTTTAACCTGATATATGTCATTATTGTGAGGAAACTTACTGTTAACTTTTAATGGGTGTAATAATAATCCAGAAAGTCGGCCAGGGTCCTTTCTGTTAAATCCTTGTCAGGTCCAGGACGCCATCTTGTGGCCATAACACGCTAAATACGTAGATCGTCGCTTTAACGCGCGGCATTCTGGGAAATGAAGTACGGACGGTTTTTAATTTTTGTCGTTCACTTGATTTCGAAAAAGAAAAAAAATTAATAATCATAAAACGTTTTAAGAACTTAGATTCGAAGTTGTGACATTTTACTTTGAATGGAAGAGAATGTTTTACAAACTAACGCCGCCATTGCATCAGGGCACGTAAAAACTACAATTACCACAACCTCAGGGCTTTTTGTTGATGCTGTCGACAGTGGATGACAGCCGCAGCAAAGCTTTGGAAAAGCATACGTCGCCGGCAGGCTAATAGGTTTCTTTTGTGCTGTATCGGTCGAGCTAACTGGGGATATATTTAATATTTGGCATTATTTAACTCTCCTTATTGCTCTGTGGGATGGACACTTGAAAAGTTTTCCAGAGAAGTGTCGCAGTCCGTCGGCTATCGCTAAACCGGAGACGGGATGCAAATGAGTCCAGACGGGACCAGCCCCTGGAGCCGGTAGCAGCAGTCAGTCACACCCTTGTCTGGGATTACTGAAGGACCTCCGTCTATGGAAACACATGAAAACGCTCACATATCTGTGATCTCTTCATGTTAGTAAATATCAGTGAGATCTGGAGCCTGAGAGAAACAGAGAGCTAACTGAAGAGTGGGCTGTATATGACTGAGTCATCATCATGGCTTGGACAGAAGAGATAACTCTGAACACAATCTCTGCTGCAGTGTCAAACAGATAACCTCCTATCTCACCAGAAAGCTAACTTATCTACAGGATCCTTGGTTTCTATTGTACTTTACTTTGCAGTGAGAGTGGCATCATGACTTCCCCGATGTACACTTTTGTCACGCGTGACGACAACAGCACGATTTATGCAGAAGTTTCAAAGATGCTCGTCGGGACCGGACAGTGGAAGAAACTAAAAAAAGACAACCCGAGGTTCAACCTCATTCTGGGGGAACGGAACAGGCTGCCCTTTGGACGTCTGGGTAAACTCATGTGATTTCCTTATGTATATGATGCAGACTGCGGACACAAGGGTTTGCATGTATTCTGATATAAGGATGGAAACACTTTCCATGTGCACGAGCCTCTTGTGGAATGATTTTATTTTGTGCATGGTGTGGATGTTTTAACTCATGAAATAATGTCTGCCCCTCCTTGGTCTTCATAGGTCATGAGCCAGGACTGGTGCAGCTGGTGAACTACTACAGAGGAGCGGACAAGCTGTGCAGAAAGGCATCCTTGGTCAAGTATGTGAATCTTATTATTGAATAGATCAGAGCTGGCCCTAATGGACTTGGTGCTCTATGCAAGATTTCCACTGGTGACTTGTATTGTAGCCAACTCCACCAACAATCACATCACATATACACTCAAAGAAAACTGACATACAGTTTTACAGGTTTTCTTTATTTTACATGAATAGAATGGTAATAACAGTGATGTTTAGCAGGAAAAATAAGATAGTTTCAAAATACATTATGTAGTAGTAGTATAATTTATTCAGTCATTATGTAGGCTAACAATCATTTTCACAGCACAGACACCTTCAACAAAGCAACAGTAAGGTTTTAAGTCAGGGTTCCCAAACTTTTCAGGCTGCGACCCCTAAATATGGGTGCCAGAGACTTGTGACCCCCACTGTCCCTTGAAGTGGTTAAATGTTTCTTCATACATAATTTTCTTCATACTTCAAAATTTGTCTACCTACATGCACATGTGGCCGTTTCCTGTGCTGCTAACTGTTAGCTAACCCTAACTTTAGAAGTCATCTGGCAGAAAACTAATGAAATGTACTTATGTGCAGGGTTTTATTGCAAATGAAACTACTATTTTTGTCTATATTTTTACAATAATGGGTAAAATAAACAAATTTAGATTACTAACTGAAAAAAACAAAATCTGGAAGGCATCTTGCGACCCCCCCATAGTGACTTGTGACCCCCAAGGGGGTCCTGACCCACACTTTGGGAATCCCTGTATTAAGTGATGACTGAAAAGGCAGAAGCAATAGCGTATTTAATTTAGCCTACATTTTATATCCAATTAAGCTAACAGCTTCCAAAGTGTTAAGAAAAAACAAAACCAGTAAATAATGAACATTAGAGACTTCAAAAACTGCTTTGCAAACCATTAAAAAAAGTGACATCAGTCCGCAATTTAACCCCAAATTATATTAGATAAAGCAATATTATTTTTCCTATTATCTTCATATTTTCTTCCTCCCTGATTTAGAGTGCAAGCGGCGTTCCCTTTGGAAGGGCCCGCGCCCCTAGCATTTGCCTATACTGCCTATACCACGAGCCAGCCCTGGAATAGATCTTTCCTAGCTTTTGTTTTGCTATCACTTATCTTACTAAGACCATTTCCTGCAACTGAATAATTCATCTTGGCTAGATAACATCAGCTGACCATTTTCCTCTTCACCATCAGGCTCATCAAGACCAGCCCGGAGCTGTCTGACTCTCAGAGCTGGTTCCCAGAATCCTTCATCATTTATCCCACCAACCTCAAAACCCCTGTTGCTCCAGCCACTAATGGCATTAGCCATCTGAAGAACAACCCCAAGACGGATGAACGGGAAGTGTTTTTGGCCTCCTTTCAGTCTAAAAAAGAAAGTGAGGAAGGCACGGTGTGGATCGCAAAGTCTTCTGCTGGAGCTAAAGGTAAAGGTTGTTAGAAATCTAATAAAGAAGTTGAACTGAGTTAACATTTTCCTTTCAGTAACTTCTTCAACAATGCTAACTAACTAAAAGACTCTTTATGAGCTATATAGAAGCTCTTCTTAAGCTCAACTCTCTTCTTCTTTGTTTGTGTGATCTTCTGCTGGTAGGTGCTGGCATTTTGATATCCCATGATGCTAATCAGCTGCTGGAGCACATTGATAATCAGGGACAGGTTCATGTTATTCAGAAGTACCTGGAGAAGCCTCTGCTCCTGGAGCCAGGACATCGGAAGTTTGACATAAGGCAAGTCTTCACTGTTCAACACAGCACCACAGACCATGTGCATATCTGTCTGAATCTCTGACTGTATATTAATGTGGACGACACGCCTCCATCTCCTCCCATTGTAAGAAGTGAAGCCAAAATACCATCTTGACGCTGACATGTTGTGCTGGTGAAGTAATCAAGAGCAGAGCACATTTCGCGTACAGATAAAATGGTAAAGAACCCTGCAGGAGCCTCATTGGTTAACATAGCTGTCAGTTATGAGGTCATATCCCTTCTTTTTAACATGAAATAACTTGATGTTGAGTTGCACATAAAGCAGCGTGATAAGAACCAACAGAGAGGTCTTTTCTAGTTTGACTCATATTCAGTCTGTTGTAATGGAGGTAGCAGGCTTTAAGACCTGTACTGCAGCCCACCACCAGGGGGCGCTGTAACAGTTTTGGCTTCTTCGGCTCTCATACTGTCCATGTTTTTATACCTTTTCTGGTCTGAACTCTTCATCTGATGTCTTCATTGTTATTGACAGGAGCTGGGTGCTTGTGGACCATCAGTACAACATCTATTTGTACCGGGAAGGTGTGCTGCGGACTTCCTCTGAGCCCTACAACAGCTCTGACCTCCAGGACATGACCAGCCACCTGACCAATCACTGCATCCAGAAGGAGCACTCCCAGAATTACGGCCGATACGAGGAGGGGAACGAGATGTTTTTTGATGAGTTCCGGCTGTACATGTTGAAAACACACAACGTCACCCTGGAGAGCAGCATATTACCTCAGATCAAACAGATCATAAAGTAGGTGCCTCCTTATTTTGATGCTGTCTTTATGTGTTGATCTTATTTAGTAGAAAGCACAGGACACATATCTATACATCATCACGCTGAAGTGAGAATATCAATCATTTAATCAATTAGACTTTATTTGTAAAGCACTTATCATACAATTCTAATATAAAACAATGGCTGTACATACAAATAATAATAGGAGAAATAAAATAGAACAAATTGAAAATACAAAGAAAAGAAGTAACAAATCCTAACCACAGCCCCAAACCCACCCCACAATGAATATGCAAGGTAAAGAACACAATATATATATATTTAAAAATAATATTAATAAAGAATAAAACTGAACTGAAGAAACACTGTCATGAAACCTTAATGAGGAAACACTGGAGGAAAAATAAGATGTTAAAACTCAAAATGGGAGATTAAGCTCACCAAAATAAAATAAATGAATACGATAATAAAACACTAAAAGATTAAACCAGTAAAAGAAGATGCTGCACTAAAAGCAAATACAGTAAAGTAAAACAAATTTATTTAATTTAATTATTAAAATGCTGAGAGGTAATCTGTAATAATCATAAAATGATAAGATCTAATTAATTACTTAATAAATCATGAAATAATCCACAATAAATTAAAAAAGAAATAAAGACAAATAAAAAAACAACTCAATAAATAATATATATATATATATATATATATATGTGTCTGTAATAATTTAAAATAACAGTACATGACTTTTAGAATAGACTGAAATTTGAACTAGATGATAAATAAATATATAAATAAATAAGAGTAGGTCTTGAGTTGGCTTTCAAAATGTTGATACTCTGTATATAATTCGACATGTATAGAGTTAATTCAACCGTATTAGAGGATATACCACCACAAACACAAAAGTTGCACAACTGTGTGGTTAACACAAAAGTACACAAGTACACAAAACTATAATCTGGTTCATGTTACTTCGAGTTCAATATTTTCATCTTGCGGATGAATGGAGAGAATAAGATGTGAATTCTTGTTTAAGAGTGTTGCTAATGTCAGAGCCTATGAGTTCAACTTTTCAACAATTAAAGGTTTCCAGTTTTACATCTTTAAACCATACTGTCTTTGTTTTAGTTTTTAGGCAGCTATCTCTTCAAAGTTCCACTTGGTCTAAAAATTGATGAATTAAAGGGTTAAATTCACTCTACAGGCACATTAAGGCACTTTAAAGTCATGCTAGCAGCCATGATAATGTTAATCTGTCGGCTGGTCCTCAACATTTCCTGTCGGCTGAGGACAAAACCACCTGATTTTGGTGATCCCTGACTTTTGTCTAACACCGTGTAGTGTCTCATCAGCTGCTTGATAGGATCCATGATGTCTGCTGTAGATTGTGATCGCCTCTAATGGATCAGATCTAATCCGTTCATTGACTGACTCGTTTTACCTTTTACTTGGATCAATAGATAAATGCCTGTAAGACCGATCAGTTATCACCTCCCATCAGTCAGCTCTACTTTGTGTTATACCAATGAACTATTTTTGCATTCTAACATTTGTGAGCATGTAAGACTCTTGATGTGATAGTGATTCACAGAGCTGTAGACCATGAGTCATGAGAACTTCACTATTATCAAGAGTCAAAATATTGATATCAGACTCCTGACTGTTTTGAAAGTTTCAGCCGCTTGTCTTTTCTCATCAAGAAAGCAAATCAAAGAGCCGTATCAATAACACACATGTCAGTCAATCAATCTTTATTTATATAGCCCCATATCCCAACAATCGTTCTCCTCAGACTCTTTCCAAACAGAGCAGGTCTAGACCGTACTCTATGTTCTATTATTAACAAAGACCCAACATCAAGACAGGATAAGATCCAGTCCCATCTTACAGACAGGACTCAGTCTGATCTCATCTTAATCCACCATGAGCAGAGCACTTTGCAGCATTTAGCAAGTTACAGTGGCAAGGACAAACTTCCTTTAACAGGCAGAAACCTCCAGCAGGACCAGACTCATGTTAGACACACATCTGCTGAGACCGTGTTGGAGAGAGGGATAGAGGGAGGTGAAGAGAGAGAGATGTAGGGATTAGTATTAGGGAGATAGGTTTTTATTCTTTCTAAGAGGAGATGAACACGTGTTGGAGGAGCCTTTTTTTGTGCTCTTCCCTTTTGAATGGCGATATAAATCTGCTGAGTTAGCAGTTTCTTAAAGCCTGAAATGTTCCTCATATATGCTGTCATGTGTTTGTATACCTAGAGCACAATGATGGGTAGTTATAGAGATAACAATCAGGTAATAACTGTGTTCTTTTCTGTTTTCACAGGAACTGTCTGACATGCATTGAGCCGACAATCAGCACCAAACACCTGTCCTACCAGAGCTTTCAGCTCTTTGGGTTTGACTTCATGGTGGACCAGAACTTCAAAGTGTGGCTCATTGAGATCAACGGGGCTCCAGCGTGTGCACAGTCAGTCACCTTCCGCTCATTATTCACCTGATACCTGCTCTTTTTATTAACATCCGTTTACAGTTTGACTTTTCTTTACTCCCGTTCACTCATGTAGGAATTCACAGCATTGATTTTAATGATGTCCTTTCTCCAGTCCACTCTTTGACAGACTTTTTCACTCTGTATTATCCTAACATGACCTAGGAGATATGTGGAAGTATCGTTTTTTCATCCTTTGAGGGTAGGGATGGGTACCTTTCACATTTGAACCGATACGGTACCGATACCCGGTACCTGGGAATCGGTACCGGTACTCAACGGTACCAATTTTCAGTACTTTTGTGTTTATGTGGTAGTAAATGTTAATAAAAAAAAAAGAAATTGTTTAATTATTTAATTTAACATATTTATTTAATTTAACATGAAATGAACAGAAACAGGATTATATAGGTGATTAGATATATTAGCTGGCTCGTGGCGTCTAATTGCTCTGTCTGGAGTTTATCAATGAACACATGTGAATGCCTGGGGAAGGGGAAAATCAGTTCTCCGTCTCTTTATAATAACAGGACACACAACTTACTTGTTGGGCATTCACGCACACAGAAACTGTTAGAAACAGGGCAGGTTGTTGGAGCGAGAGAGTCAGTCTCAACCATAGACTGTATAAAATAAACTTAATCCTGCAGTTCTGCTTCGCAGTGAGTGCGCGTGCCTGTCAGCTGCAGGCTCTGTTTGGCGCGCTCCCGCGCAGATGCAGAGAGCAGAGACGTCCACCCGGTCAGTCTCTGACTTTATTACAGGGCGAAAGTATGGAAACTCGCCTCCTCTTCCACTCCCTCAGAGTCACAGGGATGCGTTCAGGTACCGAAACATGGTACCGTTTGATTTAACGTGAGTCGGTACTCGGTAGTACCGACGGAATTCGGTCGGTACCTTTAAAAGTACCGAATTCGGTACCCATCCCTATTCGACGGTCAGAGTTAACAAAACATTATGATTATTTTGATGCAAAAAAAACAAACAAATTTTGTTCCTCGTGAACTTTTTGTTTTTGAACCAGGATTCTGAAATGATCCAACAAGTTGTAAAATGCAGTGTCAAATGAAACCCCTGAGATAGATGTGAAGTGAGTCGGAGCTGGTCTCAGCTTGTGAATGCTTCCTGAAGATCATATTTAAACTCATTCAGTGAGATCAAAGTAGTCTCTTCTGTTTCCCCTCCCTCCTCCAGGAAGCTGTATCCAGAGTTGTGTCAAGGAATCGTGGATGTGGCCGTCTCCAGTGTCTTTCCTCTCCACAGCGGCTGTGACTCTTCATCTGCTTCCTCTTCACTGTATTCCTCCTCTCCGTCCTCCACGTTCAGCACCAACTCCTGCTCCTCTCCCAAACTGAGAGGTCCTCTCCACGTGGGTCCTTTCACTCGCCTGTAAGCGTACATATCTTCTCCTGATTAGAGAGCTTCTTCCACCCTCTGTCCTCACTCCTAAACTCTAACTAACACGTAGCACATGCAGCCAGCCAGGCCTTTATTTAGATCCCTAAACTGCAGAAAATCTCTCTTCACTCCTGATTATGCATATTCTGATTGTGAGGATGGTTTTCATTGATCAACAAACCTTTGTGGCAGTTTGTGAATGAGGACAGACCATCTCAGTTCCACCCCTGTTCCCCGTGCAGATCCCTGGAGGTCTAAAGGATGCAGAGAGACTCCAACTGAGACTGTAGTGCCTTACATTTCCAGCCACACTCCCTTAAAAAGATGCTACTTAGCATGCTCTTTTTTTTACTTTACTTACCTATAAGCCTTTGCACTGTTGCTCAAAATGGACGAAGCCGTTCTGGTCCACACGACTTAGCAGAGAGCAGACTGTTGGTGTTTGAGATCTGGTAGCTTTGTGTGTTTTGAATTCTTTGTCTCGTCATGTTTGAGTTTTAGGAAGAACTCCAGCAGGAAGCTTTGAGGTGGCTGATTAAAAGTCTAATTTATTGACTCATGTCTGAGAGAATAAACATTCAAGATTTAAAGACTAGCCTTGAAATCAACATAACTGTTAGCTTGATCACATGGAAACAACATGTTACGATCCGGACAGCTGGGGAGCACACATGAGCGAGGAGGCGGTCCATCATGTGGTAAACTCAGGTGTAAGCTCTCCTCTAGTGTTCCTGGTTTCTGAGCTCTGTGGAGAGGGAGAGGGAGAGAAAGAGAGAGAGAGAAAGAGAGAGAGAAAGAGAAAGAGAGAGAGAGAGAGAGAGAGAGAGAGAGAGAGAGAGAGAGAGAGAGAGAGAGAGAGAACTCTGACAAAGAGATGAATAATAAACATTAGCTTATTATTCATGTCTCAAAACAACATTTTTATATTTTTATGAATCATCAGAGAGCATGTTTGTTTCAAAGCATGTAGTAGTCCTGATCCGAGCCCCCGCAGCACCTTTTGCCTTAGTTAGAGAGCCGCCCGAGCGCCTGTGTGTGTGAAACAGAGGGATGAAGAGCGAGACTGACGTTTTTATTGTTTCCAACATGTCTGCCCGTCATGGTTTTGAAGTGTTAGAATACAAAGTAGGATGTACAAAGTGTGTTACTGATGATGAATAACATTTAAAGACCCCATGAATGAAATCAAAGTGATAAAACATACAATCCAAGTTCATCCCTACGTTATAATGAAGTGTGAGTCATGATGTTTGTACAGAGCTAAGTCAGAAAACCCGTCTTGTATCAGGTTAGACTTTTCTTCACAGGGTACGAACATGTCTCGTTTAGGGATGGGCAGTGATTTTCGAATATTCGTTGACTTAATAAAAATCAAAGAGATACTGCTAATTTTCTCTCATTTTAAAAGTATAATTTTTCATAGTTTTTACCGGTGCCTGGTTGTAATACAGTATTCCTGCCAGACGGTGGCTATAGAGCGTCTTAAAGCTGCTTGCTAACCGCATTAAATAACAGAAGAAGAAGAATGCTAACTGCATTAGATAGCAAAAGAAGAAGAAAACATTAGCCACAGTCCAAACCGCAACCTCCGGTCTCAAAATATGAAGCCTATGCTGAAGTGTTATAAACTGCAGTTCATCGATAATCCACTTGAGGCTGGCTGCAGAAACACAGGAAACCACATACACACCAATTCAAAAAGACGCTCTTCACAGCAGAAATAAACAAGTTTACAGCCTGGTACAAAAACGGCTTGGGTCTACGCTGGTAATTTATCTATCGGCACACACTGTACGGGGGGTGAATTTATTCTAACGCTACAGTTCAGAAGATATTAAGATTATGAGTTTTGCCCAAATAAGGACATGACTGACTTGATTGACAGTGCGCAAACACATATCTGGTAGCTAGGAGGCTCAAACCCCGCCTCTTTACGTCACACTCTTTCAGCATTTTCAATATGGCTCCAGACGACGATTGGCTTCAAAACTGCATTCAGGAACAGATGGGTGACGTCATGGATACTACGTCCATTATTTATACAGTCTTTGCAACAGTTGCTGCGATTTTCTCTGTTTCTGAATCTCATACTACTACACACGTATTTCCAGAGACTGAACATGGCTGTAAAATGTAAACACACACGTCACGCTGCGTCACAGAAACACAGACATTAAGGTAGAGACAGACGCTGTCAGTGCCCGCTACTAGCAGCACCTCGTCCTGCTGCTGGTTAACGAGACTGCCACACAAACGGGCCAAAAACAGGACAGGTGTGTGTGTGTGTGCGTGTGGGGGGGGGGGGGGGGGGGATTATTAGAATAATCGTTGAATAAAAGCCAGTGATTATCAAATAGTGTTTTGGCTTGAAATACCCATCCCTAGTCTGGGTCTGATCACTGCCTTCCTTCGGTTACTGCCCAAGTTCAATCTGGACTCTTCCTGAATTTCATGGATCTGTTTTTATTTCCTGGGGTCTTTAAATCATGTATGTCTTTACTTTATGGTTGACTTGATCTCTTGTGAAAAGACTCGTGTCAAAACTGATATGTGTAACTGTTTAGACTGTTTGTTGACCCCGTCGATGACAGCTGCATGTTCTGTAGTTCTTCAGTCGCCGTGCGTCCAGGGGCTCATTTAAACCAAGAATGTTTTGTTTTTAGAGGCTCATCATGTTTGAATCCCTGCAGCTCCTCTTTTTTAATCCGAGCCTCGACGTGTGACTCTTTGTTTTTCATGTGTGGATCAACAGAAGATTAGGGACGCAGTAGGAGGGAAAATGAAGGAAATGAAGGATATGCAAGTGACTGAAAGTCCGACAGAAGTCAAAGATGCACAGCAGGTTACACTGTAAAATATATGTAGATGAATCCCTGTTACTAAACCATGTACAGAGTCTGAGATGTAGTCCAGAGCTCAGCTGGAAGAAGAATTTAGAGAGATGTAAATGTTACAGAATAGATCATTATGTGATGGTAGAACAGGCAAACAGGCTTTGAGTGTCTGCTGATTACTCTAAGCATCAGAAACAAACTATCAGTATTTGTTTAACTCAACTCGGAGGGAAAGTCTTTCCATAAAAGGGAAGGTGCCTTAGAGGGAATTGAAAACAGGAAGCCATGAACCTCCAGCATTTCACTGCACCTTTAACTGTTCGAGCTAAAGGGAATAAATGTCATTCTCTGTTTCCCTCTTTGAACCGATGTCATTACCTTTTTCCAGACTTATTTGCACACCTGACTTGGTTTCTCATTTTGTCGATGTTCCTTACCAAAGACCACATCATGCTGTATTATCAATGTTAGAGTCGCTGTCTGAACATTTTGCATTCAGTGTAAAAGAAGAGTAACATTCAGAGGGACGTCTGTGCCGTGTTTTTGTAGCTGATGTTTTTCCAATGTCTTGCATGAACATTTGTGTTTATTAGGAACAGTATGACTAGAATAAAAAAATATCCCTATCAACAACACTCTCTCATGTTTTATTACGTTTCCTCCTGGTTACACAACTCTGCACTGGACACACATATTCACAGTAATCATAGTCTCTATCTATCCATCTATCCATCTATCTATCTATCTATCTATCTATCTATCTATCTATCTATCTATCTATCTATCTATCTATCTATCTATCTATCTATCTATCTATCTATCTATCTGTCTGTCTGTCTGTCTATCCGTCTGTCTGTCTGTCTGTCTGTCTGTCTGTCTGTCTATCTAGTGTATGTCTAGTTTTTTATAAGATGTTTTAAAAAGTAAAAACACTAAATGTGCACATTATATCCTCGCACATTAAATATGTACACTACCAGTCAAAAGTTTGGACACACCTTCTCATTCAATGTTTTTTATTTATGTTAATTATTTTCAACATTGTAGATTAATACTGAAGACATCAAAACTATGAAATAATCTGGTTTTGCCATAATCTGGATTACATCAGTATTCAAATAGGGCTATCCATTGTGTACTAACCCTACCTCTGAACAACACAACTGATGGTCTCAAACACATTAAGAAGGCAAGTCATTCTACAAATGAACTCTTGACAAGGCTCATGTTAATTAGAAACCATTCCAGGAGACCACTTCATGAAGCAGACTGAGAGAATACCAAGAGTGTGCAAAGCTGTCATGAAGGAAAAAGGGGGCTACTTTACAGAATCTAAAATATAAAACATATTCTGCTTTGTTTAACACTTTTTTGTTCATTCAATAATTCCATATGTGTTCTTTCATAGTTTGATGTCTTCAGTATTAATCTACAGTGTTTACAATCATTACAATAAATGCAAACCCTTGAATGAGAAGGTGTTTCCAAACTTTTGACTGGTAGTGTATGTACAGTTTATTAGTTTTATTTACACATTAACTTTCCAATCAAACAGGTTCCTTCAGAGAACATCCCATTAAGGTTTTTGAGGGTCATTGAAATATGAAAATATGAAAGTCTGAAACGAACAAAATGAATGAAGGCGTATCTGATAACATTTTACCAGCGGTATAAAATCTGGGTGCTAAGTGATGCACAGGGAAAACCCGTTGGATTATCCATCAATCAATCTTTATTTATATAGCATCAAATCCCAACAAATGTTATCCTCAGTCTCTTTCCAAACAGAGCAGGTCTAGACCGTACTCTATGTTCTATTATTAACAAAGACCCAGAGAGAGAGAGAGAGAGAGAGAGATGATAGTGGTGAGACGGATAGTAATAGTTGTAGCAGCTGGAGTCTGGCACGTCCACAGCAGCAGAGATCCAGAGGAACCTACGAGACAAGGGAGCTCAGGGACTCCAGAAAGGTCTATGGTTAGTAACTTTAATGGGACAGGAAGAGTTAAAGTAAGAGACAGACAGAGAGAGGAGAGAGATAGGTCCCTTTCATATTCTTAGGTGTGATTTGAACATAAACCAAACCTGTCAGAGTGTCAGTCCTCATTCCCTTTAAGAGTTATTTAGAGTTTTCGAGTCCTGACTTTCTACTTTAATAAACTTGGTTGCATGTGCATTTTTCTGTTTCTGTATGAAATAGAGCAGTAGAAAATAGAACATCAGGATGGAGAGCTAGGTGTCAGTCAGCTCCTCCACACTGGTGGAGGGCGCTGTAGCTGGACTGAACTCCTCCAGGGGTGTGTTTTTAACTCAGAGGAGTTTGAGGAAAGGTGCTGCTGCCTCTGGTGGTTGAGGGAGTTGCTGCAGCAGATTGTCTCTCATCTGAGACAAGTGTCAGTCATCTTCAAGGAGGTTTTAAAAGAACTTGGGGTGGCGGTGGTCCCAACTTTCCAAACTGATAGAGCAGAGAGGAGAAGACATTGAAGGGCCACAGCATAAAGAGGAACTGTTCTACAATTATTCCCATCACCGTCCTGTATAAAAAGTTTGGAATGAAATGTTAGGGCAAAGCTCCGGTCAAACTTCGCCATCATTCCCAGGCTGACACAGCACCTTCAGCAGTCAACACCCGGCCTGCAGATAATGCTCACACACCCAAATATCTGCCATGTGAATCTTTTTATTGGCAGCTCTATGTCTTCTCTCTTTGTTAAAGGTGACATATCATGGAAAATGGACTTTTTAATGGTTCTCTACCTGAAATATGTTTCCCTGGCATGTCTACAAACCCCCCGAGAATGAAAAAAATCCATTCTGCCCCTGTTTAGATTTCTCAACCTTTCTGTAAATGTGTGTGAAACGAGCCGTTTCAGACTTCCGTGTTTTTGTTACGTAACAACAATATCCGGTCTGTCACGGAGTCAGAGCTCGGAGCTTGTTCAGCCCATAGACTGTATAAAATAATACTGAATCCCTCCCCCGTTTTTCATTACCTGCACAAATGTGTGCTAACAAGGAGCTCAGGAGGGAGGCATGCTAGTTGTAGGCTGTCTTAATAAACATAAAGGTCGGTTTTACTCCCTACGTCTGCAGATTTAAAGATCTAGTGGATGATTTTTATTTACCATGGATAAGTGCTAGTGCTAGTTAGCATAGCTACATAGCTACATGTCGTAGCTGTAGCTGTGTACCAAGACACACGTCTACATACTGACAAATAAAACAACAAGAAACACAGAATCTGTGACCAATCCTTCAGAAAGGTCCCGCTGCCTTTCTGGCAGAGGTCGGTTTTACTCCCCACGTCTGCAGATTTGAAGATCTAGTGGATGATTTTTATTTATCATGGATAAGTGCTAGCGCTAGTTAGCATAGCTACATAGCTACATGTCGTAGCTGTAGCTGTGTACCAAGACACACGTCGACATACTGATAAATAAAACAAGAAACACAGAATCTGTGACCAATCCTTCAGAAAGGTCCCGCTGCCTTTCTGGCAGAGGTCGGTTTTACTCCACACGTCTGCAGATTTGAAGATCTAGTGGATGATTTTTATTTGTCATGAATAAGTGCTAGCGCTAGTTAGCATAGCCACATAGCTACATCTTCATAGCTGTAGCTGTAGCTGTGTACCAAGACACACGTTGACATACTGACAAATAAAACAACAAGAAACACAGAATCTGTGACCAATCCTTCAGAAAGGTCCTGCTGCCTTTCTGGTAGAGGTCGGTTTTACTCACCAGGCCTGCAGATTTGAAGATCTAGTGGATGATTTTTATTTATCATGGATAAGTGCTAGCGCTAGTTAGCATAGCCACATAGCTACATGTTCGTAGCTGTGTAACAAGACACACGTCTACATACTGACAAATAAAACAACAAGAAACACTAAATCTATGACCAATCCTTCAGAAAGGTCCTGCTGCAGGCGCCTCTCCGTCAGGATCAGATTCTGGATCAGATTCAGAGGGTTGAAGTAACGTGATCTCTGAGCAGCCGTGTATATTCAGTCAACATGTAAACATTAGATCAACGTGCTGGAGAGCCGAGGGCACATCCACTTCCTGAGGGGGCGTGGTCAGAGAGAAAACAGAGTGTTCTGAGGAGGACTGAAGAAGAGGGCATTTCAGGCAGACCAAAATCTGATTTCAAAGTGTTTTTTTGAGCATAAACTTTAAAGACATGTTTTGGGGACCTCTTAGACCAATATATATTGATGAAAAAAGCGTGATATGTCACCTTTAAGATGAGAAAGGAAATGGTTCCTCATCTTGCTTCCCTTTAATGGCCACCACTCTTTGGGGACATAGGCTATGGAAATTTTAAAGTAATGCTGTTTTAGTTTTACAGCGAGTGGTGTATCGTCTATCGTCATAACCATGTTTAAACTACTCACAGGAGCTTAAAATGATCATGTTTTCAACTGGACTGAAAGTAATCTGTAGTGCTTTTGGAAACCTAACACAAGACCCATCATCAGAAGTTAAGTGGTCATTGGGAAATAAGGCTCCCAGTATCTTTAGAAACAGAATGTCTGTAAAGATGCTGGATTGTAAGATAGAGGATGCCATGTGCACCACCGACAGCCATTAGAGGCTAGTTTCTGATGATTCATCTTCCGTAAAGAACCTGTGAAGGACACACAGAGTTCAACAACGGCGTCCTCATCTCTCACCAATCATTTACCAACCTGTCATCACACAGCAGAAACACTGGGCTGACATGATTTGGTCTCAGAAGAAATACAGGACACTCCTAGTCACCATGCAGAGCTATGACTCAGCAGAAATGCCAACCGTTACTCAGGCCTGATGTCGAGTCATGACTCAGCAGAAATACGGGATGACCTGAGACACAGTGTGATAAATCGCCTGAGCACAAACTTCAGACAAACAGACTTCGTTTGTAAACAGACATAAGGTCAGTGGCATTCATTTTTAGATAAGTGTGTGTGTGTGTGTGTGTGTGTGTGTGTGTGTGTGTGTGTGTGTGTGTGTGTGTGTGTGTGTGTGTGTGTGTGTCTGATTACAGAGTATAAATACAGATAAGCTCTCTCTGTTCCTCAGTTTTTTCCTGCGAGTCGAGTCTCAAAGACAGAAACAGAAACATGAGGGCTTACCTGCTCCTGCTGCTGCTGCTGCCTCTCTGCTCAGGTACAAACACACACTCACACATCCAACCAGGAATAGACAGAGAACTTGCAGTGTTCTACACACTCGAGTAAAAAAATACAAATGTGAAACAAAAATTACTTTGGTGTGTGCTGAGGATTGGGTCACTTAGTTAGAGTGCTTCTAGAAATTCATGTTTGATAAATAATGCAAACAGTCAATAATCATCAGTTTAATTTTGGAGCTCAGATTTAATAATTGTAAGGATTGTTAATGATTTAGATGTAGCATACCTGGATATATTATTTTTCCTTTCTTCCATATATCAAATACACATTTCAGTCCTGTACAGGCAGCAAACAGGCAGTTGGTCCATATGCTCTTTATCTAAAATTCATTATTTATCAGACCACATTAACTCTAACAACAATCATTAATGAGCAGGCACTCAATTGTCATGTTTTATTGTTTTAGATTTGAAATACTCTAATGAGATTGGCAAAGCACATGTACGACTCAATCTCACTTTGAGTCCGTGAGAAGGGCCATATCAGTTCTGGATCAAGGCTCCATGTCAATAATCTCCTGGTTGTAAGAACATGTTGTTATTTTAAAGCTGTTTTTTGATGTGTCATGTCATCATGCCAGCTTGAGTTCATTATTGTTCAAGTGTTTTGTCACCCACCTCATTCAGTGGCTTGTAAGTCAATAGTAATGTCATGTTTAATAAGCAGTTTGATATGCAATAAATATTATACCACCCCAAATCCCCCAAAGTTAGGATGCTGTGTAAAGTGTTGCCTTGAATAGATTTTCCATTTAACCACTTGGTTTAATGGAAAATAGTGCAAAGACAACATATAAAATGTTAAAACTGAAAATGTTTTTCTTCAATGAAAAATATATGCATGTTTTAAATTTGATGCCAGCAACACATGTCAAACAATTGGGACAGGGGCATGTTTACTGGTGTGTTTATCACCTCTTCTTTAAACAATACTCACACTAGAGTCAGGTCTGTTTTTAATGCAGTGATCTCCACTACAGAGTCATGTCTGTTTTTAATGCAGTGACTTCCACTACAGAGTCCTGTCTGTTTTTAATGCAGTGATCTCCACTACAGAGTCATGTCTGTTTTTAATGCAGTGATCTCCACTACAGAGTCATGTCTGTTTTTAATGCAGTGACTTCCACTACAGAGTCCTGTCTGTTTTTAATGCAGTGATCTCCACTACAGAGTCATGTCTGTTTTTAATGCAGTGACTTCCACTACAGAGTCATGTCTGTTTTTAATGCAGTGACTTCCACTACAGAGTCATGTCTGTTTTTAATGCAGTGATCTCCACTACAGAGTCATGTCTGTTTTTAATGCAGTGATCTCCACTACAATCATGTCTGTTTTTAATGCAGTGACTTCCACTACAGAGTCATGTCTGTTTTTAATGCAGTGATCTCCACTACAGAGTCATGTCTGTTTTTAATGCAGTGATCTCCACTACAGAGTCATGTCTGTTTTTAATGCAGTGATCTCCACTACAATCATGTCTGTTTTTAATGCAGTGACTTCCACTACAGAGTCCTGTCTGTTTTTAATGCAGTGATCTCCACTACAGAGTCATGTCTGTTTTTAATGCAGTGACTTCCACTACAGAGTCATGTCTGTTTTTAATGCAGTGACTTCCACTACAGAGTCATGTCTGTTTTTAATGCAGTGATCTCCACTACAGAGTCATGTCTGTTTTTAATGCAGTGATCTCCACTACAATCATGTCTGTTTTTAATGCAGTGACTTCCACTACAGAGTCATGTCTGTTTTTAATGCAGTGATCTCCACTACAGAGTCATGTCTGTTTTTAATGCAGTGATCTCCACTACAATCATGTCTGTTTTTAATGCAGTGACTTCCACTTCAGAGTCATGTCTGTTTTTAATGCAGTGATCTCCACTACAGAGTCATGTCTGTTTTTAATGCAGTGACTTCCACTACAGAGTCATGTCTGTTTTTAATGCAGTGACTTCCACTACAGAGTCATGTCTGTTTTTAATGCAGTGACTTCCACTACAGAGTCATGTCTGTTTTTAATGCAGTGACTTCCACTACAGAGTCATGTCTGTTTTTAATGCAGCCCTGCCTGAGGGCCTGAAGGTCAGGTCCATCCAGTCTTGGTTTTGGTCCTTGTCACTTCTGTACAGAGGTGTCTCTAGATTGAATCTTTAAATGATATTATGTTCTGCAGAGGATGAAATCCACTCATACTTTGTCATGTTACTCTGAGGAACATTATTCTGAAACTGTTGAACTATTTGTTCACTCAGTCTCTCACGGAGTGGTGAACCTCTTCCCATCTTTACTTCTTAAACACTCAGCTTCTAGTTAACTTATCAAACTTACCCAACTTTTTAAAAATGTTTTGCTAGCATTAAATTAAAAATGCACAAATGTTTTTCACAAAACATGTGTTGTCTTTTCTCTAATCTGAATGAAGCAAAGGTTTTACATCATTTGCAAAACATCAAAATGTGTTTTTTTATTAACATTTTATACAGCTTCCAATGTTATGTTGAGTTGGGGTTGTAATTAAACCTGATTTTGCTGCAGACCTGTGCTTTCTCTTGACTTCAATAAAGATAAAGCAGACACTATTACTTGTTAAGGGTGGCACTGAAGGTGAAAGAATAAAACAACACTTTGGAAAAGATTTCCCTACATACATGACATTTCACTTAAAAACAACAGTTAAGAAAACATCAGCCTCATGGCTTACTTTATAATCTCCAATAACCGGAAACACTGACTCACCCTTCAAGAATAGGAAAGGTGATATTAACAATCCACTATTTGGACTTTCCATGAAAAGAAGATGATTTACAGGACAGGCTGATACCAAGAAGCCTTCCTCAAAGGTTTCATTTAGTTAAAGTAATCTTTATTAGTCCGTCTCCCCTTTCAGATTGAACAGATTGATGTAATAAAGAGATGATAAATGAAGTTTGGATCATGCCGGGGATGGCTTGTGGTTGAAATATGTTTTTTGTTTGATCCAAAAGTTATTCTGAAAAAGACATTTCACTTGTTTTCAGTCCAAAGTGCTTCACAAAGGACTGACAGTATTACAAAGTGGAGCGTCTATTAAAATAATTCAGTCAATTTATAAAGAGAAATGACGGGAGTCGAAAAGCTGCTCCCCTGACATTACACTTATATTTATACAGGTTTTCTTCTCCATGTGTTTAAATCAGCTTCAGACCCCACGATAGGTGGATCATGTAAAATAGTCATGATGTTGATATTTCACATGATAATCATGATCTAAAAACACAGGTGTGATCTGACCAGGTGTGATTGTGTTGCAGCCAAACAGTACAACATTAGGTGCATCGGTCATGATTACCTGATGCTCAACCACCAGCAGATGGACTGCAGCAGCGACATCAAACAAGCCTGCTTCATCAAAGGTGAGTCCTCTACCTGTCCACTAGGCTCTGTCCAGTTATGAAGGACTTCAGATGTGTCCTCCAGGTGTGTCCTTTAATAAACCAATCAGTCACTTTTAATTTATCTAGCCCTTAAAAAACGTTACCTCAGGACACTCTACAAACAGAGTCGGCCTGGACTTCACACTTTTTAGTTTTATTTAAAAAGACCCAATATGGAGCGCCATTGGCCTAGCGGTCTAAGCACGCCCCGTATACAGAGGCTATGGCCCTCGTCGCAGGCTCGATTCCAGCCTTGACCAATTCCTGCATGTGCTCCCCTCTCTCTACTCCCCACATTTCCTCTCTCTTCAGCTGTCCTGTACATTAAAGGCAAAAATGCCCCAAAATGTAACTCAAAACGAGTTCCCTGTGAGCCAACACTTGTCAACATTTGGCAACATTGTCAAGAAAGCAGTTAAAAAAAACCCTAGGCAGAACCAGACTCATGCTGAATAACCATTAGGATGGTTTCCCTAAGGTGTATTTTTAAGAAGTGTCCTTAAGGTGTAAACATAAGAAATGTCTTCAGATGGTACAGGCAGGTGGTTCCATTGGGCCAATCAGATTCATCCTTCGCATTTGTTCTTAGCTGCCTCTGTGTGGCTTTCCGTCAGGTGTTACCTTCAGGTTTTTCTGGGTCAATCAGGTGTTTTTTTTTTATAAGCGTCCAGTTTTGCATTTTGCATCAACGTGCTGTTTTAGGAGCTAGACGTGACCATGTTTGGAGAAGAGCAACTTAAAGAGGAAGTGTAGCAAAAACACATTCATAAAATCGATGTTCAAAGCAAATTCTTCAGCTTGATAATCAGCCTGTGTCCAAGCTAAGATAACAAGCCAGGTGTGGTGAACACAGAAATCAATGTCTGCTAACAAGTGCTGACACATAAACCAAAACAGTGGCGTACTCAGGCTGTTTGAGGGGCAGGGGCGAAAAAACAAGAAAGGGGCACCTCCTTTCAAACCCCTGGTACTCACAGTTTAGGGTGAATTTAAATGTATTGAGGGAGCGTTACCAAGAGGGAGGTCAGGCGGTCCTCGCCCAGGAAATTTTGAGCAGCTAAACCTCAATTTCCTACATTCTGATGAATATTTCTGAGACCATTTGAGCTGGAAATTGAACTATGAAAAAGAGAAAAACCAAAACTATTTCTTTATTTCTATATTATTGATTATAGTACATAAATAACTTAACATAACATCATTAACTACATGGGCAACCAAAGACACTTTTAATGTAACCTTTCGTGCATTTTTGGTGCATCCAGAGGGTGCCTATTCTGCGTTTTATCCATTTTGGGGGCTTTCAGTGGGCACTTTTTTTTTGCGTTCTATTAATTTAAGGGGCTTTTAGTGGGCTTTTTTTTGCGTCTTTAACATAAGTGGGGCATTCAGAAGGCACTTTTGCATGCATTTTCCTCTTAAAGGGCACCAGAAAAGACCATTTTTAATGTTTTATCTACGAAACAGAACTCAGACTGCTGGACGCCTTGTGTTACCTATCAGCCATACAGCAAGCCTTATCAGTGATCTCATTTTAACATAAAAAAAAGTTTAAAGAGAACAGAAACACAACCAAGAGGTGAAGCTGAGGTTGCACTGAGCATACGGCCAGCAGCACCTACCTGTCACCCTAGTGGTCGTTTGAGGGATTGCAGTTTATGACACTTTTACATTAATATTCAGAGATTTAAGTCAGTTTTGACAGTTTCTTGTTGATAAAATTCGATGTTGGATTGTCATATCAGGACACTTTCACACATTGATTGTTCTCCCTGTCAGATCACAGTTTGTAAAAGAGATGCTGGGTCAGTAGTGAGTATTCTGAGGCTCTAATTCTGTGATGTTTGTTTGTTAATGCAGACAATGGAGAGAAAGGCTGCATCGAGCTCAGCTTCTGCACAAAACCTGGCTGGAACTGCTGCTACACGGACAACTGCAACGCTTGAGCCAATCACAGCGTGGGAATTCCTGACACTGTCAAACCAAATGATGTGAAATAAAGCTGTGATTGACATTTCCCAGAATGTAGTTTTGTGTTTTTCTCAGTTAGAGTGCACACACACACACACACACACACACACACACACAGTTTGTACACCCAGTGGTTCTGCTTCTGGACTTTGCAACATGTCTGGCTGTACTCTGTGAACTTGAAGTCAGTACCATCCCGGGTTATACAAACAGACCGCTGTCTGACAGTGTAGACAGCAGTGAAGGTACACGCACATTCTCTGCTTCATGATTTGGGCACTGTAGGTATGACAAGGACCCCAGTTCATTCATGTTTGAGCAAACAAACAGAAACGCAAACCAAACTCCAGTCGAAGAATCACCGATTTTCAAGAGGGACATCGAAAAGATAAAAGATTATCTGAGGCCGGTTTAGAGTCAAACAAGCATCAGATTCAAAGAGTTTGGGTCATGCTATTTTCATATTTTACTAACAAATATTAAGTTACAATTTTGGATGTTAACACCAAACATGGGTGGAGTTTCAAACCGTGAGGTAAACATGTGTTGGAGTAATCTCAGGAAGAGTCTGCAGGTTGTTTTGAACAGCTCAAAATGAGAAACAGTCCTGGCTGAACCTGCATCATCACAGAGTCCTCATGTCTGCTCTCTGACATGCAAATCTGCTTCTGGATTACCTCTGGGGTTTCAGCACTACAACAGTAGTTTATCTCTCAGGGGAGACCAGGGTTGATTGTAACAGTGCTTATTACTGCCAAACAATAGGGCGCTGTCATGTTTGAAGCAGACATCGAACATGGAGGGGAGAGGACATTTTGTGATTTTTAGTGGTCAAAGTAATTTTTCAGGTAGATGTTGTTTTTTTAGTTTACGCTTCAAGGTGATAAGTCACTTTACATTCAAACATTAATTAAAGAAAGGAGCTTAATAGCTTTTATTCGAGTCTAGCTTCAGCTACCTAGCTAAAGCCATGTGGTGGCTATTATAAACTCTTCATCAGAAGGTCAGCTGGGGCTGGTTCTCTCACAGCTCACACTCAGTGACCACCAACTCTGTGATGAGTTTGGCCGTCACATCGTGTCTTTTTTGGTTATTAACTCGCTGTTCAATTAATTAATAACAATAAAAAGGATACCTATTTCTGTCTAATCTAGGAATGACCACTGTAAGATGTATTGATCATGAGTTATTCACTTAAGAGTAAAACATTCTACAACAAACCCTGGTCTCCCCTACTGGGCCATGCTACAGTATAATGAACACAAACCCTGCTGCTGTGGGACGTCAAGCAGATCAGGATAGGGGCAAGAAAATAAATTAGAGGCCAACAGAACACTTCATCTTTCCCTGATGACATGATATAAAACAACATTGTTACAGTGCATTTATTTCAGGGTGTAGACCAGGGCGTGCTTGCTGCTAATATGTATGAGAGGCCGCTCAGGGTAAAACACAAGGAAATATATAAATAAATCACACAATACAATGTTACAATGTTACAATGTTACAATGTCATTTAGCAGACGATTTTATCCAAAGCGGCGTACATACGAGAACAAGAACAACACAAGCAAAGATCTAGACAAGAGGAAACAAGATCAGTAAGAGTAACAAAGTGCTTCAAGTCAATTTGGGTGCAGGTACTGCCAAGCAGTGTAAAGGCAATGCACAAAAGTAAGTAAGGAATTTTTTTTTTCTTTTTGTTTTTCTTTTTATTCTTCTAATTATTATCATTATTATTATTTTTATTATTATTATTATTTTTATTATTATTATTTTTTTTTTCAAAATAAGGAACATCTACAATGAGACCTTCCATTATCATCATCAACAATTAACATCACCACAATAATGACCAAAGTACCAAGTGCTGGGTCATTCAAGAGCTGAACACAGATTCCCAGAGTAGAGCAGGACAGTGTGAGTCAACTGTAGCTGGAAGACATGATCTGCCACTGGGGACAACAGTGGAGAACAGTCTAGCTAAGTGCATAGTGCTTCCTAAAGAGCTGAGTCTTTAGCTGTCTTTTGAAAGTAGAGAGGGACTCTGCAAATCGAATGGAGTTGGCCAAGTCATTCCACCATTTAGGGGCAACAGAAGAGAAGAGTCGAGCTAGTGATTTTGAGATCTTGTGTGCTGGAAGCACTAGGCGCTTTTCAGAGGCTGAGCGTAGCAGGTGAGAAGGGCAGTAGACCTGGATGAGGGGTTCCAATATAAATGCAATTCATGCAATATAAAGCATTGTGCTCAAGAGATCAAAGTTAAGCACTTTCTGATTCTAATCATGTTTACTATCCGTCTCACCACTATCATCATCTCTCTCTCTCTCTTCATCTCCCTCTATCCCTCTCTCCAACTCGGTCTCAGCAGATGTGTATCTAACATGAGTCTGGTCCTGCTGGAGGTTTCTGCCTGTTAAAGGAAGTTTGTCCTTGCCACTGTAACTTGCTAAATGCTGCAAAGTGCTCTGCTCATGGTGGATTAAGATGAGATCAGACTGAGTCCTGTCTGTAAAATGGGACTGGATCTTATCCTGTCTTGATGTTGGGTCTTTGTTAATAATAGAACATAGAGTACGGTCTAGACCTGCGATATGGCGCTATACAAATAAAGACTGATTGATTTTGCTGTTCACTTTTTGTATATTAATTGTGACACTGCATGGTCTGCAGCTGAATGAATTTGGCTCAAACTATCACACATACTGTCCAAGAATCCTTCAGGTGGCCTTGTTTATTTCAAGACTACAAAATGCAATTGAGTGCATTGTAGTCAATAAGTGTGGTTGCGTAAGGATTAATACAGCCAGATAATAAAAAAACTGTCTGGATATGATCCAAGTAGCAGTCCCTGGACTTTCACATCCTTCAACAAGCTGACAGCAGCAGATAAAAAGTCAGTCCAAACATCCATCAGTTTTGAAAACTTTTATTTTTGCATTTTTTTGTTGAAATCTTCAGTACAGTCTGTCATCTGACAGGAATGCATGAAAGAAGACATGATTGGCTCAAAACAGTCACATGAACATTGTCATCATCATTTATCAGTATCATATCATCTGAACACTGAGACACTTTAATCCAGAAACTCCTAAAAACCCGACCCCCCCCCCACCCCTCCCTGAACATCCAGGTGTGTCCCTGAACTCTGTACAAGCCCTTCAGAGAGACGAGCATAGAAAACACTAACGTTAAAGATTAACAGTATTAAAAAGGCAAAAACATGAATGCCCCCCCACCCCTCGCCCCTGATAGGCCCTGCCCCCAGAGTGACATCATCATAACATCATGACATTCAGAAAACATTTTTAACAGAAATGGTCCAGAAAACATCGTCAGCAGTCATCCAGTGAGTCACTGAAAACCAGTCAATCAGAGGAGAGGATATCGTGAATATCCTGCAACCTTATTGGCTGAGAGATGCAAGTGTTGAATATGAAAGGTGGCTTTTTATTTTTACAGTGTAGCTGAGGAGCTGCTGCCCCCTAGTTGTGAACAGAAATATACACACAGATTTCTGCAGTATATACAAACAGAGCTGCAACAGAGAGGTCTCACTCCGATCCAATTCTTTTAACTCCAGATTCTGATTTTTGAAAAACACTCGAGTCACAGTTTTCACGCTGGAGGTCAACTTTGTGCTTCTCCTACATCCCGTCTACTTCCCACTTATGTTCTGTTTAAATTCAAATGTAATCCTGTTTCCATCAGTGAAAGGTTTCTTTCAGGACCACATCAGAGCTTACCACGCCTGCTCTGATCTACACCTAACTCAGGTGAGGGTCTCTTGAAACTGACCTCTCTGGACTGAGCCTCACCTGAGATGAAAGAAATTGAAGCGCTGTGGTTCAGATCAGAAATCCACCGTGGGACATGAGTTTGACTCCTCCACAGGCTTCTGTTAGCTTACATGTGTTTTCTTTAAGCTTGAAGCCTCTCTGCTGTAAACTAAAAACTTCATATTTACTGCATGTTTCACATTAAAGCCTCCTTTTCCTGAAGGCCTTCACGATGAAAGTCGGGAGATTAACAAAACAACGACTACATTTAGTGGCGTGAATGAAATGTCCTCATGTCACTGCGTGAGGATTTGACACATCGTATTCGGCAGCCAATTTATTCTGATTCCTTTCATCAATAATCTTTTGGGATCATTAATCATTCAGATTATAAAACATGCACAGAGGAAGCTTTTACCTCCCACAAAATGTTACCAAAATTAAAATACAAATGTCTAAAACACACTTAAGACTTCTATAGTCACCCTCTTTTCCTGCTTTGTTCTTATTGGAGGAGAAAAAGTCGCCTGAGACAATTTGAAAGTGTCACCTCAGACATGTTCAGGTGAGCTCACCTGTTCTCTGATGTGGGGACTGATTACACAAACGTTCTTTTGGGGTTTTTTAAACTCAACATTTCCATCATTTAGAGATTTAGAGTGAACTCCTGGAGTGACAGGTGTGTGAACTCCTGGAGTGACAGGTGTGGGAACTCCTGGAGTGACAGGTGTGGGAACTCCTGGAGTGACAGGTGAGGGAACTCCTGGAGTGACAGGTGTGGGAACTCCTTGAGTGACAGGTGTGGGAACTCCTGGAGTGACAGGTGTGTGAACTCCTGAAGTGACAGGTGTGTGAACTCCTGAAGTGACAGGTGTGGGAACTCCTGGAGTGACAGGTGTGGGAACTCCTGGAGTGACAGGTGTGTGAACTCCTGGAGTGACAGGTGTGTGAACTCCTGGAGTGACAGGTGTGTGAACTGCTGGAGTGACAGGTGTGTGGACTCTTGGAGTGACACTCCTCGAGTAACAGGTGTAAGGACTCCTGGAGTGACAGGTGTGTGAACTCATGGAGTGACACTCCTGGAGTGACAGGTGTGTGAACTCTTGGAGTGACACTCCTGGAGTGACAGGTGTGTGAACTCTTGGAGTGACACTCCTGGAGTGACAGGTGTGTGAACTCTTGGAGTGACACTCCTGGAGTGACAGGTGTGTGAACTCTTGGAGTGACACTCCTGGAGAGACAGGTGTAGGAAACTCCTGAAGTGACAGGTGTGTGAATGTGTGGGTCAGGTAACTGCTCTCCTCTGGTCTCCATCTTCCTCTCCAGCTGTTTGAAACTATGGCGCCATGTTTGTTGTTCTAACATCTGACGGAAGAAAACACATGCAGCTCTGCAGCCAAAGGCTTGAGTCCTGACACTCATTAAAGGTTGTACTCCTATACTTGTGAGGACCCTCTTTGACTAATCCACACCCTAACCCCTTAACAACATTCAACTATGACCACAGAGAGTTCTTATTTCGTGTGTTCACATTTAGTCTCCATTAACTAGATTACTTTGATACTGAAGCGCACTCAGAGACGTGATGACTCTCTAAGTGAATTTATGGAACATCAAAGATAATAATCTCCTCCTCACACTGAATAATATCAATACTTGTTTCATGTCTGTGTTCACATTTGATTTATGCATTCTTTTGTTTTGACTCTAAATTAACCGTTACAGCTTCATGCCGAGCTGACACGAAACCTGACTCTGCAGACTCCAACAGACTATTACTGAGGACCACACAAAATGACCCCAGTGTGTCAAAACATTTTCACAAGTTATAAAAAGCCTGGTCCTCACAAAGATAGCTGTACCAACATCCACCGCGCTCTGACCCTCCGTCTATGAAGGGGGGGTGAGGGGGGGCAGGCCTTCGTCGCTGGGCGTAGCCGTGTCGTCGCTCGGCTCCAAGCTGTCCTTCAGACTCACTGTGCTGTCTGAGGGGGGAGGGGTCGACTCGGAGTGGGGCGGGGTTAACTCTGAAATGGGCGGGGGTAGCTCTGTGGGGGGCGTGGTGCCCCAGGAGGGTTCTTGGGTGCCATTTGCTGTTGGGAGACTGGCTGGTTCCTGTGGTGGTGTGGCAGGGGCAGGAGGGGGCTGAGTGAAAACTGGATCTGCCCGATGGGGGGCGGAGTTAGAGAGGAGACCATCATTGAGAGAAAGGGAAGATTTCTCCACCAAACGCCACTGCATGATGCTGGTGTCCTTCCCCCCAGTGGAGATCAGGTGACTGTCCTTGTGCAGGAAGCTGACGTTTGTCACATGACTGCTGTGGGCGCTGTATTTATGACTGGGAGCCTGCAGGCACACAGAGATCAATGATGCTGCATTAATTATCTTTAGGCAATGCTCTGTTGAGTTCACACCAGACCTGAATAAAATCATCCTCATGAATGAATCTCATGTAGAGTCAATGTAAACATGTGATTGGGTGCAGGGTCTTGTTGGGCGACACTAAGTGCGCCAATGAAACGAATACCTGTAAATGATGCATTCAATGCACCGCTTGTTTCACTCACTTCAACCACTTATTTGAGAGAGTTTGGTATTCTCAAGTTATATTTGCAAATCAAGAGAGTATATGAACATTCTGGCGTTCAAATATATTCAAGAAAAGCGAGCCAATGATTTTAATTTGTCTGGTGTGAACATGACATTAAGGTTTAACAACATCCTTCCTGTTCTTCTTACAAAGACCAAAGAAACTTAGATTTTACTATATTCAGTGAGGGTTGGAGGTGGGTCCGTTGAAATCTGTGCATCTACCTACAGCTTTGATGGAAAGTGTGTGAGTGTGTGTAAGAGTGTGTTCTCACCTTGGGGGTAGAGCATGGGTAGGCAAACAGGTGGACTTTACAGAAGTCGTCAGCAAGGGCGATTACTTTCCTGTTGTGAGATCTGATCAGAGCGTTGATGTCGGTGCCATCGGATCCCTCCGGCCACACACCTGACACACACACACAAAACACACACACATACACAGAAACAGAAACACACACAGGAGGTACACACAGAAAGTTGCAAGGAGGCACATGTAGAGAGACACACACCCCAGACACACACACACACACACACACACACACAGATACATATAAATTAATAGATACACACACAAAAGTACACAGTTGTCTCAATTTCAGGTCATAACACATCCAAGAAACACACTCTAGTCTCAGATGTCATTAGATGCTAAAAACCTGCATTAATGTTGGAGTGTTTGTATTTGGAACAGGAGAAAAAGGTGAAATAGTGGCATAGTCATGATTATATGTAGTAGCAGTTACAGTACACACACTAGCTTTAGTTGTAGTATGTGTAATAACAATGGAAGAATTTGTAGAAGTAGAGGCTGTAACAGTAGCAGCTGTTATGATAGCAGTATGTAGTCACAGTATTAGTAGAAGTTGTAGTTGCAGTAGTGACAGGTAAAGTGGTGGATGGATTATTGAAGCAGTAGCATCAGTATTAGAGATAGCAGCTGTAGAAGAAGCAATGCTAGAAGTAATAGAGTAGCAGCCGCTGCAGCAGTAGTTGTAGCAAAAGTACTTTAAATAATGACAGTAGTAGTAGTGGAAGTAACAATGAATTTTAGCATCAGCAGTAGTACAGTTGGAGTTTTATTATCAGTAGTTTCAGTGTTGTTAGGAAATGTTGAAATAGTAGTTTAAGTATTTATAGTAACTGAAGCAGAGGTTCTTTTTGTAGAGGTGATAATAACTGTGATTAAAGAAGCTGGAAAGCTCACAGTCAAAGTAGCTTCAGAAAGTAATAGAAGGTGTCATCATTACAGTATAAGCATTTGGTTTACAGATGTTAGGTTTAGAGGTGTTCAGGTTTACATGCTGTCTGTCTGAGTGGGTTTACAAGTTAATGAGGGTGCAGGTTTTTATGTGTAGAGCTGTGCAGGTTCACAGAGGGTTCACATGTATGTTTGTACAGGTGTGCAGGTTCAGAGAGGGATGTCAGGTGTACTAACCGAACACATGGTACCCCAGCACGCAGGTGTACGTCGCCCAGTCGATGTCTTTACAGTCGGAGCGATTTCTGATCAGTTTACAACCGTTCGGGACGTCCCCTGAAAACACAGCAGAGTCACTTCACAACATTCAGACTCTGTAATGACTCAGCTCCACCAGCACAGAGGGAGACCAGTACTCACAGTACAGGATCTCGTAGTCCCCAGAGTTAGACATTATGAAGTTGTTGTCAGGTGACCAGTCCAGGTGTGTGATATAGCTGGAATGTCCCTGTGGGGGAAATTCAGATGACTCATGAAATCACATGAACACATACGGAGGATGCAGCATAGAGATCTGCACTCTGCAGCCTCCAGTAAACATGGACTGGGACTCACGGACGCCAGTTTGAGATTCAAACTTCCATCAAACACTTTCAGGATACGATTCAATGTTTGAAATAACATGACCCAAATAAGGGGACTTATCTAAATGCACCACAGATTGCCACAGGAAGTCATTCCTGCCCGTGGCCATCAGACTCTACAACTCCTCCCTCTGAACAATACCCTGTACTCTGTGCAAGAACCGTACAATACACTGTGCAATACACCTACCACTTTAACATGGGGACATGGGGATGACTCAGTGCTGAGCTGAGTCCTGGGTAATTCACTTCTCACTATACAGCAAGCTTTGAACCCAGCAGCTATGTTTTAATGATAATACTTGTCCCCCGTAATGATTGCTGACTTTTCAGTGCTGCAGGTGGACCCAGTGGCTAAACTGGACTTCAGTGGCTCCCAGACTGCAGAGAGGTCTCTGGATTGCATGATTGTGTTTTAAATTAACCCACTTTTACTGTTTTCTGTTCATGGCCACTGAACCCAGAAACTCAAGTGGACAATACTCATCAATACTCCTCTTACAAACCAGAACGCTCCTGAAACCAACATCTGATCCTACGTCTACAAACTGTACATACCGCCCCTCCACATAAACACAGAAACAGACTGAATTGATGCAGAATTTGTCAATAAAGATGAACTATATTATGAATTTGCCATGTTGTGGTGCTTTCCAAAGGTTTAGTGAGAAATATTTTACTGTTATATTGTAAGTATTCTATAACAGGCCGAACAAAAATCAAGTCTTAAGATGTTCTTCCACCACATGAACTTAACCTTGAACTGGAGACCTTCAGCTGAACGTGTCAGTGTTCGTGGAGTTTACAACAGCTGTTGAAACACAGAGGGAGTCCTCGGGAATACATCCTAGTTTAGTTTTTATTGACATGTCAAAATATCCTCATCAGATATTTAATGATCATCTAAAAGATGTCTGTGAGGGATGCATCCGGCTGAAACTCACCAACTAACAGGGTCACTGTTTATACTAAAACACCGGTCGATCTCTACCATGGCTTTTAAAACAGTTTTGCTACTCACACTTGTCTCCTTTCAAGTGTTAAGTCAGTGAATCCATCTGCACTATAGCACGACCTAAAAAAGCACGAGCTGAGTCTCCTACATGTTAACTGTAATGTCTTGCTCATAATGATGCCGGGCTGTCTGTCTCCATCAGAGAAAATGACCTACTTTTCACTGTGTATACAAGCTTACTGTATAATCCCTTACATCGACTTCCCCACAGTGATTACAGAGAAGTATATAAAGTGGATGATTTCAGACACAGTGGAGGAACAGCTGGATGCTAATTGAGATCAATTACAAGGAAGCATCAGTAAGCATGGCTCTCTGAGTGCAGAGACAGTTTACCACATGATGAACCTCTCACGTGAAATCTGAAAACACGACATGATATCAAAGGACACGCTCAGAAAAAGGAACAAACAGACTTACTGTGCACTTCCCGTATCGGCTGTACTTTCGTCCTCGGTCTGAGACGGTGTACAGGTAGATGAAGTTATCATGAGATCCAACAGCCAACAGGGAGCCATCTGCAGACACACAGAGGAGCGTTAGTGAGCATATAGGTAACTTCTCCAGTATCACATCAAAGGAAACAGAGAATCTGCCTTATTTAGTTCCTTCTACGCTGAACGTTTCAAGGTGGGACTGTTACCCCCCTGTAATATCTTGCCTTCATTATAAATGTCACATGAGCGTCACACTGCTGAGCTTGCATCAGAGGTAGAAACGGAAGAGTAACAAGGGCGAGACAGGATGACTGCCACTATCATCTCTCTCTCTCTTCATCTCCCTCTATCCCTCTCTCCAACACGGTCTCAGAAGATGTGTGTCTAACATGAGTCTGGTCCTGCTGGAGGTTTCTGCCTGTTAAAAGAAGTTTGTCCTTGCCACTGTAACTTGCTAAATGCTGCAAAGTGCTCTACTCATGGTGGATTAAGATGAGATCAGACGGGACTGGATCTCATCCTGGGTGCTTCTCAAAGCTCTTAACTTCAGTCTTCTCTCTCTTCTGCCGAACCGGAAGTAATTAGTCGCCATTTTAAGTGGCGTCCCAAAGCTTTCAACCCTGCTGGAGGAGAGAGGAGAGAGGACGGAGGAGACTGATAGGAGGATCAGTAAAGAGGCATTTTAAAGGTAAATCGATCTTTAAAGCTTCAGGACAGAATAAACAGAGCCGGTTCTCTTCTTCTGCAGGTGTTTGTTAAACAGCTAAACACAGAGACAGAGCTCTGTTACTGTTTATTTTTAGCAGTTATTACAGTGAACATGTGTGCAGACACAAACAGCTGTTAAATCCGTCATCACAAACCGACGTCGCTTCATGTGACGCTCTGGAGAAAAGGACGTCTCATTTCTCTAAATACAAATCTCCTCGTTTCCTCTCTCCTCTCGTTTCATTTCCTTGCATCTCTGGTGGGTGGGACTAAGACGCGAGTGAATGATATGAGTAAACGACCCGAGTGAACGTCATGCTTTGAGATGCACCCCCTGTCTTGATGTTGGGTCTTTGTTAATAATAGAACATAGAGTACGGTCTAGACCTGCTCTGCTTGGAAAGAGTCTGAGGATAACGTTTGTTGGGATTTGGTGCTATATAAATAAAGATGGATTGATTGATTTAAGAACATCTAAACCAGCGGGGAGCAGCGTGTGTGTGTGTGTGTGTGTGTGTGTGTGTGTGTGTGTGTGTGTGTGTGTGTGTGTGTGTGTGTGTGTGTGTGTGTGTGTGTGTGTGTGATGCTCCTGCTGTTTGTTTACACATAGTGCCTCAACGCCGTAAAGCAATTCAAGATGACATACTGGGACACTGAGTCGAGGAGGAGGTCAGATCGAGCTGATATGAAAGTAAATGAGTTGATTTCATGAAGTTAATAAATGCTATTTAAGTTTTAGAGCTAAAATAATAATTCAGATTTGCATTCAGCTGCAGGGCTGGGGTGTTGATGTGTAAACACGGCATGTCTCGTGTGAGCTAAACAGAACACGCAGAAAACATGCCGTCAGAGTTCATGAAGCTGCTGCTGCACGCCGAGATCATTCAAGGTCAGTTTAAACTGAACAATGAGTCACACTAGGACTTCCTCTCACCAGCAGGTGCATTTATGACAGTGACTCTTTGTTGGCATGCAAGAATGTTCAGAACAGGACTTCAGTCAACGGGAAAAGTGTGTGGGTTGTAAGTCTGAGTTGCGACCACTTCCTGTTTCGTGGTGACACAAAAAAAAAAACGGACAACGATGTTCATTACCAACTTCTCTATGAAGCATCATCAAGGCTTCATGGCCTTTCTGAGCACATTAGAGGTGCATCCCCTCGACCAAACGAAAGTAATACATCAACATATGAAGCGGTAATCATTCAGTCATTGTCACTAAGATTACAGGTGAGTACTGACACATCCTGTAGGTGCTCTCTGACTGGAAAGCCTACCAAACGTGGGCTGATTGAAGTCGACCTGAGCGTGTAAAGTGGAGTAACAGAGCACTTCCTGTCATGCAGAGAAACATTGAGATGTGGTGTGCAGCCACCTGGTTCACCGAAGACTTAGAACCCCTAGTTTGTGATGGAATGGATACGTTGTTGAGTTTAGGTTTGTGGCACTAAGAGACTTGTTTGACATTCATAGTAAAAGCATGGTGCAAATCACGCCTTTGACTGTCATTATGAAAGGCTGATGAAGCATCTTCAATAATCTATGAGTCAAACATCCGAGGTTAGAACTTGTCAGTTTCTGCTAACATCAGGAAGTGCTCTCACTATGGATGAATGTTTGCGTGTGGAAGTGTAACGGACTGAGCTGTCATTTGAGGCAGGCTGAACTTTGAGAGTTAAAACCACTTCCTGTTTTATGGTGAAACACTGAAATTTGGCACACACGACTCGACCTTTGAGGACGTTCTCCTGGTTGAATGAAAATAATTATAGCTCCAGCTTTGCAGAACAGGCCTTCAGATCCAGATCCATCAGTTTGTCTTGTAAGCTGAGGGATAAGTGACTCCACTCACCTAGAGAGAAGCGCATCACTGACAGCTGCTCGTTCCCATCGGTGTGAATCGCAACCAGGTCCGTGGTCTCAGCATCCAGAACGTACCACCTGAGACAGACCAGAGAGACCATCATAAGACAGACAGATCATCCTGACAGGCAGGACAGTTAGACACTCAGGAAAACAGATACACATCTTTAAATGAGACAGGTAAACTGGTAAAACTGTTAGACCTTTAAGAGACCAAGGGGGACAAACTCATTTTAAGGTAGGGGTCTGGATTGGTTTAAACAGGAAGGGGCCATTTTTTTTTTAAATCAATAGGATTCAACCAAGCAGCAACCTCCAGTCTCAAAATATGAGGCCCATGTGGAAGTGTTATAAACTGCAGTTCATCAAGCATCCACTTGAGGCTGGCTGCAGAAACACAGGAAACCACATACACACCAATTCAAAGCAGACGATCACTGTACGGGGGGTGAATTTTTTTCTAACGTGACGGTTCAGAAGATATTAAGATTAAGAGTTTTGCCCAAATAAGGACATGACTGACTTGACTGACAGCCTTGGAACAGGCTCAAACTCCGCCTCTTTACCTCACACTTAGTTTGGTTGAGTTGAGCATTTCCAATATGGCTCCCTCCGACGATTGGCTTCAAAACAGCACTCAGGAACAGATGGGTGACGTCACGGATACCAAGTCCATTATTTATACAGTCTTTGGATTCAACACATGGACATAAAGCCTGCCAGTGGATTTACGTTTTAAAATCAGGGCGTGAAACTCAAACACTGAGAGAGATAAAATTAAAAACTGGGTCTAACTTGAGGGAAGAGCAGGGTCGACATATTTAATTGAGCATGTTTCTAGTTATTCATGGGATTAAACCATAGACTGGACGTAGTATCTGTGACTTCACCCATCTGTTCCTGGGCGCTGTTTTGAAGCCAATTGGCGGTGGCAGCCATATTGTAAATGCTGAACTCAACCAGTCAAAGTGTGACATAAAGAGGTGGAGTTTGAGCCTCCTAGCTAACAGCTATGTGTTCACGTCCAGGAGTCAAGTCAGTCATGTCCTCATTTGGGCAAAAACTAGTAATCTTAATATCTTCTTAACTGTCGCATTAGAAAACAATTCCCCCCTGTACAGTGTGTGCAGATAGAGAGATTAGATACTGTAGCCAAGCCGTTTTTTTTAACCAGGCTGTAATTTGTTTATTTCTGCTGTAAAGATAGTCTTCTTTGAATTGGTGTGTATGTGGTTTCCTGTGTTTCTGCAGCCAGCCTCAAGTGGATTCTCGAGAAATTGCAGTTTATAACACTTCCGCATTGGACTCATATTTTGAGACTGGAGGTTGCCGCTTGGATTAAACCAAGGCTTTGAAAAAAGAAAAACAAAAGAGCTATTAAAAAAAAAGAAGATGCATCCGCATTATGATATTTCTATGTCTCCTCCCTCTCTATCTGCAGTTTTCCCTTTGTGCGTCAGTGACAGGAGGGAGTGTGGGTTTCATTCATTCTTATCACAGAGGTCACACTGTCACACCTGCAGAGCATTCAGGCACTTTGTAAGGCAGCAGGGGCATCGTTTCAGGTATGCAGTGTGGGAACTGTGCAGCACCCACAGCCACTACCGTTGAGTCCTACAAGCTCTTTTTCTTTATATTAACGTGTCAACAACGGCAAACAGATTACCAAGCAGTTCAGGTTTTAATTTACGATCTTCAAGGTCGGCTCATCATCGTGTGATCTCAGTGCCAAATGCGCTTGGTTTGGCTCCACAGCCGAGGGGACCTGGTTAGTCATTGTTTGGCAACACAAAACGTGAACCAACATTCCTGGCTGTAACCGAGTTTCCCACAGGAGCAGGGCGGCCCGTCTCTGCACTGGGTTCAGTGCCGCAGCATGCTTCGTCATGTTCGTCACGAAACGCCAGCAGCAGTGAGGGGGAGCTGATCCGTGCAGGTCTCAATTTGCATGCAAGCTTTTAAAATAATTACCTTTAATTAAATAACACTTTTCGAAACTCGCGTTACGAAGTGTTTTACAAGAATGAGGACAGTAAAACAAAGCCCGTAAAGAAGTTCAAGTCAATAAAAGACATGAATTCACATTCGCCTGTTCAATAATCAGAACAGGCTCTTCCACAGTGAGTCCTCCCTGAGTCTGCTGACCTCTTTTCTTTAGGCAGCTCATACCACGGCTCAATGCTCTGTCACCTCTGATATTCAGGGGTAATTCAGGGTAACCTCTCCCTGAGGATCTGAGGCTGTGTACTGGCACTGAGAGAGGCTGTGAACGGCCTCACAAGTCAGTAAGATCTTAACATTCATTCTGACACATTTGGAGCGAGTGCAAGGAGGCTGAAACTGCCTTAATGTGGTCTTTTTTTTGTAGTTCTGCAGCTGAGTTGTGTGTTCTGTAAATGAGAGGCAGATTCAAAGGTTTGTGTTGAGGCAGGTGGGGAAGCTGTTGCAATAATCAAGGCCTGAGGAGATGAAGGAATGTCAAATGGTTTCTGTCTTTTAAACGATGAAACAGATCAGATTTCTGAAATGTTTCTTAGATGGTAAAAACAGGACTGCACTTGTTTTGTTATGTAAAACTTTTCCTGCAGTGCATTTCTGGGACTTCTAGTACCACTGATGTACATGCTTTAAATTAGTGGGCCATTAATAATAGGTAGGCAGGACATAATTTAACGGCAAACTGGGTGTGGCTTACAGGTTTAACTCGTGTCTCAGACCATGTCGATGTGAGCAGATCAGCAGGTATACAGTGTGTGGGTGTGTGTGTGTATGTGTGTGTGTGTGTGTGTGTGTGTGTGTGTGTGTGTGTGTGTGTGTGTGTGTGTGTGTGTGTGTGTGTGTGTGTGTGTGTGTGTTTGTGCTTGCGTGTGTGTGCGTGTAGTGGGATCAATCAATGATCTGTACTGACTTTCCTGAGTGTGTTCCTATTGCGACCACAGCTCCACTGGGATGGAAGTCTGCACAGTGTCCGTGTTCCTAAAGGAGGGGACAGAATCGTCAATCATCCGTAAATAATCCAACACCCAATCAGCTCGCCGGAACAGACTCCTCTTCCTCACCTCCAGTGTGCGGTTCCAGAGAAGACTGTGATCCACAGAGTTCCAGACGCACACCATCCGATCCTGGGCGCACGTGAGAAACATCTCTCTTGAGGGGTGCGACGCCAAACCCCACAGCTCATCGGTGTGACCCTGAACACATCACAACACAGAAAAACTGAGCACCTGAACATGCAACAAAAAGACAAAGAGACCATAAACACATCACAGGACAAAGGTACTGAGACCCTTCATATGTCTGAGGGAAAGCAGAGATAGTGAACATGTGAACACATCAATGCTCAAGGAGAACTGGAGACCCTGAATGCATCACGACACAAAAAAATATATATAGAAAAATAAGATATCTGAATAAAAAACAAAGACACAGACCTTTTACTCATCAAAAATAAAAATACTCTGAGCCTCAAACTTTCTCTTCAAAGCTCACTGAGAGTTCAGACTGACTCAGAACATGCAAAATACTGAGGCTGAATCATAACACACATGAACATTGAGACTCTGAACACGTTTTCACACTGACTGCAGAGAGCTAAACTTATCACTCTTATTCACACGTCAACCGCATTGACTCTGAATGTCTGAATTTCTGCTTCAGATTCTTTCCCAATGAAAATCTGAAAAAAGGCACAGGAACTGGGGATCAAACCGCCTACCTCTGCATTGCTTTACCTCCGAGCAACAGTCCAAAGTGACTATGACAAAGAACACATTACAAAACCATGAAAGTGAGACAGTGAACACATCACAACTCCAAAAACTACAGACACAATGATCCTATTACAAATCAAATGTACTGAGACCCTGAACACACCACAACACAGAAATACTGAGACCCTGAACACACCGCAACACAGATTCTGAGACCCTGTAAATATCACAATATAAAAATACTGAGACCATGAACACACCGCAACACAGATTCTGAGACCCTGAACACACAGCAACACAGATTCTGAGACCCTGTAAATATCACAATATAAAAATACTGAGACCATGAACACACCACAACACAGAGATACTACACGTTTCACTCAGAGATGTCAACATCTGTTCTTATTTCACTTCTGTATTAACCACACAGGAATCCAACACCAGTTCAGACAAATACTGTAGCTAAACTCAGGTTGCACTTAGATTGGAACAGGTTATTTCAAAATCACTTCACCTGGATCAAACTGGCTACATATATCTTTTGCTTTCAATTCAACTTCCTCTCCAGCTGCTCTTTCAAGAGATGCAAAAACGACGACATCTGAAAACTCCCATAGGTACTGGAATGAGATCTTTAAATGTTGAATGTGCTAAATACAAAATAAACCCTCCACTCTCTACTCTACTAGAACTCCCTGAAGCCTAGTTCTCATCCCAGTTTCGTCCCTGCTGCTCTTTGCTTTATCACAGAAACCCCTAGCACAGAAAGCACTGCAGTCCCAGAGCGTGTTCTTTTATTTCACTGTATGCAGGTGACTGTCTGACCTTCTGTATATCATTAAAATCTTAGCTTGTTTCATCACACTTTAAGGCCACAAAATAAGTTGCATTTCAACCCTTGAGCACTTTATCCGATTATTCTGAATTGGAAACACAAATCCCCAAAGTTTCTGCATTTAAATATCTGACTGAGCTTATTGTTTCATTTTCTGACCAAATATTTCACATTAAATTCAAAATGTTGCACAACTCAATCTGCAAGGATTCAGACAGCAGGTCCAACCCAACATGGTCCTCCTGCAGTCAACATTGCTGTGAGGAACACATGATGAATTTAATGACATGCATACTTTCAGTAACCCTACTCCTCCAGTCTGGGAATAAAACCCATTGTTTTCACATTTCTGTAGGAAAGAGAAAGAGGGGGATGAAGGCTGAAGAATACACTCTCTGCCAAAGACAACACAAAGGGGGATTTGGTGAACAAATATTGAGTTACATTATGAATCTTTTATTCTCCGCCTCCTTTAAAAGTGGAGATCAAAACACACCACAGCTCTCAGTGGAGCGTTGTGTTGTCTTCTTATAAATTATAAGGAGTGACAATCCAATCTAACTAATGTGATGAAGTTGTGTTTAGTAGTTTTTATTTTGTTATTAATGTTACTGTTCAGGAGATTTCTACCATCTACAACTGACTGCTGCTTTAAAGTTGTGAAGATATAAGGGTGGAAGCCCATGCATGAGATTTGTGTCTGTGTTTTTTTCTCTTCTTCAGCTTTTTATAAAAACTTGGAGCTCTATTTTCCTTCCAGTGTTTGTCATGGACGTCACTAGTGTTCTTCATTTTGTAACCATGTGCCATTGAGAGAGGGAGGAACAAACCTCCATTCATGAAGACAAAAAAAGAAATCCCTGTTTGGTTTATCTGAGGAGGACTGAGAAGGCAGACCATGACGGGACACCTGAGCTGTTTGTTCACACATCAGGTCTCTACAGAGTCATGATCAGTCATGTGGTCTCACCTGGACCTCCACCAGGAAGCCGTCATTGAAGGTCCCCCTCAGTATGAAGTTACGAGACGTCCCGACCAGAAACTCGTCCCCCTTCCCCTCAGACACCGCTCGGATGGTTCCATACTGATCCGGCATCTGCGGACACAAGCGCGACATCAGTCATGTGACCTCACTTCAAGTTTCTGTATCGCTGTGTGTGAGTGTGCATGTTAGTGACCTCGATGTCACGGTCAGCTCTCAGCTCGTGGTCCCACAGGATGATTTTCCGGTCCTTCCCTCCTCCCGTCAGCAGAGTGCCGCTCCTCATCTCACACATGCAGAACACGCTGCCCTCGTGAGCCTTGACCTGCCGGCTGATCTGGAACGCTGCACAAACACAGAAACATGTCTCACATGTTAAACACATATTTAATATAACTGACGATTGGACTCTACTGATTTAATATCAAAAACATGTCACATGTATTTAGACTGGACCTCAGTGCAGAAGCCAGCAGGGGGCAGCAGATCTCACAGACACACTTCCTGTTTGTAAGGTTTCCTCTGAAAAAAGGTTTCTTTTTTACTTCCTGTTTGAAAAAATGTGCTGCCAGGTTTCACACACACTGCGTCTGAATCACTCCAAGTCTGTTACACCTCAATGTTTCAGAAGCCGGATGAACTCAGATCAGCATGCAGCACTCCTCTGAAAAAACCTTTAACTCTTGGCATGAGCGTCTGGCTGCTCCTTAAATCACTCTGACAACATGTCACTAAAACCATTAATTAAACCGGGCCAACAGGCATGACACGTCTTTGAAGAGTCAAAGTGATTTCAGCATTAACAGAGTTTACAGGAGTTTTACCCACAGCTTCCACTCAGTCTGATGCTGTGTTGATGAAACAGTCATTAAGAGATCAGGATGTGACTGCAGGTGACGTTTCTAACCAGCCTGAGTCTCTGCCACACACACAGTCGTTTGTTCGGAAGTGTGTGTGCTCATGTGTCCAGCATGTGAAACTGCTTTTCTTTCTTTGTAACATCAGGCTGTGCACAAAAATAAAAGACATCTTGTGACCTGTTCTTGTTCAGTTTGAGATACTGCACTTCATCTTTGTGTTGGGCAACTTGGTGCAGAAGGGGACTCAGAGGAGTGATACACAAGCAGAGAGGAGACCTGTTTCATAGACAGGATGAGCAGAAAGAACATGGATCTGTCGTGTGTTCGTCATGCTCTCTCACTTACTTAATTAAAGGTTCAAGCAGTCCTATATTTCCAATCACAGCCCGATCAATGAATGAACTCATCTCAGTTTATACTGACGCAGGCACACTGAGGAGCTCAGCACAGTGTGGCAACAATGAGATATCTCTACGGCTGAGAATCAGCATGATCATTTCTATACTACCAGTCAAAAGTTAGGAAACACCCTCTCATTCAAGGGTTTGTGTTTATTTTAATGGTTGTAAACACTGTAGATTAATACTGAAGACATCAAAACTATGAAAGAACATATATGGAATTATTGAATGAACAAAAAAGTGTTAAACAAAGCAGAATATGTTTTATATTTTAGATTCTGTAAAGTAGCCCCCTTTTTCCTTCATGACAGCTTTGCACACTCTTGGTATTCTCTCAGTCTGCTTCATGAAGTGGTCTCCTGGAATGGTTTCTAATGAACAGGAGCCTTGTCAAGAGTTCATTTGTAGAATGACTTGCCTTCTTAATGTGTTTGAGACCATCAGTTGTGTTGTTCAGAGGTAGGGTTAGTACACAATGGATAGCCCTATTTGACTACTGTTGTAATCCAGATTATGGCAAAACCAGATTATTTCATAGTTTTGATGTATTCAGTATTAATCTACAATGTTGGAAATAATTAAAATAAATAAAAACATTGAATGAGAAGGTGTGTCCAAACTTTTGACTGGTAGCATATATGTCATCAATCAACAGCAACTCCCCTGGTCTGTCTGTATTCTAGCAATAAATACATTTACATGAAGCTGAAGTCGAAGTGTTCACACTAACAAACCGACTTCATTTCAACGACAAAGACAGTTTGAAATGATTTTCTGTTTTCACTGGAACCATCTTTGAGAACATGAGACAAGAGGATCCGGATTCAGTTCCTTCTTTGTATCCATGTGACACAAAAGAATGTGAGGGATGCACCAATAGACAAAATCTGATTCTGACATAATAACAGCATAGACCGGTACAATAAGAGATTCTTCTTTGAAAATAAGCACTTTAAAAACGTCTTCAGCTGATTTACATTCACAAAGTCAGCATAAAGACATTTTTGGAAGTTAGCCCATCAAAACCTGCTTCTTTGAAAACATCAAAACTGCTGCGTTACGGTAACATTAAACTGATAGTAAAGCATAAAACTAAGACAGAAATATGGCACCATCACAAACAGAAACACAGCTATCATTCAACTCCTGTTTTTTCATTTTAAAGAGCTAAAACGTTACAGTCAGCTGCACCACAGGGCTTTCAACTCCGCCATCATTAAAGTGATTTATACCAAGTGACAGAATCGAGCCACCGCAATCAGAGGAAGCCAAAGTGTTTGCTGAGAGGCCGACACGGTAAATGGACTGTGTTTATAAAGCTCTTCCTCTCGTCTTCTGATCACTCAAAGCTCTAATACATCACATGTGACGTTCTTCCATTCATACCACATTCATACACTGATGGTGCACAAGGAGCCCATCAGTATTGACTAATCCCATCCACACACCGCCACCAGGGCAGTGTGTGGGTTAACCCTAACCCAAGGATGATCAGGAACAAAACCCACAGACCCACTGTTCCACCGAGCCACCGCCGCCCCATGTGATAACCACTGACGGGGCGAGTATCGTGTCATTCTAATATTTAAAAGGCATCCCTGAGTGTTCAGTACCAACACAGACAAACAGTCCAGGTCTCATTGTCCTCCTCACCTCGGGGTCCTTTCCCTGTAGGAGTGTCAGCCAAGTGCCTGGTCCAGATCAGCAGGATTCCTCCAGAGTCTCCAGTCAGGATGTCTCCAGTACTCAAGAAGGCCAGACACTGAATGAACTTTGGCTTCTCGTATTTCTGTGGAAAGACGAGGAACAGAGGTAAAGCGTGATCAGACCAGAGTTTTAAAGAAACTTTGAGCATCAAACCAAACGTTTGAGTATGAACACCCTGCAAGAAATAAACCCTTCATAATTTGCAGTCTACCTGAAACTACATACATGAAGATCAGCCCCTAATCCTGCTCTCTGCACGCCCACAACCATTATCTCTCAATGAAAGCACCTCAGGACTGTGGCTTCAGCTGATATGTAGTCCCTGGAGGTGAGTCAGGGTGAGGCTGAGGCTAGGTTTGGTTTGGGGATCACAGCGGGGGTGAATTTATGGAGATTTTCATGCAATAATTATTGTCTATTTGTTTTCCTTTGGAAGAGAAACAACCCCAAATAGAAAAGAGAAAATACTGATTACATTTTTAACACTCAAAAGTCATCAGGACTGACTAAACTTTCAAAGAAAGTTGAAAATAAGACAAGAAACTGGGATTTATGGGTTTAAAAACAAAGTTTAACCAGTGTGGATTTATTCATTTATTCTTTTGCAACCAATATTTTAGTTTATTAAAACAGCTTCTTTCTCTTTTAGCATAAAGACAGCGCCGTTGATCTAGCAGATTTAGCACTTGCCCCACATACAGAGGCAAAAGCTTGGACCCATGACCTCTATCATTTGCTGCATGTTTTACCCCGCTCTCTACTCCCCACATGTCCTATCTCTCCTCAGCTGTCCTGTCCTATAAAGACAAAAATGCCCCAAAGATATAACTTTAAAACTCAAAATAAAGATGAGTCCTCACCCCAAAGATCCCCTGTTTACGAGCCAGTGAGTTCCCAGACCAGGTCCAAAAGAAGATGTGGGACTTCCCACAGGTGACAATGGTGTTTGCGTCGGTGGGGTGAAACTCCACTGCCAGGACCACCTCATTTGTGGTCTGAAACAAAACGCCAGTTTCACTCAGTCAGACAGCAACCAGACAGGGACTCACCAGATCCAGTAAGAACCAGATACAACAGTTGTCTTTAAGAGCAAGTGTTCAATGCTTTTTCATTTCAGTAGTATCTTAAAACATGTTTTCACTCAATATGACAATAAAAATGTTTTAGAACCTAACATTAGATGACTGAATGTCAAACACAACGTGGCGTGATGTGATTTATTGTTTATACACTTAGTGCTCACCTTGATCTCAGCGATCTTCGACTTCTTCTGCCAATCCCAAACCGTCAACATGTGATCATTACAGTCATCAATGACACTCAGGTGCTGGCCAGAGTCCTGAGAGAGGGACACACATTTCAGACCGGATATCAGAAGAAGACCGGAGACATGATCTGAGGTATGATGTGAGGCTGAGACGAGGACATGATGTGAGATAGATGAAGAGAGTGAATGATTTGAGGAGCAGACAAGTACGTGATGTGAGGAAGAGATTAGGAGATGAAGAGTGAAACATTACACACAGGATACTCATCATGTTTTCAGTGATCAAAATGTTCAGCAGTGTCTTGAGCAGTGTGATGCATGATACACCTAAGTGATACTCACAGCTTTAGAGAAAGCCAAAGAGCCGACCCCTCGCTCGAATGTTCCCAAACCAATAACCTGCAGAGTCGACAGACTGACGCTGTCCCAGATACGAACATGGGGCTGCAGCGCCTGGTAGCACCGACAGAAGTACAGTTTTAGAAGAACGCAGATAAATGAGAGGCACAGAAAATATAAAGAATTCACATCATTCTTGTTTTCAGACGTCTTCTCTTGCGAGTTAAAATGTGTGTTAAAAATAACCAAACTGCAGATATGATTAAGTCCTCACCCGTCCATCTTTATCCACTCCTGCAATCTGTCCTGTAGCGATCCGGATCTTATCAGGATGGATGGCGAGACTGAAAGACAGGAACAAAAAGACGATGTCAGAGACTTGTCATCACAAATCAGCGGAGTACAGAGCAGCTGACTATCTGTGTGTGTGTTTTCTCACCACTTGACGCAGTCTGTGTGTCCGAGGTAATGTCTCTGAGTTCGCTCCTCGTAGTTAAACAGAACGACGACGGAGGCAATGAAGTAAACAATCTCTCCGGTTGGAAGGAGGTAGACGTTAGCTCTGCAGTCTCTGCCACGGTAACCATAACTGCAGGTGGTCAAGGAGAACGTCCAGAAAACACCCTGAAAAAACTTTAAATCCATCTTAAGGGTCTATCTCATGAGGGTTTACCCAAAGGGACGTGGACATTGGCTCTGTTCGAGAGAGCTGGACAGAGTACTAACACGGACGCTACTCAATGTACAGCTTCACATGGGATCTTTAAAATATAAAGCATCATCCACTCATCTGACTGCAATCATTCATTCAACGTTTCTCTTACTGATCTCTCGACTGTGTAAGATGCTTAATTCTGATTGGTCATAACCCTTTGACAACGGTTATTAACTTTCACTAACATGAGAAACACCAGAGACAAACTGATCTCACCTCATGTCATATCAATCCACAGAAAGAGTTCAGACACATTTAGCTTCTGCTTGTTGACACCATAGACCGTAAGGTGAGGTAAAACCGTTAGCTTCTGTTAGCATCAAAACAATGTGGCTAAAACGTTAGCTTCAGTTAGCATGCTAAATCAGCAAGCTACGCACATTTTCATCTTGGATCCTGTCCATCAATATGATGAAGGAGCGGAGCAGGTGAGAGAAACTTTAGGTTAGTGATCTCTACAAAGAAACTTAAACCATGAGCGGTGGTGATGATGGCAGCAGAGTTCAAAGTTGTGACATTAGTTTCTTTTTAAAGGTGTGTGAACCACAGAGCTCAGAGAAGAAGGAGAGCTGAATGAAGACAGTTTCATGTTCAATCCACCGCAACAGGCAGAGAAGAATCCATCACCATGGAACGATCACTGACGAGGAATCACTGGGACTATTTTTAAAAACTGTACTCATAAATCATTTAAATCAATAAAATAATCTTTAATTCATATTTTTTACCAACGTGTTTGTATCTTGAGTTAGTAGCCGGGTAATAAGCAGGATAATATATGGTTTGCAGGTGGCTATGGGAAATAGAATCAACAGCTGTATGTGCGTTTCATTTTCCAGAGCTTTTGAGGCAGACTCATTTCACTTGTAAAAGGTCAAACAAGGTAAATCATTTTGTTGTGTTTAATGTATCGTATATTAATCATTCATGATCGGGGCGCTGGTGGCCTAGGGGTCTAAGCGCCCCACATACAGATGCTACAGTCCTTGTTGCAGGGGTCACAGGCTTGATTCCCCGCCACAATTTCCATTTCCTGCATGTCTTCCCCCGCTCTCCACTGACCACATTTCCTGTCTCTCTTCAGCTGTCCTATCGAATAAAAGGCAAAAAAGCTCACAAAAATATAACTTTAAAAAAACATTCATGGGCAACACGTCAAGAGTTTCTCTGACTCAAAGTAAACGTGTCCTGTGACACACAGTGAAGGATACACCCATTCCAGCTTGAGTCTTTCTGGGGGAAGCTCTGTCCGAACATCGTCGTAGTTCTCCACATCTGAAGGGATGAACATGGTGATCGGTCGACCACGCATGAACATCTTTAGGTTTCCCTCTGTGGAGGCACACAGACAGACAGAGGTGAGGACATGTCGATGGAGAGAGATCTACACACAGCTCTATAAGTGGAACCTTTTCAGATATCATCCATCAATGACTGATATTTATTTTTTAATGTGTTCATATTACTTAAATAAACAACAGATAAGGTGAACACCGACAGGAAGTGTAATATTAAAGGTTGAAAAACAATAAGTGTGCTCAAAGGTTCCTCAAATCAAAGTATGAATCCAAAAACATCAACGATCAGTCACACAGACGGGTGGGAAAGAGGGGGGGATCAATCAGGGGACGCTGAAGAACAGGTGAAAGACAGGTGAGGGAGAAGTAAAGGGCCGGTGAGGGACAGGAGAGGCAGCACTGATGACATTCAGGTGAAGCAGGTGAAGCAATTGAAGCGGATCAGACGGAAACACCTGCCCTGTCTTTGTTTACCTCCTCAAAAAGGATACAAACATGAACATTACTTTTAATTACAATTAATTATCATCAATCAAAGAGTGATGGCATCATCCAATTACAGGGTGAACATTTAAGTGGAGGGCAGGGCTTCTGTTTGTGTCATTAGTTGGGCTTAAATGCATTTTCAGGTAGCACCTGTTCCGCCTTAAATGGAGGTAAAGGAGAGCAGGGGGCGGAGCCACAGTCAGGTGTGACATCACCTGATCAGTCTGAAGGAGAGCTAGAGCAGTTGAGTGAGCGAGGCTGACGATGTAAGCAGAGAGAGACAGAGAGATGAGATTGTTTCAGAGCACAAACAGGAGGCAATCAGCGGCGTCCGCCCTCGTTAGCTCGTTGTTAGCGCGTTGTTAGCCTGCAAGCTTACTCTGACAACACTTCAGGACTTACCAGCTAGGCTGTTTTTCTCTCGGGTTGACATTTTAGCTGGTTTGAGACAAAGACATGATCACTCAACAACACAAAAAATCTACAAACACAAATAATAACTATAACAATAAAAACACACAAGATAAAAACAACAACAACAATACTGACTACACGACAAAGAAGGACCACACAGTCCACTTTAACACAAACTAAACAATAAAAACAATAAAAAACAACATTACAATAGTTAAATGGAGGAGCACTGAGATCAGGTTTTCCATCCCTGCATCAAATGAAAGCTTCACTTGAACCATCGCAGACATTCTCTTTGGCTCAGCTGGAGTTCTCTCTACAACGCTGAAGACATGAATGCTGAAACAACTGCACTCACAGAGTTCTAGTACGCTGTATGATTTGATCTAGTTCATATCAAATCATACAGCCTGATGATCTTCTATAGGTCTGCATTACAAGTAACCTTTCCTTTATATTGAAAGTCTTTAGAGCTCATTATAAGCACACCAATGCTTGATCACAGGAAGATTAATGTCTGAAGTGTTCTGACTCAGATATTCGTGTGGAGATAGATCACCGCTCGGAGCCCGATCATGAAGCTGGAGATGAACTTTAATGAAACGTGACTCTGATAAACTTTAAGTCAAACATCCTATTCTCGTTTCATTGGGCAGATCTCTGGGCCACCACCACCATCATCATTATCATCATCATCATCATCATCATCATCATCATCATCATCATCATCATCATCACCACCACCACAGCCTTTGAGTCATGACAGGAGAGACTAAATTAAAAATCAGGAATCCAAACTAAACCAAGCCTAAGAGGCAGTGTCGTCTGGCTTTAACACCATGATGATGATGATGATGAAGATGACAGTGATGATGACAACCACAGTGCCTTCCAGATAAAGATGGGGATACCTGTGCACTTACCTTGACTTACTACCAGGTCTTTGTGTCTGAAAGAGAAGAGAAGAAAACAAAGAACTTAGTCGGGGTTAATGACTCAGTGTTAGAAGGTTGATCGAGCCATTAGTCAATCAATCCATTTTTAGAGACATGAAACCTTCAGGATAGGTCAGTGCAAGTGTATAACCAAAAACCGACCACCTGATAAGACCATGTTCTACTTAACATTGTATACATGAAATGAAAAACACAATCCTAACTTAGAGAAAATTTGGACGCTGCTTGAAATGTTGAACAATATATATACGGGTTTAGGAGCAACATATGCTACCATCCAGAGGATGACGTCTTCAGAAAGACCTTACATATTTCAGAAAGACAATGCCAAACCACATTCTGCACGTATTACAACATCATGGCTCTGTAGTAGAAGAGTCCAGGTGCTTAACTGGTCTGCATGCAGTCCTGACCCCATCACCCATTGAAAATTTTGGGTGAATCATGACATGAAAAAAACGACAAAGAAGAGCCTGAACTGTTGAACAGCTGAAATCCTCTATCAGGTAAGAATGGGAACATTTCACCTAGACTCAGAAACTGGTCTCCTGGGTTCACCAACGTTTACAGAGTGTTGTTCAACGAAGAGGTGATGCAACACTATGGAAAACATGTCCCTGTCGCAACTTCTTTAGAGGTGTTGTAATTGGTGTTGTTAAATAAATCAAACAGAGTACCAGTTCAATTTGATTAAAACAATGAAAATAGAAAAGACAAAAACTACAACAAAAGCAAAGTTACTGTCGATTCAGTCGTCTCTCAACCAGAAAGTAAAGACTCTGAACCCTGGATGCTTTCAATAGCTCAGCCAGGGGCATGTGAATGCTTGTGAATGGGATTAGTTATTACTCATATGGCAGAGGATCCTATTGTCCCAGGAGTCTCTTTGGGTTCAGCATCTTCCTTAAGAACACTTCGACATATGAGCCTCAGGAGCTAGGATGGACCTGCCTACCGTCTGATTGAGAGACGCCCACAGTGGATGCACGTAGTGTAACGTTACCTCTCTGCGTTCTTCGCCACTTTAGAAAGCAGTTTGGAAGTGGACGCAGCTTTCACCAGTTTGTTCCTAGTTTCCTCTGAAGAGTCCCAGGTGCTGCTTTGAGAGCGCTCCATGCCTGTGGACCTCTTCACACTTGGTCCCCTAGAACACACACACACACACACACACACACACACAATATCTTAGTCGTGCTGTAACCTCAGGAAGACGATGACAGTGACGATAAGGAGGAGGAAGAAGAAGTCACTGATATGATCTAGATGTAGACTGATCTCTGATGAGTTTTGTTGTGTTGCGTTATTGATGATGCATTCAGCGTCTGAAATAAACGTCTGACTTCATGCCGACTGCAGAGACTCTGCAGACATAAGGACCTGGCTCTCTTTGCAGCTATAATAAATAAAAAGATTGCATAGTGTTCAGAATATCAGACTGATCAGACCGATCCCCGTCTGAAACCTCCTGGAGGATTCATGATCTGATCAAACAGGGTTTATTGAGAAGTTAAAGTGTTCACTTTAAGTTTGTGGCTGACAAACAAGTTTATATTATACAGACTTCTTCACCCGCGCCGTCTCACAGAGAGATACAGCAAGTATTTTCTTCTTGCAGTGGTCAGACTTTATAATCAACAACAATAACCTCACCAAAATGGACTCAGTGCAATATCTCCCCCGTCTGTTTATTAACGTGCAATTATTATTCTTCATTTCACCCATATAACATGTGCAGTACATTTTCTACAAAGCTTCTGAGTTCTATACGTTGTTTTTTATTCACCTGTTACTTCTGTGCACATTTCTTAATGTACCTCTGGTTTTGTAAATATATTGTAAATTTACTTATTTAGTTCTGTAGACACATCTCTTAAGATATGCTAATTTACTTTTTAAATTGCTAATATTTTTAAAAAAAATGTATATGCTCTTGTTTACTCTAGTCTTTACTGCTTTCCACTGTCTACTTTGCTGCAGTAACACTTTCCAAGTTGTGGGACGAATGAAGGAATATCTCATCTTATCTTATATTCAGAGTCTTAGAATTAAGTTTTCACAACTAAGAACTGACCACCGCTGAGGAGTCGGGTGAGAAGATGTTCAAATGCATCAAAATAAGATAACCGACCAATCAGCCATTTGTTTGCATCAGCTTCTGTCATGTGATGTTGTGCACATGCCTGCTGGTAAACAGGAAGAATGACAGAGCAAAGTTAATGTGGCTGACCAGCAGAGGCAGTCAAATCTCATCATAGGTCAGTAAGCTGGGTCAGATCTCTCTCAACATGATAGACAGATTACTGTTCACTCAGACGCTGCTGCAGTTCATCATGCTACTGGTTGATGCTGTGTGTGTGTGTGTGTGTGTGTGTGTGTGTGTGCGTGTGTGTGCATGTGTGTGTAGTTGCGTGTGTGCGTGTGTGTTTGGTACTGAGGGCTGCATATTCAGAGTCTGTCTAAACATTAAACATTCAGTGACTCGTTCTCATCCTCCAGAGACACCAAACACAGCAGGAAGAAGTTACACATATGACCCAGGAAGATGTTAGTGAGCTGGGATAAAATCAAGCCCCAGGCTGCAGGATGCCTGCATGAGGAGGAGGAGGAGGAGGAGGAGGGAAGAGTGGGGGAATAGAAAGAGGAGGAGAAGAAAGATACGTTCCTGAGGTGAAGCTGGGAGAAGAAAATGTTAGCCGTTTTTAAAAACCACTTGCAGCCCAGCCAAAGCTTTCTATCGGTTACAGAGGAGCCAGGAGGCCTGAGGAGACTCTGTGATCTCCAGGAGGCCTCGCAGTTAGAGAAGAGGAGGATCAGAGGAGGAGGATCATAAAAGACTGGAGAGTAAAACACATACACACACAAAGCAGAGTCTGAGCTTTCAACCAGAAAAGTTTACACCTCCATGTGGTGTGAGGAGAGACTATGATCTCCAAGAGGTCTGAGAGGACTCCAGGACCTCCAGGAAACTCTATGATCTTCAAGTTGCCTCAGAGTTCCTGAACACTCAATTATCTTTTGGACATCTGAGGAGATTCCAGGAGTCTCCGGGAGTCTCCTCAGATGTCCAGGAGGCCTGAGAAGACTATTGTATTTCCTTGAGACTCTCAGATCTGCAGGAGATCTGAGGAGACTCCAGGAAGTGTCAAGAGTCTATCGGCTCTCCAGGAGGTTTCAAAAGTTATTCAGGCCTACATCTGAGGAGCCACAGTCCTGCAAGGTGTCTCTCTGTCTGCCGTCACCTGATTATCTGGTTATTTAGGATGTCAGGAGCACCTTTATGTATCCTGGTCTTCTGATACGGTTCTGGCAGAGCAGGGAGGACTGTGGGTCCTCAGGGGTGCAGTTAGTAACCAAAGGCAGAGAGATGTCAGAGCAGCGTCAGCGGAAAGAAGGGTTAGATCCAGCCGACAGAATACAAAGTAAAACCTTTTGGGAGGGGTGTGGCCTTTACTGGTGTCAGCACACTGGGCCGTTCTCTGCGGTTGGGGATTCACGGGGGTCTGGGGGGTCTGGGGAGGGTGGGGGGACGGGGGAGAGGGAGAGGGGGATGAGTTCTTTAGGCGAGGAGTCTCCTCACGTTCCTGGATCTCGTCCATCTGAGACCGCTGGCTGCTGCTGTCCTTCTTCTTGTCCGTTCCACTGTGGATGAAACCAGGACCGTATGACACCACAGACCACTGAGCGCACCGTCTCTACTGCTTTAATGCTGATTCTACTGCTTCTACTTTACTTCTACTAACTCTACTATGTCTACTGTAGGGACTCAAACCACCAAAATCCATCTGAGACCGCTGGCTGCTGACCTCCTCCTTCCTGTCTCCTCCACTGTGGACAAAACCAGGACTGTGTGAGGCCACAACACACCCACTCTACTCATTCTAATAATCCACTGTTTCCCTCCACATGGGGAACATGATATTACTCCTTCACTCTATTGTGTTAGAGGTCCTCGGGCTGCTGCACGTCCCTGATTTATTTCAATAATGATGAAAACAAGCAGCAGGATCCAGACTGAATCATTAACATTTATCAGACCAGATCTGTAGGAGGCTGGAATCAAAGAATGTGAGGACGAATCAACAACCGTCAACAGAGAGGAGAGACCCAGAGCAGATACACATTTATCATCGAGTGTGTGTGTGTTTAACCTCTTAGCGGCAGATGACAGAGTCTCCTTCCTCGTGACGGAGGTGGACTCTCTCTTTCTTCCAGAGTTTCCTCCGTTAGCGATACAGGACATGGAGTAGGCTTCCCGCATTGGTGCTCCTCCTGCGGGGAAGAACTCTGCTGTTAGCTCTAAACCTCTTTGTTACATCAACACAACACAAAGATGATCTGTTGAGATGAAAAGACGCATTATGTATTCCAACGTTACCTTTCCCTCCATGCTGTTTCTTGGTTGAAGAGGAAGCGGAGACTTCAGAGGCGGCGAGGCGGCGAAGGACGTCAGCGAGAGCAGCTTTCATCACAGTCAACTCATCTTCCTGCTGCTGGACCCGAAGCTCCAGAGCAGAGAGACGGTCGTTGACATCAGAGACACTCGCTCCAGACATGCTGTCATCTGTAAGGAGGAGGAGACACTGAATCTCAATATCAGGGACCACACTGACACTCAACGTGCTGAAGCTACAGGCGGCAGAAACATTGGATTTAAAGACGCTGTCATCAAAGGGAAGCAAAAAAGATCTCAATATTCAGACAGGAACAGAGAGTTGTGCACACCGATTATCTCAACGAGGCAGAGGATCATCTAGCTCCAGATGCTCCAGGAATACTGGACTTTAATATATCAGCAGATCTCAATATACTTTTGTTTATAATGGAATAGACCCTGGATCTCCATGTTTCATCATCTTTATTAAGAACAACAGGATTTTATTTTCAGCTATACTGAGACAAGAACTAAATCTCAGCTGGAGTCATGTGATCAAGGTTTTCCCACAGTAATCACTGAATCAAGGATTCTCCTCCTCCTCTCCTCATCCATGTTGTCTTTCTGGTCCTCTGAAAACCTCTGACCTGTTGACTCCAGGCCTGGCTCCGCTCATCATGACGGTTTGTTGTTGTAGTTAAGTGAAATACGATCTGGTGATAACACAGAGTGTTTTATTCTGAAAATTAACCAGATGTTTTCATTTTGTTTTGGTGCCTGACTTCCTGTCCCGCTCCATCTGCTCTGTTGAGATTGATGCGTCGTGCGTCTAACACGTTGACTAGAATAGAAACCTATCAGATCTGGTGCCCTGATGGATCGGAGACGGACCAGACACGGATTTGGTGGAATTTGGCCATAAGGACAAAAGTATTCAGACGCCTGACAGTCACACCAACGAGGACTGTGATGACTTTGTATTCATATACTTTAAAATGGAGTTGTTCCCTTTTGCAGCTCCAACAGCTTCCCCTCTTCTTGAAGTCTTTCCACAGATGTTTAAAGTGTTTCTGTGTCTGTTCATTCTGTAGAGAGTTTATGAGGTCAGGCTCTGGTGCTGGACGAGAAGGCCCGGCTCACAATCTCTGTTCCAGTTCATCCCAAAGGTGCTGGATGGGGTTGAGGTCAGGGCTCTGTTCACTGAGGCACACAGTCATGTTGGAATAGAAAGGGCTTTCCTCAAACTGTTGAAGCAGAGCATTGTCTAAAATGTCTATGCACGCTGAAGCATTAAGATCTCCTTTCACTGGAGATAAGAGGCCGGATTTAAACACCTGAATTCAATAATTAATAGGTGTGGCCAAAAACTAACTAAAACAAACACCAGATCTCAGAGTACTGTTATGTAAAACAAACATTAAACCTTCATCTGTAATGAAACAGAGACATAAGATCCAAATAGACAGTCATCACTAGTGAGGAGGAAACACTAGATCTTAATGTGCTGTCAACAAGAATCTGCATGATACATGGTTTCATCTTCACATCACAGGGCCACTGAAGTCCAGCAAAGTCAGACCAGACACCAACTGTAGCTGCTCGCTGAAGTGTTTGGAGGTTTATATTTTGTGCAACACATGATTTGAGCTCCTGGGACCAACACTCCACTATAAGCCATGTATTGACTGAGTGAGCTGTTTGTCATAAACGTCACTTCTTTCAGATTTTTACATCAAAATGAAAAGTTAAAGGAACAAAAAATCAATTGAAAACTACTTTCCCATTTCAATGTTCTCAAACTATGAATAGAAGAAACATTCCTTTATATTTAAACAGATCCACTTTTCATTTGGGGTGCTGTGCTTTTATAATGCTACTGTTAAAATGAGAAAGACATAGAATCATCATTTCTCTTATTATATATGGTAATCTGAGATCAGCACTGATGCACATTTAAAACAAAGACTGTTCTTGGTCAATAGACTCAACAGTCTTTAGTTTTAGAGGAAGTAGTCTTCAAGTTGTCTTTTTTTTTTTTTTTTTTACTTTTACAGACACTGAGATGATTTTAGATGTTTTTATATCAACACAGCTAGATTACTACAACAGCCTTTTTGTTTGTCTGAACCAAAAATCCCTCAACAGACTACAGATAGTCCAGAGCTCAGCTGCCAGGCTTTTATCTAGAACCAAGAAATATAAATATGACCACGTCACGCCTGTTTTAGCTTCTCTACATTGCCAGTATGTTTTAGAATTGATTTTAAGATTTGATTAGTTACTTTTAAAGCAAGGGGGGACAAGGCGTTTTCGGTCCGGCCCCATAGCTGTGGAATGATCTGCCCATGGAAATTAGGTTGGTGGTATCTGTGCTCTCTTTAAAGTTATTGCTCAACACAGACTTTTATCGGAGAGCATTTCCTGATTTTATTTGATCAAAGTGTGTTGCACAGAGTGCTGCTTTTCTTTTGTTTTATCTTGTTTTTATTTTATTTTCATGATTTTATATTCTTTTAATTGTAATGACACTTACACTAACTGTATGGTCTTTTAAAATGTAAAATGCACATGTCCTTTGAGGCATTGTAAAGCACTTTGTAACATAGTTTTTGAAAAGTGCTCTATAAATAAAGATCATATTATTATTATTATTATTATTATTATTATTATTATCATTATTATTATATTCAACCAACAGCAACCATACCTCAATTAAAGGGCACTCCTGAGAAGTCAGTCTGCTTTTAAGGTGCAGCAAATTGGAGATCGCATTGAATCAAAGGTTTTATTCAATGAAATGTATGAACTGATACACTACACAAGCTTCTTGAGTTGTTTTGAAAGTTTGATTTAACAACCTGCCTCTGTTGGGCACTGAAATACTGCACTAGTGCAGCTCATAGACTGTAAAAAAAATATGGACGTAGTATCCGTGACGTCACCCATCTGTTCCTGAAGAGCTGTTTTGAGACCAATCGGCTGCGGCAGCCATATTGCTTCTGTGGAGCCAGTGTGACGTAAAGAGGCGGGCTTTGAGCCTCCTAGCCAACGGCTGCAGTGTTCCCACAGGCAGCTGTGCCTCTCATTGGAAGACTGGTAATCTCAATATCTTCGAAATTGCCGAATTAGAAAAAAATTCACCCCCCTCACAGTGAGAGGACGTCGAGAAAATAGCTATTCAGACCACTACACGCATCTTTTGTACCAGGCTGTAAACATGTTTATTAATGCTGCAAAGATCGTCTTTTCCCCGTTCATGTGTATGTGACTTCCGGTACTTCCGGAGCCAGCCTCAAGCGGATCCTCGATGAACTGCAGCTTTTAACACTTCCGCATTGACTCATATTTTTAGACCGGAGGTTGCTGCTTGGTGCAGCTAGAACAGGCTATCATGCTGGTTCACCTCACGGTCAGATGGTGGACGTCAGCCAATCAGCTGGCAGTGAGGCAGTTGATGCAAAGCGTGTATCCATTTTTGCTTTTCATTCTAAGTGATGGATACAATGTCACATGTAGAGAAGTACAATCTTTAGCAAAGGTGCTGACTTAAAAAAAACACTCAAAAGTAAAAGCTACTCCTTCACAGTAACAGAGGGAGTGTGATTGGTCAACTCTGCAGAAAAGTTACAGTTTGGCCAAAATGGCATGGTCATGGTTGAATTTGCAGGAATTCCCTGAAAAGCAACTTGCACCTCTCTTGAGAGACGGTTTCACTGATCCATGTCATGTTGCTGCTTTCCGCAGCCTCAAGGCTCAGCAGGTTTTGGGGTTGCTGGTGGCCTAGCGGTATAAGCACCCCATGTACAGAGGCTGCAGTCCTCGTCGCAGGGGTCACCGGTTCGATTCCCGGCCAGTCGACCATTTCCTGCATGTCTTCCCCCACTCTCTACTCCCCACATTTCCTGTCTCTCTTCAGCTGTACTATCTAATAAAGGCAAAAAGGCCAAAAACATAACTTTAAAAAAAAAAAGGCTCAGCAGGTTTTTAATTTTGCTGTCTTGCAGGTCCATCTGATTTCAGACTGGTGCAGTCTTCATCAGAGCAAAGTGACCACTTGGCATGCAAAGTCTGTTTTCATCTGCTTGTTAACATTTGGTGAGGCCGCTGTTATCACAGATAGTGTTGGGGCTTTGGAGTGAGAGTATCCTTTATCAGCAGCACTTCCTGATGCTAGGTAGCACTGTGGCTGTAAATGAGAGTCAATACTCCCAGTTATCTACAATGCAGCAGATATAAATACACAGTCATCCACTGAGAGACAAACACTGGAGTGTTTTTTTAGTACCACCTCTGGGGCAAAGAAAAGCCAACATGGGAGTGTCAAAATCTACGGCTGCTGGAGCTCAAACGGTCACTTGAAGCTGGCTCTGAAGACAGTCAACCCATCCAGGCTCCACATTCAAATCCTCAACTTCACGTCAGAAGGCTGCATGTTTTTGTTTTTCTTTTAAAGCTGTGTTTTTGGTCAATCTTGACTTTACGGGAGAGGACAGCTGGAGAGAGACAGGACATGAGGGGAGCAGTGAGCGGGGGAAGACATGCAGCAAATGTTAGAGGTCAGGAGTCAAACCTGAGACTGCTGCAACAAGAGGGGCTATAGCCTCTGCATAGACCACTAGGCCAATGGTGGCCTAAAAGTCTGCATGTTTACAGGCTGGTACAATCATCTATCCTGCTCTCTAAAGCTGACTTCACTCAAAACTGTGCTGGACTGAGTTTTACACAAGTCTCCCTTTTAATTCTATCAGGCTTAAAGTTATAGATGATTAAGTTATAGATCATTAAAGTGCCTACACATGGATGTCGCTGGTTGTCTAAGAAGAGTCAACTCAGCTCATTCAGAGACTCAACATCTCCTCCTGTTTGTGTCGTCTCTGCCTTTTCAGGATCTTACAAACAGTCAGCACTAGAGCTCGTCTTGTCCCTCCAACAATCCGATACAGTCCGACTCAGCAGGTTTCAGTGTCTGTGCTCAGCCGTCCTGGACTGATGGTTCTTACAAGTATCAATCTGTAGCAGTCTTTTCACAGGTGTAAGGACTGTTGTTGGAAGTCTCTCACTTTGTGCAGAGTAACTTTTCACACTGCTGTGTTTGTTTGAAGCGTACTTAAAGAGTGAACTCGTCGGTCAGCAGCTTCCACATACAGATAACTCTGTAGAAACACAATGATGAGGCTCATCTCAGCTGAGTCTTTAATCGTAGATACAGACGGTGTAGCTTTGACGACCAGGCATCTGCAGACCCCTCATTCTTCTCCAGCCCTACCCCCTTGTCCACATATGATAAGACTCTCCCAGCTCACACCCAGAGTCCTCTCCAGTTTCAGGACCGAATCACTTCCAGTTCAAACTACAAACTACAAGTTCAGACCAAAGATTCCTCACTAGTTCAGACTTGAACTTCTCAGTTCACACCAGAGACCCTCTGAGTAAAGATCGGAAATCTGCCCAGTTCAGACCAGATTCTTCTCCAAGCTTAGACCAGGGAACCAGAGATTTATTTTCAGGTCTCTGTAGGATCATGTTTTTCAATAAGCAACTCTTAAACTCCTGAAAACTTCTCTCTGGCAACACTTTGGGTTTGAACAATCCTCTGTCCACGTGTCTGCAACAGTTCAGTGTTGAACTTATAAACAGGTAGATATCAGAATGTGCACCTTTACATGCAGATACAACCCTTCATGTACTGATATACTCTGATCATGTGAAAGTTAAAGATGTATACAGACAGATAGAGATATTTACAGATTTATTATGCACACATAAACTGTGACAGACTGACTGTCGTTTGAACACTTTTCTGTGAGGTACAATAAAATCAAAGTTCAACACTTTCACAAACCCCTGAGAGACTGACACACACGCACACAGTGACACACACACACACTTACGCGCGCACACACGCGCACAGCTCGATACCTGAGTAACTAAGCTCGTGCTACAGGTACATTAGACACAGGTCTCTTTCTGGAAGGGGGTCCTGGACTCTGAGCTTTCTCCTTAACTTCATAGAGAGCTGTTAGGTTTGAGGCCCTGTGACCGCCGCAGGGGCGGTGCAGACTTTTAGATAAATACAGCAGTGACACGTGTAAAGCCGTCAAAGGCGCGTGCGGCTCTGAACGTCCCGTCGGTGCACGAGCAGGTAACCGGTTCATCTGTGCGGTGCGAGCTGCGGCGCGGACTCACCTAGGCTGCCGGTGAATCCGTCCATTTTCCGGTTGAAAAGCGGGAATCCGGGCCGGAGGCCTGCGGGAGGCTGCGCGCTCAGTGCGGGCCTCCGTCCGGGGCTTTCAGCTGGTAGAGGAAGAAGAGAGCCGAGCCGGGTCTGTCCCCACCGCGCTGCCTGCACAGTCCCTGCGTCCTTAAAGGCCGAAGATCGGACGCTTGCCTGCGGACTGGAAGGAGAAACTGCTCCTGGACCTGGATCCAACAGTCTAGACACAGACGAAGGAATCCGCGGAGCCGCAGACTCGACGGACCGACGCTGCTGCGCGTTTCCGACTCCGCCTGCTCTGGCACCGCGCGCTTCCCCTGGAGAGCTGGTGTGTGTGTGCGCGCGTGTGTGTGTTGGTGTGACTGTGTAAGTGTGTAATAAGTGTGTTGGGAGGTGAGGGGGTGTAAAAGAAAAAGAGGGTGGAGACGAGTTGGAGGACTGAGGGGGACTCAGGGTAGGTAGGTCAGGTTTCGCACATTAGTTGTTTTGAGGAGGTGCAGCGCCGCGCAGAGGACACGAGCCGTCATCACACAAACACTGACAACAGGACGTGACGCGACGCGCAGGAAACTCAAGTTGAAGTACAAGTACAAGGGATCTTATGTCTTCTTCTTTCTGTGGAAGAGAGACCCACCACATTAGAACTGAAGGACTCAATCTGAAGAGAGCAGAGGGAGGATTAGACATCTGTATTTATTTATTTTATAATTTAATAACACCCTTAAGATCATGGCATAACAACAGGCTGAGTCACTGTGGAGGTTAGTTCTACAGAATATAGAAATTTAGCAGGCTGTAAGTGTTAACAGACTGTCCCTGAACTTATAGAGAAATGTTCAAACTTCTATCAGAAAGCTCTGTCACATTTGAAAATGTGTTTTGTTTACAATCTTTCTCTTGAGAAGGATATTGTCTGAAATGATGTACAAATGTTAAAAGGAGAAGTGTATGTGAGGAGAGCTGGACTCAGTGAGGCATTATCTTTATTATAAACCTGTAGAATAAAGTCAACCCTTATTCTGTCTCATATTAGGAAGTTGTGTCTGTTGTAAGGTCTTTGGTGTATCTGATTTTATTAAATGTCATATATGATCTGAAACTGTTCATGATTAGATACCTTGTGGGTGGAATAAAATTAGACAAAAGTGAGTAAACATTCAGGGAAATAAACTTTAAAACTACTTAATAGGATTAGATTCATAATCTGGCACCAGGTTTGATTAAGGCTCTACAAAATGTATATTTCAAACATAATCACAGATAATTTAATTGAAGGTCTCACATATTAATGTAACAATAATTTCTAAAAATGCAGATGAGGATTTAAGTTAACCTTTTTTCACACTGAACACAAAGTTATTCCTGTTTTTTGTGACTGCTCCTCTTCACCTTTGTTCTCTAAAAGTAAACCTTTAAGTTACAAAACAAATCATGTGACAAGTTTTCGAAAACTTCACATGCATGAAAAAAGAATCTCCCTGTCCTAAATCTGTTTCCCCTGATTAGGCCATTTGTCATAATTGTGTAATTGTGATTTTCAGTTTCAACATGTGAAATGTTGTCATTGCTAGTTTCAATTAATTATAGTCATTGAAGGATTCGCGAGCCATCAAATTCAGATTTTATCAACATTTTCACATCATCCCAACTCTTATGGAGTTTGTGTTTTAGTATATTTAAAATAAAAAAGTGTAACTGATCAGTGAGACTCTAGATATATAAGAGTAAATTAGAAAGCTTGCGTAACTTTCTTAGTGATCTATATCTGATATGAAGTATTCAAGCAAGATCAAAAGCTTTAAGTCAAACCAAACTTATTTTTTATTTTGTTGAATACAAGAAGAATAAAAAATTCAAAAACAAAGAATCCCTTTGGAATAAAAGTCTTCTGGTTTACACTCCCAGCGAAACACAAACACATGAAATCACAAACACATGAAATCACAAACACATGAAATCATGAACAGAAAGAAATGAAAAACTGCTGAAGTAGGAAAAGGGACAAAAAGTTTGTTTTCTTATCGGCTTTATCACCTAAACATCTTCACTCATTCCAAACATTTCATGAAATATGAATCCAGTGTCATACAGCTCAGACTCTAATCAATCACACAGGTGATCATGTGACCTGAGATGTTAAAGAAGAGTCTGCCCTTTAAATAAAACGATCAACATGAAGTCTGTTTCCTCCTGTGTGTGGTTTCTGATTCACTGTGAAGTCTCATTCAGAGATTGTAAAAACAAACTTAAAATTAAAGCTGCATGAGATCACACCTTATCAATAACAAGATCAATAAGAGTTTAAGACATGCACAGATTGGACCATCAAGAAATCAAAAAAGTATTTGAGTCAGATTTTAAAATAAACTAAAAATGTTTGGATATTATTGTCTCTTGTCACAGATCTCGATGATCAATGACACAGACGTAAACATAAAGCAGTGAGATCTCTGTAAACTTCACCTACTGTGGATGACATCACAGGCTCATCTCTCTCCCATTGGTCCAGCTGGATTAAGAACCATAAAGAGTTAGTGTCCCGGTTTAAATTTCTGAAACACACAGACGACGAAGGAAAACACTAACAACCAATCAATCAGGAAATATTTGGGTAATCAAACTCCTCTTCTTCACCGCGCTCACGTTCTGTTTTATTTCACAGTTCTTAATAAAAAATACATTTATAAAGACTTTATCAGATACATCAAGGAAAGAAGTATCAATACTCCTTATGGCCAGATAGTCACAAGAGAGGACCTGAGAGCAACCTGAAGAGAATTATGAAGTTGATGAAGATGTGTAGGCACTGAGTGGTAAACGACTGATCAGGCCAAAGGTCAAAGTTCAATAAACATTCACAGAGAGGACTGAGAGTTTGAGTTCATCTTTAAACTGCAGAAGAAGTAAAGGCAGTCTGGTGTTGAGCAGCTTCATGTCTGTGACACGACGAGACTCTCACAGAGGAAACAAAGACGACGCTCTGTAGCATCAACAGATTGTCCAGGAGGAGAGGAGAACACCACGTGCTCTCCCTCGGGACTGCTGATGCTCTAACGTCTGTTCAGTAACTACAGCGACACGGTCATCATCAGAGGACGACTGCTCTGATGACACAAACTGAGAGATGATACGGCAGAGCTGCTGAAGAGAAAGGATAAGAAGAAAAGGAAGTGAAGGCACATCTGACTCGGGAAGCTTGGTCCAGGAACGTCTGCTGGAGGCATGTTTAAGGCTCGTCCTCTGCAGGCGGTACTTCAGTAGCTGAATTTGACCTTTAAGATGTCAGAGATCAGGGTCCTGGCCAGGTAGATCCCCACCATCTGTTCACAGGTAAAGAGAAACATCAGGTGAGCTCATCGAACCTTAAAGAACTGCTGAGTGAGAAGGAACTACACTCAGGTTTGTCCTTCTCGGATTCAAGTTAATGTTACTGAGTTATTCATGAGACTGATCAATAAAACACACTCAAGTAAGAGAGGAAAACACTTCAGGTATAAGTGGCAAATGGCAAAAAAATGATCAATATTTTTTTCTACATTACTCAATTTTTATTATTTATTATATTCCACTGCTTTTAAGTCTGTTCTGCTAAATGCTAGGGATGGGCAATGGTTTTCAAATATTCTAATATTCGTTACTTTAAATATTTTCTCATTTAAAAAGTATAATTTTTCATCGTTTTTACCGGTGCCTGGTTGTAATACGGTATTCCCGCCAGACGGTGGCTACAGAGCATCTTAAAGCTGTTTGCTAACCGCATTAAGTAACAGAAGAAGAAGAATGCTAACCACATTAAATAGCAAAAGAAGAACAAAACATTAGCGACAGTTGCAGATTTTCTCCGTTTCTGAATCTCACACTACCACACACGTATTTCCAGAGACTGAGCATGGCTGCAAAATGTAAACACACACGCCACGTCACAGAAACACCGACATAAAGATCTAGACAGACACTGTCAGTGCCCGCTACTAACAGCACCTCATCCTGCTGCTGGTTAATGTGACTGCCACACAAACAGGCTGTTAATGGGACAGGTGTGTGTGTGTGTGTGTGTGGTGTGTGATTATCGAATAGTATTTTGGCTTGCAATGCCCATCCTTACTAAATGCTGCTAAAAGCTACCCATTGTACCTTTAAAGCACAGAGGGGGTCCTGTCAGGGGTCTGCGAGCCGAGCTGACACATACATCCATGCAACAACTCATTCACCTTCCTCACAGCGAGCTCAAACAGTACTCAGCCGTGTGACAGGTTATGTTCGTACCTGCAGCAGAGAGATGACGGTGAAGACGATCGCAACTGTGTAGAGATTTCCAGGTAGCCAGTCCTCTAACGCCATGATGCAGCCTTTAACGTAGATATGATCACTCCACTCGTTCTGTGCAGGGACGTCAGAAAACATGAATGAAAATATGTTCTGCTTTGTTCAAACTCAAGACCAGATTCATGTTTTATCACACACATTTATTCACATTGAAAGAACCATCTCTAGATATAAGATCTCACCGTGTTTTTGCCTCTGACATCATAGCCACATTGAGTGTTCACCACCGAGTCCTGAAACAAGAAACCTGTTAACATCCGGACTCAACAAGATCACAAGCACAGACATGAATCCATTGATCAAACAGAAACATCAACCTTTGATTTGTATCGATTATTATGAATGATTGACTCACAGCAGGGTCGGTGACGCAGCAGGAAAAAGGAACTCCACACTTCTCTCTGCTGCGATGAGTGTCATTACAGCTGAAATACACATTCAGGTCCCAGTCGTCCGGCTTCTGAGCTCCACAGCAGTGGTTCTATGAGAAGTACAAGATTTTTCAACAGTTTGATAAACAGGAGAAAGAAAGTTTTCCTGAGCAGAGCTTCATTCAGACACACGAGGTATTCTGATCAACTGGAGAACCAGGCTGAAGGGTTGAGTAAAGACTCCTGAGCTCCACAAGTCCACAGTGATTCTAATAAATATAAAGACACTTGAATAAAGCAGGAATCACAGGAGCAGGATCCTTTACCCATCAGGAGACGTTAAACTTATGATCCTAAAGGTTCAACTAAAGGTTACTGATCTCTGTGGAAGGACTTCTGGTAAGATGGATGATCATAGTCTGACTCATCCAAAGTTTAGCAATCAGCTTGTTGCTTCAGCTAACTTTGGAGCCGCCCTACATGTTGACCTGATCTGCTGTTGCTTGAGACTCAGTTTGAGCGATGGAGCTGCAGAGCTTCTCAAATACAGATTTGACTTCAGTAAGTCAGGGTTAGATACACAGATAGGCATATTAATATTGATCAATTTGATCAGGTTTCTTTTGAACATTTTTTTGAGTCTGAAGTAGGGATGTAAACAATTAATCGAGTATTGATTAATTGATTGTTAAGAATTACTCGAAACACGCATTTTTCTTTTCAATTTTCCTTCACGTGGAACAAACATCATGTGGTCTCATATTACACTCAGCTATCAGGGAGGTGTTTTAAGTTTAAAGCATGTTTCGATGTGAATCAGCTGTTAAAGATGTTGAGCACAGTGGAGACGCATCAGGTCTCCATGTGCGCTTTTCAAAGAGGATCAATACGCAACTACAGCCAACAATGACACGGACATGAAGGTTAACAACTTTAAACAGGACATTTCCCAACCTTTAGATACAAAGCCAACAGACTGGTGGGAATTGCTAGTTCGCTATGTTTGCAGACCAGCAGCATCAGAGCCGTCTGGGCTTTTCTGCAGCTGGACTGATTATGACCAGGTTGCGCTCCCAGCTGACACCTGACCACGTACGCATGCTCATTGTTCTCAATAAGAACGAGTAGACAGAAAACTGGACTCTGTGAGTCTGAAGTGCTTTCCTGTTAGTTGTCTGAGCCTTCACTTTATAAGATTATGTCCGAGGAGATTATTATTTTTATGAGCCTGATTGTTGAAAAATCAGCGTGTTAACCATGTTTTACCCGTATCCAATACCGTCAGTTAAAGCTGCTGTTGGTAGTCGTGATATAAACATCGGTCCGGAGAGAGATTTCGAATGTCAACTCTACCCATTCCCACCAGATTTCCTCTCACTCACCTCCCCCTTCCCTCTCTGCTTCCATAACCCCGCCCACAAAAGATTGTTGTGCGCATTCTATGAGGAAGTGGCTTCACAGCCAACCAGGGTGACAGAAGGTCGGGGAGTAGCTCTGATTGGTCCGTGATAACGGGAACGAGGGGAATAATAACATTGCTTGATACAAAGGCAACTTAAAACACAGAGATTTTGCCATAATCTCAAATTACTTCACTTACTGATGAGTACTGATGGGTATTATGACCTTTTCTCCAAACCCAGCAGAAAATAAAGTAACGATTTTTACCCCATTCCTACCAACAGCAGCTTTAAATGCATTTTGTTGCTGTGGAAAATATAATTCAGGGGGAAAAATGTATTTGGCATTGTTTTTGACATAGGAATAATTGTTTTATTTATTGATTAATCAATAATTGATTGTTAAAGGTGACATATCATAAAAATGGACTTTTTAATGGTTCTCTACCTGAAATATGTGTCCCTGGCATGTCTACAAACCCCCCGAGAATGAAAAAAATCCATTCTGCCCCTGTTCTGATTTCTCCACCTTTCTGTAAATATGTGTGAAACAAGCCGTTTCAGACTTCCGTGTTTTTGTTACGTAACAACAATATCCGGTCTGTCACGGAGTCAGAGCTCGGAGCTTGTTCAGCCCATAGACTGTATAAAATAATACTGAATCCCTCCCCCGTTTTTCATTACCTGCACACGTGTGGTAACAAGGAGCTTAGGAGGGAGGCATGCTAGTTGTAGGCTGTCTTAATAAACTCAAAGGTCGGTTTTACTCCCAACGTCTGCAGATTTGAAGATCTAGTGGATGATTTTTATTTGTCATGGATAAGTGCTAGCGCTAATTAGCATAGCCACATAGCTACATCTTCATAGCTGTAGCTGTGTACCAAGACACACATCGACATACTGACAAATAAAACAACAAGAAACACAGAATCTGTGACCAATCCTTCAGAGAGGTCCTGCTGCCTTTCTGGTAGAGGTCGGTTTTACTCCCCACGTCTGCAGATTTGAAGATCTAGTGGATGATTTTTATTTATCATGGATAAGTGCTAGCGCTAGTTAGCATAGCCACATAGCTACATGTTCGTAGCTGTGTACCAAGTCACACGTCGACATACTGATAAATAAAACAACAAGAAACACTAAATCTGTGACCAATCCTTCAGAAAGGTCCTGCTACAGGCACCTCTCCGTCAGGATCAGATTCTGGATCAGATTCAGAGGGTTGAAGTAACGTGATCTCTGAGCAGTCGTGTATATTCAGCCAACATGTAAACATTAGATCAACGTGCTGGACAGCCGAGGCACATCCACTTCCTGAGGGGGCGTGGTCAGAGGGAAAACAGAGTGTTCTGAGGAGGACTGAAGAAGAGGACTTTTCAGGCATGCCAAAATCTGATTTCAAAGTGTTTTTTTGAGCATAAACTTTAAAGACATGTTTTGGGGACCTCTTAGACCAATATATATTGATGAAAAAAGCGTGATATGTCACCTTTAACATTTCCAAAAATCAATCACGGAAAATACTTAAAATGTACATCCCTAGTCTGAAGCAATCTGCAAGCCATACATTAGTGGTGAAGTCTCTGTGCCTTCTGCCCCATACACACATGCTGTGCAGAGAAGCAGGAAGCGAGAGTGAAAGAGAGAAAAGGGGGTGACGATGGTCGGGTGTTAGATCCTGCCTGTAAATATGTGATTTGAGGTCTGATCTTTCCTGTTAGAGATAAATCTCCCTATGCCGTGGTTTGCAAGCTTTACAGGGTTGCTGACATTATCCCATAATGTTACCATGTTTTCATACACTACATCATTCACAGAGATCCTCCTCCAGACAGAGCTATGAGATCTGAGCTTCATTTTAGTTTATGGGGCTACCTTATGAAATTAAGAAATGATGACTCAGAGAGCTCCGACATACCATACCGTGCTGCACTACACTGACTCATGCTCTCGTTGCATTGTGCAGATCCATGAAGACGTAATCACAATGTAGTCTCACTTCACAAACAGGCTAGAAGTGTCGAGTAGAACAAGCTGCTTTAGTTTCAGGTTTCAAGTTGTTCTGCTGGAATGTGCACGCTAAATGAGAGTAATAATATTATTAATAATAATATTAATAATAATAATATTAATAATAATAATATTAATAATAATAATATTAATAATAATATTATTAATAATAATAATAATAATAATACATTTTATTTAAAGGAGTCTTCTCTTAGCACTCAAGGTAACCCTACAAGGCAGACTTTAAAAAAAGAACAATATAAAAATTAGGCTGATAAAATTGACAAGGAATGATAAAGTGTAATTATAAATAAATAATAAAATGACCAGGATGAGATGAAGTGCAGTGAAGAGGTGTAATTAGACTGAATATGAAAGTTTAAAAAGATGTGTCTTGAGACGTGATTTGAAAATGGAAAGAGAGTCAATGTAATGGATGTCTGGTGGGAGGGAGTTCCAGAGGCGGGAAGCAGAGCGGCTGAAGGCTCTGGACCCCATGGTGGTTAAGCAGGCGGGTGGTGTAGTGAGCTGAATGGAAGAAGAAGACCTGAGAGTGTGGCTGGGTGTGTTGATATGGAGAAGTTCAGAGTGGTATGGAGGAGCGAGGTTATGGAGGGCCTTAAAAGTGAGGAGCAGAATCTTGAAATTGATGTGAGTTTTGACCGGTAACCATTGTAGAGTCTCTATTTTTAGATCACATCAGCATTTCTACAACTTCAAGTTAAAGTTCTGGTGCCCTTAATGAACGCTCTTCCTGGTGGCTGGTCTGTTCAGCTGTGCAGTGTAACATTTAGGCCACAGGACAATAAAGGGTTGATTACAGAGCAACATGTCTACCAAGCTAAACAGCAGTATCTTGTTTCCTATAGCTTTGTTGAAGAAAAGAAAGATCTTCCAATGTGATCAGACCTTCATTAATGCATTGACAGGAAGGATGTACCAGACGGCTGGATGAACACAGAAACAAGATCATTTTATCTACAGGAAACAGGATCTTTCAGGTTCAAGTAAACTTAAGGTGCACAAAACAAGATACACTACCAGTCAAAGGTTTGTAAACACCTTCTCATTCAAGGGTTTGTATTTATTGTAATGATTGTAAACACTTTAGATTAATACTGAAGACATCAAAACTATGAAAGAACATATATGGAATTATTGAATGAACAAAAAAGTGTTAAACAAAGCAGAATATGTTTTATATTTTAGATTCTGTAAAGTGGCCCCCTTTTTCCTTCATGACAGCTTTGCACACTCTTGGTATTCTCTCAGTCTGCTTCATGAAGTGGTCTCCTGGAATGGTTTCTAATGAACATGAGCCTTGTCAAGAGTTCATTTGTAGAATGACTTGCCTTCTTAATGTGTTTGAGACCATCAGTTGTGTTGTTCAGAGGTAGGGTTAGTACACAATGGATAGCCCTATTTGACTACTGTTGTAATCCAGATTATGGTAAAACCAGATTATTTCATAGTTTTGATGTCTTCAGTATTAATCTACAATGTTGAAAATAATTAAAATAAATAAAAAACATTGAATGAGAAGGTGTGTCCAAACTTTTGACTGGTAGTGTACCTAAATCAACATGTAACGATTACATGTAAACAAACCTGATGCAAGAAACTTTTACCAACTAGAAATAAGATCCTGAAGGTTTCACTGAAGTTAACTGAGCAGCATTACCATCCTCTGCAGAGAGTCAATGAGGTTCTGCAGGTCGATGTCGTCTCTGTATGCTCTGATATTTGCCAGGAAGAAGTCGTTGATCCATTCTTTTAGCTGACTCTGGAAAACCACCGCCAGGATGGCAGCGGTCAGCTCCAGGACGAAAATGAAGCCGATCACTCCTGAAAACTGATGAAACACACAGACAGATGGGTAAATAGAGATACATCAAATACTTCAACACTTCATTAGATATATATTTGTGAGTTATGGAGACAGTTCTTTCTAAAGCAGAGTTTAAGTGAGAAGATGTTATTAAAGGAACAAACTCGAGGTTAAAGGTTTTCTACATTAACAAACATTAACACATCAAATAAACATATAAACAAAAAGCATCAGCTGACTGATATTCTTGACGTACAAACTTGAGCAGACAGATGTTTTCTCTCAGAGCTCCCACACAGCCAGCAAAGCCCAGGATGAAGGTGATTCCACCGACTGCCAGGACCAGCCAGACCGGGTCAAAACCATGAAGCCGGGTCACCTGGGTGAGATCCAAGAGGACTCCCTACAAAGCATAACAATCCAGTTGAGGACAGGTAAACCAACGAGGTGTCAGTCCAGTTATAATATAATAATAACTTGATTTATATAGCACCTTTAAAAACAAATGTTTAAAAAATTAATTTGACAAACAAAGCATGGTTCAATAACAAAGTAAACCTTTTGACAGACAGAGAAAACAGAATAGAACAAAGAGGTTAAAAAGAATAAACAATAATTAAACAGGATGAAGTGTTGTGACAATAGACCAATAAATCATTGTTTAAGAGGTTTTTCAAACATAAATAAATAAATGAAAATAAATAAAAAATGAATAAATAAATAAATAAATAAGTAAGTAAATAAGTAAATACATAAGTTTTAAAAATGGATAAGTAAATAAAAGCATTAAAAGGACAATAAAAGAGTTTTTCAGAATAAGAGGACGACATCACATCGAGAAAATTAGAAAAAGTGAAAAGGATAAGTTATGAACATTAAAATAATAAAGGAAAAATAAATTAAAACAATAAATAATCAAATGAAAAAATCAAATAAATTTGAAAACAATTAATAAGTTGGATAAAAACTAAAAATAGTAATAAAAATAGAAGTGAAAGCGGTTAAAAGGATGATGTCACATAAAAGCAAGTCTGTAAAAATGGGTTTTAACAAGAGACTTAAAAGATAAATGATGCCCCAATCACTGTTGTTGTCGTTCCTGTTCTCACACTGATGTTAAATGTTTGAAATGTTGAAATTTGTTTATGCCTCCTGTGGACAATCTTGAACAGGAACTCAAGGATTTTAACATAGACTGTATAAATAATGGACGTAGTATCCATGACGTCACCCATCTGTTTCTGAAGCGCTGTTTTGAGGCCAATCGTCGGCGGCAGTCATATTGCGGATGAGCGATTGTGACGTAAAGAGGCGGGCTTTGAGCCTCCTTGCCAACAGCTATAGTGTTCTCGTCTGTCAATCAAGTCAGCTGTGCCTCTCATAATAGAAAACTCATAATCTTAATATCTTTGAAATTACAGTGTTATGAAAAAATGTAACCCCTGTGCAGTGTGTGCCGATCAAGAAATGAGCTATCCAGACTACACTCATTTAGAGTGTAAAGATCGTCTTCTTTGAATTGGTGTGTATGTGGTTTCCGGTACTTCCGGAGCCAGCCTCAAGTGGATCCTCAATGAACTGCAGTTTTTAACACTTCAGCACTGGACTCATATTTTTAGATCGGAGGTTGCCGCTTGGATTTTAAAGAGATTCTTGGACACTTAGGAACTAGACATTCATACTGTTGAATAACACAGCTCACCACCCGACTATTTGTTTGTTTGTTTTCTATCCTCTCTGTCCCTTATTATGGTATATCATGTCAAACATTTTACCTCACTCATGATGACCCTGTTTGTCTTGTGTTTTCAGTATTGTTTGTTATATATTTGTTACAAAACAACAAAAAATGTTGAAGTTAGACATTCATCTCTGTGAAGTAGATTATAAACACAAACATCTGTCTCTCCTTACTACAATAAATAAAGGCAGACATTGTTGATTCACCTTTTCACTCCATGCCCAGAAACCAGCTGCAATAAAGGCGACTCCAGCCAGCTGAAACACAAAGACATCAGCCTGTTAGAGCTAATAACAGACATACATCTGTTATTGATCATATTTGAATAGACACAGAATACTGTGTAGTCAGCAGCAGCATGTATTCATCACATCACAAGTTTAAAAGTGACTCATTAACAGTGTGTCTAAGTCAAAGTGTATCACTGGTTTGAAGGCCTGCTTGGATAATAGTCTTCAGTCCAAACTTTTCTGAGTGTCTGAGTTACTGAAGTGTAAACAGGAGCAGTGAGACCCCTAAAGTTCACTGGATTGGATGTGAATGTGAGTCATAGCACTTCACAGGAACAAGGATTGTGAAAGATTGCCCTGCTCTCTCAACCACACACGATGCCACGGTATCTCTTCCTGTTAGCTCAGACAGGAAGCAGCTCTGTCTCAAGAAGCTCTACACGATAACACAGTTTGTCACTTAGATCATGGAAGCAGGTGGACTGGTGCTCAGGTGGACTGGTGCTCAGGTGGACTGGTGCTCAGGTGGACTGGTGCTCAGGTGGACTGGTGCTCAGGTGTGGAGGCAGATCACTCACCCAGAAGATGATGTTGTAGCTGAACATCAGATATTTATAACAGCAGCTGACCTCTGCGTTCTCATATCGGTAGTAGTACATCTGTCACAAAACACAGCTGTTACACTCAAAACAATGACATGAACATCAACATGAAGACTGATAGCAGCAGGCTACACTGCATTGTTTGTTAGCAGGAAACTTAGCCTACATTGATCTGTCTGAAACTCAGATTATGTATCAGTCAGACTCTTTCCTGTTATAATACAGCTTCAGTGCCTGATCGATACTAACAACTTCAATCTGATCAGTAATGTCCAGCTGCTGTGAATGTCCCGTTATAGCCGCTGATGAAGACTTCTTGAAGAGACTGCTCACAGCTAACTGGACACCACTGAGAATATAGTAAAGTAACCGTACAAAGAGTGATCATAACTGAAGAAGTTAACCTTAAAAAGACTTAAAGTGTATAAAAGAATCGGCTTTACCTCGGACCAGGTCTTAGAAACACATTTAGGTTGTTGTGAAACTTTAATGAAAGAAACGAAACACACCCTGATGCTGCTGTTTCCGCCAGAAACAAAACACTGTTCTTCTTCCTTTGTGTAATTGTAGCAGATACACCCTCTGACTGAAGCGTTACCGCCCCCTGCTGGAGAGCACATCAACTACACACAGACAACTTCACAGAGACTCTCTTTTTAGAGATCAGTTTTATCTCTTTAATCCCCCAGACCAACTTTTCAGTCACTGTTATTACATTAACTTTGTCATACCATATTTTAGTTTATAAATAACTACGACTACGGCGTCCAACGTTCTCAACGCTGCCATAGCCAGACTCCAGACAGACCACCAGAGTGCCCCCTTCCTGATCTCAGGGGACTTCAACCATGTATTTATTTTATACATAGCTTATTACTGTATTTGTATAACTTATTGTGTACAGAGCAACTGTAATAACTGAATGTCCAAGCCCTGGGATAAATATAGTATTTCTGATTCTGATTCTGATAATGTTATAATATCCTTTATGTCCTTCCTGCTGATAAGGACCTTTTTTGCAGTTGTGGAAGTAATTCTCATATTTTACCAAAGTAAAACTAGTAGTGCCACACAGAAAAGATATAAAGAATCATAAAAAAACAAATCAACAAACAAAAGTGAAATCCTGCTTCCCATCTGCTGCATATAAATGATATAGAAATTATAAATATATATATTATTAAGATAATATATATAAATATGTTCAGAAATATAAATGCTCAAACGAAAAGTAAACATACTCAACTCAACTCTCAACTAATTTGTATTTATGCAGCACCTTCCATAAATTTAAGCACTCAGCCCAAAGGGCTTCACAAAAGAACAGAGAGACAGAAAAAAACAGCAACAGGTGAAATTATACAAGGCTAAAACAAGATGGAGGAATGTGATATGAAATACTTTAAAATAAAATTAAGATAAAATCAATTCAAATAAAATCAAGCAATTAAATAAAATCAAATGCATACAAGATAAATAAAATAGAATAATTAAAAAATAATAAGATAGAATAAAAATTAAATAAATAAATAAATAAATAATGACACTAAAACAAAAACAGAACGCTTTCTGTTGGCTTGTGAGGGACACATGAGGAACATTTCAAAGGGAAGCATTGGAGGACCTCAGCATTCGTTGTGGAACAAAAAATGACAGATCAGTGATGTAAGGCTGTTAAGAGCTTCAAAAACAATAAAAAATGACTTTAAAATAAATTCTAAAAGAGACAGGTAACCAGTGCAGAGTTTTAAAAAGAGGGGTAATGTGATTGGATTTCTTTTTCTTTGTTAAAACTCTGGAAGCAGCGTTCTGAATGGGTTGCAGTTTTTTAAGAGACTTTTTTGTAAAAAGGGAGTGGTAATAATCAATACGAATGGTGATGAAAACATGAATTAACATTTCGGTGTCTTTCTGAGAAAGTTAAAAAAGAAACAGACTTTGTCAGATTTTGCCTCCTCAACATTTCAGTAGTAGGTTGGAAAATAGTTATCATACTATACAATAAGATTGTGTAAATCATAATGCAGTACAACCTTTGCTCTCAAAGGTGCTGTATTATAATAGTCTATATGTTTAAACTCTGACTCCACCCTGACTAACAAAAGCATTAATGGTTCACTTATATATTTATAGTCACAACAAAAGTCCAATATTCATTGATAACTCAATTAAAGGGTTTTACTCAGAGACAGAGGAAGCTAGAAGCATCAGAACACTTGCAGGATAATGAAAAGACATTTTGGAACTACTTAGCGTTTATGTTTTGTTTCATTTTCACTAAAATAACTTGAATATTCAAGTTCCATTTTTCTGTTTTGTTTGTTTTATTGGCTAATTTACTTTATTTCAGTGCACAGAAGTCTTTATTGAATGTCAGATTCAATTAGCTGAGGTTGTGCAGATTGTTTGGATGTGTAATACAAATAATACAAAAAAGACAACTTTACAAAACAAATAACAAATGGAAAAGTCCTCCTGGTGGGTTTGAGAGGGTAAAATGGAACGATCAGATTAGTAAATAAAGTGATAAATGGAGTGTTTGATTGATAAAATAATAAGACCAATGAGATGGATGGATGGATGGATGGATGGATGGATGGATGGATGGATGGATGGATGAATGGATGGATGGATGGATGGATGGATGGATGGATATGAAAATGAAAAAGAAAAATGAAATCATTAGTTGAAAATGAATGTCTGTACAGACAAATAGAAGTATGTGGTTGTTGCTCTGATGAATAAACAGAATCTGTCTGAATGGAGGGCTGAAGGAACAGATGAATGAAATAAAAGTTGTTTATTCAGTGTTGTTGTTTCTTTCTCAAGTTTTCTGTGATCACTCAGTGATCGCCGCCATGATGACAGCCTGCCTGCATGTTTATGACTCAGCTATCAGTGATGAGGAGCTTCTGAAGTTGTGCTGCTGCTCTTAATGAGGACACTGTGTCCTTATCAACTTCCTGTCAGACTGCTGAGGTCATGGGTCACATGGTTTGTAGGTTTTTTCCTGGTAACTGGCCTCCTTTAACAGAAACATGTGTAATCGCTTGCCTAGGCTGCGTGCATATTTTACAGTTTAGTCCGTGTTGTTGAAACAGCCGTGTGCATGTTGTAGGGACATTAACACAGAAACACCGTTACAGAAGACTCCTGTTCCAACATTCACCACCCATCTGCTCCTCCGTACCCACACCTACACCACACCGAGTGTTTCAAGATGTGAGAGCGAGTCCAACATAAACTCCTGCTGAGGTGCATGGTGAGGGGAGAGTTCTTTAGATTATCAGGCCTGAATGTCATGAAGTGATCTAGAACAGGGGGTGCCAAACTTTGTACCCCAAAACAGCAATGCCAGAGACAGTGACCCTGCCCTCCACGTGGCTAAGCATTGCTCACACACAGTTATAGGCAGATACAAAAATCTTATTAACAGACATAATAACATAATAGACTTTTTTAAAAAGTGTAGAAGTAGAATTGACTTATTCTTTAAGCTGCAGCAGTGACTCTTTAATAAGAAGGCCTCAGAAAATGTAACTTCAAATTTTAAACTTGAAGTTTTTATTATGTTATTGTGTCATACCTATAATCATATGTCCAGCTGCATTGCATGAGATTACAAGACAACATGAATTCATGCATTAGGGTCAGAGCGCACGGCACGCTCATTCATCGTCAAGAGACAGAGGAAGAAAATCAAACCAAATCAAATAAAAATGCACTCTACTTAAAGAGACGATCTTGTCTTCTTTTCCAGGATTTGAGACAAAACTAGCAAGCTTAAACACGTCAGAACTAAAGAACCATTTTAATGTTTTTGCTCGTCTGTCCACCACAGTTTTTCAGACTCTGTGAGGTCATCATAGTTTGTATGATGTTTGTATTTCCCTATAATAGATCAAATCTGCATTTCAAATCATTCAAAATTCTTATGTTTAAGAATAGCTTCTCTCTACCGCTCCATCACTGTCGATGACTCCTCAGAGGGTCCCAACCCACACTTTGGGAACCACTGATCTAGAGAAAGCAACATTTTCCTGTCTGATAGTTTGTCACATTATTTAGCAGTTTGCAGCTGCCCGATTAATCACTGGTTCATGAAAACCAGTTCACATTACTCAAATTCTGGATTCCCATTAAATTCACAATTGATTTCAAAAACACTAACCTACAAAGCTCTACACAATCAGGCTCCTGACCTTCCCACTAGGTATAAGCCTGCCCGCCCTCTCAGATCAGCCGACATGTGCTTGTTGGTTGTTGGAGAGTCTGTTTAAAGTCTAAGGGCTTTCAGGCTTTTTCAGTCCGCGCTCCTAAACTGTGGAACGACCTACCAGATGAAATTATGCAGGCTACTTCTGTATGTAATTTAAAATCACTTCTTTAAAACCTTTTTTTAAAGGCCTTCATAACTATGTATACATTGCTATGCATTCTAGTACTTTGTATAAATACTTTATTTTTTTCTGTGTTTATTTTTTTGTTTTTCTGTGAAGCACTTTGTAACTTTATTTAGAAAAGTGCTATATAAATAAAGATTATTATTATTATTCTTATTATTATTATTATTATTATTATCACCACACATAAAAACAGCCTTTAGACTGAAGACGTTTGAAGAGACGAGTTTTTAACATAGTGTGGACAAAAATCAGGAATGCTCAGTCCTTCTTCTTTACAGACTCGACTTCCATGCAGAGGAAATATCAAACAGGATGGTAGGACTGCTGACAACTCAAAAAGTTTACACTATACATTCACACATACACACACACACACACACACACACACACACACACACACACACACACACACACACACACACACACACACACACACACACACACAGCTCAGCCGTCACAAGCGTTCTGTGATTCAATATCTCTCTCAAGGACTAACATTCAGACCGGAGGAGCCGGGTATTGAACATCTCCTCGCCGTCCCGTTCGGCGTCTTTTTATGTTCCTGCAACCTTGTGCTGCTGTAACCATGGAGACGGTGACCCTATGTTCACTGTCACCATGGTGACGGAACAGACATAATTCTGGGTCAGACTGATTTTCAGCGGCGCACACACACAGATTCATGTTGTGACACCTCCGCAGACTCTGCAGACGCCGTGTGTGTGAAGGTAAAGTGGATCCCTTAAAAGCAAACAGAGCCTGGTTACCTTTGCCTCCCTCCTCCTCCTCCTTCCACCACTGATCCACAATGAGAGAAAAGGGTAAGAACACCCTGAACTGTCCCACCAAACTCAAGCGTCACCCTACCCATACCTACCTGATTAAATCACACAGGTGAGGCACCTGATGACCTTTGACCTGTAGGAGCTCTGGAGAGAGCAGCCAGTGAGACAAAGAAGACAAACAAAACAAACAAAAGACCAGTTAAAGAGCTAACTTATCTGCCTATGTTTCATGTGTTATGTGTTATGTGTTATGTGTGTGTGTGTGTGTGTGTGTGTGTGTGTGTGTGTGTGTGTGTGTGTGTGTGTGTGATGTGAGAGAGAGATCTGTTACAGTGACGCCTCACCTCCAGCATCCCGTCACGGTCTCCATGGCAACAGGGCCAGTGATATGACATATTACACAATATTTGGACGGTTTTTGTCTGAGAGTCTGTGTATGTGTGCGTGTATGTGTGTGGGTGTGTGTGTATGTGTGCTGTGGGGGTTCTTTCATGTCTCCTCGAGGACCAGGTCCAGTTATAAACCTGAGTCAGTCTGGACAGGTTGAAGGTTCTGGTGTTCAGGTGAGACTCAGGTTGAGGTCCAGGTCCAGGTCTCCCACAGACACAGGAAGACAAACAGGTGTGTGATGAGATGTGAAGCTGAATCTTTGTGACCTACATAACCGAGCTTCAGTGGGAACAAGAGTGACAGTGACTGCAAACGACCACAAGGTGGTGCTGCTCACTGCTGCACATGAGAAACCCTGCATGTTCAGACAGGTGAGATCAGGTGTGTGTGAATGTTTCAGAGCGCGTTTAAACCGTCTCACTGCAACACACGTTTTCACTGCAGAGACGAGACCAGCTCACAGATCTGAGACTACATGCCTCTGTGTTTACACTTAAATGAGACCTGATTAACAAACAGCAAGACGATCATCACCACTCTGCTTCATTCCAACAAAAGCATGTAATGTTACACTTTTTATTGATTAGACTGCTGTTGAGGGAAAGCTGATCAGAGGTCTGTTATGTTAGAGTTAAAGGAACCTGTAATCCTCAATAATCAGACTGAATCCTACAAGAAGAGGATCATAATGAGTGGATCAACTCGTCTGTTATAAGCTTGTAACATGACTAAATATCAAAGACATGTAAATCTGAATCTGTCAGATAGTTCCTCCACAGATGTCTGAGCTCAAACCCTGATGTGAGAGCTGAGTGTTTGTCATGGTGTCTCTCTGTGAGGTGACTGTAAACATACTCTACATGTGGAGGGAGTCTGGATCAGAGACAAAGTCATGAGTAGGGCTGGGCGATAATTCGATACTGATAATTATTTTGATATAATTTTCCCCAATATAAATGTAACAAATATTCACTAAAGATTTGATATAAATAAACCTGTAATCACCCCGCCAACCACTGGAAAGGGAGGGGAGGTGCTAATGAACCTTAAACAGGAGGAAGAAGACTGTATTGAACAGCAAGAAGTTTGGAGCAGAATGTAAACACAGGTGAATCAAGTGACAGCGACACTGAAGAAACCTGGCAACTCAACGCAGAGTCATTAATCTATCACTGTGTTGACTCGGCTTCAACTATTGACTTAATTCACTTCATTCTTCAAAATATTCTTCCGGGATTTGAGTAAAGGTAGTGCACAGAGACAACTTCTGCCATGCATTTCTAAAATGTTAAATGTCCACCGCGACCATCGTGAAGATCTCATCTTACACTCAAGACCTGCTTCCTGTTAACACCGTCAAAACTGAAGGATTCCAGAAGATTATCAGAGAACGAAATCCAGAAAGGAGCTAACAACTTTCACTCAGGACCAAAAATCTGCCTTTAAATATACATGAAATAATGATTTTATATTTACCATGATAATCATCCATATCAATCAATATGAAAAATGTTATCATGATAACATCTTTTTCAATATCGCCCAGCTTTAGTCTGAGCATGCAGCTCACCTGTGAAACATTAACGAGCCACACGTTGATTCTTTACAACAAAATACATTTTACTGTTAGGTCTTCAAATACATAATATTTTCTGTACAAAATGTTTAAGCTCCGGTCACTGTCTCTGAAAGCCTAACAAGAACCTCCGATGGTCCCTGAACGCCTCGCTGATGGTCCATGCAGCTCCCAGAAACCTCTGGCCAAATCTGAAGGCAGCAGCTCTGCAGCATCACTTTTTGTTGGGTTGGGCGGCGATGTAGAGAGCCATCAGGCAGTAGAGAGCCCCCCCCACCGTCAGACCCATGGTGGTCCGGTAGAGCAGCTTGTCCATGAGACCCCTCTTGAGGTGGACTGGCACCCCGTCGGACCTCTGACAGAAAGAGGGATAAAGGTTAGTCAGGTTATGATTACCTCTCCGTACAGGTCACATGATGCAGAACAGCAACACCTGAAGACAGATCATTCATAACCCTCAATCCAGGACCCCTGGAACCTCTTCTCTCTCTCTTTCTCTCTCTCTTCATCTCCCTCCATCCCTCTTTCCAACCCCAACACGGTCTCAGCAGAGGTGTGTGTAACATGAGTCTGGTCCATCTCAAGTTTTCTGAGTCAAAGTTACTTCAGCTAGAGGATGATACAGGTTTAGAGTCTTGGCCCTCTTACCCCTTTTCCACTGAGGCAGTTTCAGGGACGGGGCTCAATTGGGAACCATTTTTTTGTGTTTCCACTTCAAGAGAACCGGCTCCCAGCCAGGAAAACAGGTTCCAGAGCAGCACCAACTCTTTGCTGGTCTAGAACCTGTGACCAAAAAGACAAACCAAACGAGTTTCTGCCATTTTCCTGAAATTGAGGAAACTCCAGCAAGCAGGCTACGTTGTCCGCCATCGTTGTTACTGTGAGGGAAAGTTTGCACTAGTGCTGCTGGGAAAAGCGGTCACACAGAAGTGACGTCATGACGTGGCTCTTCCATGGGCTCGAGCGGGTGGAAAAACAAACTGGTGCCAAGCTGGTTCGGAAGTTGAACCAGCTCCGAACCAGCGCGACCCCCAGCCCGGAACTAGAACCAGGTTTGCATTGGTCAACAAGGGGTATCTGAGGCTTATTCCTGCAGAATGTTCTGGGGTTAGGATCTCAGCAGATGTGTGTCTAACATGAGTCTGGTCCTGCTGGAGGTTTCTGCCTGTTAAAGGAAGTTTGTCCTTGCCACTGTAACTTGCTAAATGCTGCAAAGTGTTCTGCTCATGGTGGATTAAGATGAGACCAGACTGAGTCCTGTCTCTAAGATGGGACTGGATCTTATCCTGTCTTGATGTGGGTCTTTGTTAATAATCGAACATAGAGTACGGTCTAGACCTGTTCTTGTTTGGAAAGAGTCTTCAGACTTTTGTTGGGATTTGGCGCAATATAAATAAAGATACATTGACTGGACCCTTGAAGGTCCTCAAGGACTTATACAAACTCCTGAAGGTCACAGGGACCTTCATTAAGAACTCATTAAATTTCTTTTGGTGCCCCTGAAACTAAAACAAAGCAACAACCCACTACACTCTTTTGAATATTTTCATTTAATCATCCTTTAGAGAAAAATAAAGCTTTGGCCGCCTCGAGCGACCCTGAACCAGATCTGTTTTGATACCAGTGCAGCAGATACCTCTGAGACTGCCCACAACACCTCTTCTTGGTGCTAACAGACCACAGGCAGGAGAACAAACAGTCTGTATTTTACACCTCAGTTATTCACAAATGAAGCCACATCACACTTGAGGCCGTGATGTGATACTGAATATCTTCATGGCTGTGATTTGGTCATGAACACAAGACGAGTGTTGAAGATAATCACGATTTGAAGTGTGAGGTTGCTTTCAAACAACAGATCTCTGAGCTGCCCGTGATAGTAGAAAGTTACAATCAACAAAAGATGTTTTTTATTTATTAAATTATTCACTTGGCTCCACAGAGAGTGAGGGAACATGAATGGGACCAGACTGTGTTCACATTGTCTTGTACTCTTGCTACTTTATATCTGCAGGATTCAGCAGACTTTGTTTTTACACACTGAAATGTCTGACTCAGTCAATCATGCAATCTTTCCTCAGGGACCTGTGTGGTAAGATCAGTCTGAGATTATCTGCTGTGATGTAAATGAAAAGGTCTTCATACCACCTGACAGACGCTGAGTGAAACACAGTAAAAGTCCTGTTGATGTTTTACTTCATATTAGCATTCATAGAGGGCTTCTCGTCCAATCAGACAGACCCATTCTACTCTGCCCGGCTCTGATTCAGTTCAAACTACAGATGTTTGTATCTGTAGATTTATTGTGAGTAAGATGAGACGGTCTGACTTGATCTGAGAATGAAAGGAGGTAATTGAAGTATTTTCTGAACTGTACAGTGTAGTGTCATTTAGAGCACTTGAACTCCTGACATGGTAATCTTGAACAACTTCTAAATTAATCAGGGTGATTCAATTCGAGGTTGCTTTGAAAAATGTAGATTTTCTGATCTTGGATTGCGAAAACAGGATTTTTAAATCCAAATCATCCTGATCCAGAACTAACATTTTGAATAACTGGGCCGAGGAAGCCAGGAATATTGAGAATTTAAAAAGTACATTAAAGAAGTGTTCTTTTTAGTCTTGTTTAGTGTATGGTTTTCATAGAATTTTAACATATTAAATGTCACTTTATAATCACTTTAATATTCTATTGTTTCATTTTTAACTCTTCATTTTTTTTATTGAATCACTGTTTTTTTGTTATTTCTGATGCTTTTATTTATCTTAGACTTTTATCTTTACCTTATTATTTGTATTATTATTATAACCATTATTACTTGAATCATTGCTTTAACATATACTTATCTTATTTATCTATTTATTTCTTGTATTCATCTGATCTTGTTAACGCTACCTTATTTTAAACTTTTCTTTCACTATTACTTATTTTATTAATTTTACTGTATTGATTTTATTTTATTTTGAAGTATTTTATTTTTAATTTTACCATTGCTGTTGTTTTCTGTCTCTCTGTTATTCTGTGAAGCACTTTGGGCTGCATGTTTTTATGTATGAAAGGTGCTATATAAATAAAGTTGAGTTGAGTTGAGTTTACCTGAGTTTCATCTTTATTTCATTTCTTTATTTTTGCCTTTATTGATAGGACAGCTGAAGAGAGACAGGAAATGTGGGGAGTAGAGAGTCAGGGAGGACATGCAGGAAATGATCAACCAGTAGGGAGTTGAACCGGCAACCTCTGCGACAAGGACTAAAGCCTCTGTACATGGGGGGCTTAGACCGCTAGGCCAACAGTGCCCCTATTTCATTTATTTCTTAACTTTTTCCCTTTATTTACATATAACTTATTGCAATTGCTGTGCATTAGTCTCTACATCTAAATCCATTTCTGTTTTACATTTAGTCATTATATATTTGATTTTTTAAAATCATTTAAAGCACTTCGAATTGCATTTGATTTGTATAAAAGTTGCTCTATTAATAAAGATCTTAGAGCTTAGAGAAGCAATGGTGCCTCTGCAACACAAGTTTATACCAGTTATAGTGAAATAGTTTCTGAATTAGATTTGATTGAGATGATTAAAAATAACATTTTATGTAGTTATAAATTATTCATTTGTCAAACACACATTAATGAAGGTAAACAACTAAAAAGAAGCTAAAAATTGTCAAGTTTTCAATAACAACAAAAGAAAAAAATACTTTTTGCATGGTGGATATAAACTTGAAAAGCGCAGATTGTCTGCTCGTTTAATGTCACAAATTTTTTTATAAAAAATAACAAATAGAAACAAAAGCAAATGTTATTCACTCTGCGACATGTGTTATATCCAAGTTCTGAATTTGTACTGTGATGAGTTACTGTAATGTAAAGTGCAGCCCTTATTTTTGGTAAAGTTTACATTGTTAATATTCTCATCCTAAATGCTGTAACTGAGGGAGGGGCTTGGTAAAGCTGGGCTAACATTACTGTTTACTTCTGAGAGCAAAGACAGGCTCGTCATGTCTTCCATTGACATTACAGTCAATATTTGTCCTTCTGAAAAAGGCTCAAACCACATCTACTTCACCGATTATCTGTCCAGCTGGCTGAACTTACAAGCATCAGCTGCAAAGTTGGAATTGTTAAGCATTTAACATCATCCTAACACAGGCAGGTTTCTACCCTCTTGATCAGGTCCAACTGAACAGGGTGGTGATTTTTAACACCCCGCCTGCACAGAGGGCTTTTAAAAGAAGTGTCACTCGACACTTACCAACGAATTTGAACCGCTGATGATTGGAGATACAATTATTGTTATGACGCATATGAACCTAAACTCCTCAATCATCAGGTGTGCCAAACACAGAATAAAGAGTGGCTTTGCCTGCATACCACCCAAACCCTGCACCTTCCTGCTGGGTGGAGCAGTGTGTTGGATTATTTGTTGTACAGAAAACTTCTCCTCTTTAGAAAATATTCTGAATGTTAAAACACTGCATGTGCTCTGCTGTTGCATTCTTATCCCCCAATCTGAGCATTTTCTGCATCATTTAAGGACAATTCATTAAATTTAATCTCCAAACCACTGGACTTTTTCATCAAGATTCTGATAGTTTTATTTCTCTAGCTCTATCTGAAGTATTAATCGAGTGTGTAGAGTGAATATGTGGTTTTGCATCACATCGTTAAGATGACTTAACTTTCATTTTGAGGAGGAAAAAGAAGCTATCTAAGGTTGATTCAAGACACATAACCCTGTGAAGAAGTGACCTTATTAGTGTTTTCATCTACGTTCATGATAAACAGGCTGGTTGACAGAAGATTTCACACTGACAGAAAGTAACCCACTCTCCTCTCCTCTGTCTGTGTGTGATTATATACTGCAAGTGTTCTGAAGAGAAAGTCAGGCACCAGTCAATGTTTGCTCACATGGAGTCACGAGCGTCGTTCAGAATGTAAACAACCGCTGAGTCGGCTCACAGCTCTCCTTTAAATATCTGCAGGTCACATCACAGCAGCTGTGGCGTTTATGTTTACAGCAGCTGATATAAAGCTCTGCTGCACTTTGAGCTCCAGTTATTCCTCCGTCTGCTGGGTACATAAATGTCCCCCCTCCCTCCCTCCCTCTTTCACACACATACATAAACACTGAAAAACATGTAAATGTCAACATGGTGAAGGGGCACACATTTATCTCTCTAAATGTGCCTTCATAACTCCTGTCTCTCTCTTCCTTCTATCCTATCTCGTTCCCTTCCCCTCTTCCCTCATCGACCACCATTTCTCCTGATTCCCCTCATTATTCTGACCTTCAGGACCCAGTTTTTCAAAAACTTTAATCTCGATCAAAGCAATCCAGATTTTGTAGTCCCTTTTTTGCTATCCCAGATAAAAGTGATCTTGTGGATTTTGTCCTGTTTTTTGTCAAATGCTTTTCAGATAGGATCATTCTGATCCAGATACCACAAGATAATATTTTTGTTGATTTAATTTTGAATGGATATTGTTTTGGTATGGTCTGTGTTGCTTTACTATGCAAGCATTGAATAAAATAATGATTGTGTCATGTGTCCTTCATGTCTCTACATCCACCTTGAATCCACCCTGAATCCACCTTTCCAGTTGGATCAGGATAATCCTGATTTTTAGCATCAAACATATCCTAATCTCCACCAGAGTTTTGAAATACCCCAAATCAACATTTGATCTGGATTCTGGGCAGGATTGGATTACCAAATCCGTATCCCACTTTTTTAGGATCTGGATCCCATCTCTGCTTTTGAAATACCCAATTTTGAGAATTTAATCCTATCCAGATCATTCTGATCCAGATTCAAGTTTTTGAAAAACTGGGCCCAGGTGATCATCTAATCATCCCCTCTCTGCTGGTGACATCACAGTTACCTGGAAGGCTTTCTGAAGGTCTGGGACTCTGTTGGCTCCCAGGTATTCTACGTAACTTCCTGCTTCAGACGCCAGTTTGGTTGGAGATGAGAAGGTGATGGGAGGACTGACAGGTGGGACACCTGGACGTAGACCCTGGGGAGAGACAGACAGATGGGGAGTGAGGTCATTTAATATCATATGCCATTATAAAGGTTGACCAGGTGTTAATGAAAGTCAGATCCACTGCCTCAGCTATGTTTCAAACACACACACACACACACACAGACACACACACACACACACACACACACACACACACACACACACACACACAGACCTGACAAAACAGAGATGAAACACTGAACTAACCTGCAGGTTAATCATATTGATCACTTCAAATCAACACATTTAAAATACATAAAGAAACACAGTACTGTTTTTGTTGATTGATCACCACAGCACAGACAAACCTAGCTCATGTGATCAATGAGTAAAATGATGGATTATTGATAATCCCAGACCCTCAGATCAATCAGAAGTTGTTCCTGACTGGATTAGCATTAGCTGCTGTCCTCTTCCCGGTGCTAACAAGGTCACGCGGTGTTGATGGCTCACCTGCGGGTTGTAGGCGGCAGCAGGAGCTCCGGTGAGCCGCTGCGTTACTCCGTTCAACTTATAGTACATGTCTGACACGAGAAACACTCTTAAAAACACTGATATTAAGCCTGTTACTGGGGACACACTGGTCCGCTGCTCGGCTTCCTCCTGCGTGCGGCTTGCGAAACGACTATGCGTGATGACGTCACATTGACGCAGCAGTATGAGCAGTACGTGTCGCGGGAGGACGTCCTTTATCTGCCCAACACAGAAATCATTTCAGGTATTCATAACTGCATGTATTATGGAAGAGGATTAGGGTCAGTGAAAAAAAAGAATATATATATCCAATTTATTTTTTTATATTTTTTATGAGAAAAAAAGTCAGAATTCAGAGATTAAAGTCAGAATCTCACAATTCTGACTTTAATCTCACAATTCTTACTTTTTGTCAGAATTCTGACTTTTTTCTCAGAATAATAGTAATAATTAATATTGGGCCTTAATATATTTTTTTCTTCAGTAGCCCTAATCCTCTTCTGAAATGTATTGCGATAGGTGGCTAATATATTTTGTTGATGCGGTTGATTTGGGCAATTTGCCCTTTGCTTTTCTCGAAATTAGTGTTTGTTGTTATTTGTTATTAAAAGCAAACTCAGGACCTACCTTTTTTTTTTTTACTTTTTATTTGTTATCATAATTTTTTTCAATTGACACACAGCACTCACACATACAGGAGATGTATTCCCCTTACACTTATTAGTCTTTATACATCTCTAATGAGAAAATGTACTATAACTAAACTATTTGTCACTACATTCTTATCATTTTATTTAAAAATATAGATACATAGGTTATAGTGTGCATTACACAAGTGTATTAAGGGTAAAAATATAACTGAAATTAATTCAAGGAAAATAAATCAAATCATACAAAGAAAGAAAATTCAACAGGTGACTAGAAGAACCTACCTACATAGTCTCGCTTTTAACTGAGTCTTATTTCATCTTACTTTATTGATTTATTATCTAGTTCAAATTTTAAGTCACTTTTTTAAGTAAACACAGCCCCTAAATTATTACAGACACACATATATATTTTATTTTCCAGGAAAATTGTATTTATTTATTTATTTTAATTTTTTGTGGATTATTTCATTTTTTATTTAGTTATTAATTAGATATTATCATCTATCATCTGATTTTTACAGATTACCCTTCAGCATTTTAACATTTAGTGTAGCATTTTGGTTTCTTTTACTGGTTTACTTTTTAAGTGTTTTATTATCTTAGTAATGTTTTTTTTTATTTTACTGAGCTTAATTTCCTGTCATGAGTTTTAACATCTTATTTTTCCTCCAGTGTTTCCTCACTAAGATGTCTTGACACCGTTTTCACAGTTTGTTCAGTAAATTGTTTTTTATTTTTTATTTCATTTATTTATTTTATAATAATAAAAATGATGAATAAATTATGCTAATAAAAATGCCAATAATAACAATAATAATAATAATAATAATAGTAACAGTTATTATTATTTTTATTTTTATTATTATTATTATTATTATTATTATTATTATTATTATTATTATTATTATTACAGATGGATTGTGGGATGGGTTTTGGGTCAGGACTGGGGCTGGGACAGGGGGTTGGTGGGGTCTTCTTATTTTTAAAAATATTTTTAGTTTATTCTATTTTAATTATTTCTATGTAGAGCTCTTTGTGTTACAATTTCATTGTATGAAAAGTGCTTCACAAATAAAGTCTGATTGATTGAGTTTGATATGGTGTTGTCTTGATTTCTGGATGTTGTTAATTTAGTCTGGTGAGCTGGGCTGTTGATCATTTCTATATTATCTGCACTGGTGCATGGAACAGTCATAGCATTTACTCCTCAACAGGAGCTCCCTGTTTGCATCTCAAGTTGCTATACTTGCACTTTGACAATAACCTGTCCTGGGTAAATAGGCTTACGGTAGATAGACTATTTTTAGGTATTACTTAGTTTAGAAAGGAACTTGAGTATGTATCGCAAGGCTGCACAAGGCACCTCCCTGAGCATTCCGTTTAGACTTGGAAGCATATGTTTTAAGTATCTTTAGGTTGAGCTCACGTCTTGCATTTCCATCCCTTTTGTTTAGATTTTAGTGGTTTATCTTGAAAATGAAAAAAAAAAACGTATGTTAGCTCTATCATTTTATAAACGCAACTTTTTGACCTTTTTAACAACTTTTTGCCTCTACCCTGATCAAAAATATTTTCTTAATTTGACTAGAGAGCAGCATTTCATGGTTTATTTGGAATAAATGAATATGTAAAACTAAATCAGACCATTTATCAAGACACAAACACTTCCTTTCACACTTAAAAAAAAACACAGCTGATCATATTCTCTCACTACCCACATATTGTAAATTTCTAATTTTTACTTTTCATGCGATATCATGCCTCACTCACTTCAAGATGTTATAAGGCTTCAGAAGATCAGTCTTGAAAAAGAATTCTCTTCTAGTGTTGGGTCCAGCTTGCATGACCTAAAATGAGCTCAGTGAACTGTGTACATCTGACTCAGGCAAGGCTACAGACAACATTCTCCATAGACACTTCCTGCCCTTGCTATAAAGATCAATTAGCAGAAGACAAACGCATAGTCTTATTTGTGCCTTATTATTTGAATTAAGTGAAGTACTTTGTTCACTGAAAAGCTCAGACCCTCTTGACATTAACCCCCTAATGTCCAGATGCCTCATCCCTCTCTCTGTAAGGGTTTGAACAACTTCTCTTAATTTCAGAGGTTCACCACAGAATCTCACACTTTTTCTCATGAACCCTAAATACTGATAAACATTCATCATTTGCATTTGAATTGAGGTAATATGCTCTCTGTTAGCCATAATAGTATAAAAGTATAAAAACAGCATTTTCTGTCAAGAGGTAAGTAAATGCACTTTTATTTCTGTTTCAGTTCAGCAAGATCCATCAGCATCTGTTTGGTTGGACATTGTTTCTGTAACGATGATTGCGCCTTTGTATCGACTCAGTTGATCCTTCTACTGTATATCAATTGACAAGAAGTGATTGTATCTTATAAAGGTCTCATATTATATTATATTTTAGCTGTTTATAACATGTCCTTATTGTTTTTTAAGCAATGGTTTCAATTCATTTGTAAAAAAAAAAGAGAACATCACAAATTCAGCCTCTGCAGAGGATCAGCAGCCTCTCAGTTTCTAACCTCATTATCTATGCAGTGATCTGGGTGGGCAATGATGCACTGCACTGATTGGCTACCGGAATGCAGTGAATGAGGAGGGTGCAGTCTGATGGATGAAGTGGTGTAAAAAACAGATTGGTGTTATTAGATTGGAGTGTTATTCCTACGTTCTTGTTTGCAACTTTATGTGGTAGACCAGCACATTACTCTTGTGGGGGGAAAAAAGCAATCTCTGTTTTCTTTGATCGTCTGGTGCTTGGACAGATAACATATCTTGTGTTGGCTTTTAAAACAAACAACAGAGCAGTTGGCGTGTCCTTTGCAAATCTCTCCTGTTGTTATGTCACCACAGGAGCAAACCATTTGGTACAATATCCACTAGAACTAGCCTCCATGCATTGTATTTCTCTCTGCATTGCCTCTGTTTATGTGAGCCTGTGAGTCCACGCACTGGGATGAGGAAACTCCTCTGCATAAGAATCCAATCACTACTAGCGATAGTTGGGGAAAGCTGACAATCCTGATGTCAGATCTCATACTACTTTAACATGTTGAGGACAGGCGGCAATTTATTCATTTCATGTGACGTCACACAATTATCTAAGCGCCCACTTTATGAGGATTAGAATAAGGATTCCTGCAACTGTTTAAAAAAACTTTATTAAACAAATGCTTGACAGTTGTTGTTGAGCTGTAGAGGAGACAAGCCTGGACTTCTAAAGAGTCCCATCTGAGAAAGAAAATCAAGAGAGGAGGAAACGATAGATTCATGTTATGAGACGCTCTGCTGTCTGTGTTGAGGGATGAAGAGTTCACACGTCTTTGAGTGAACAGTTCATTAATGGTAAGTTGAGTACTGAGTTTTACAATTAATGTATGTTAAGTCAACGTAGCATTCGTTTGGACATGTTTGTTTGGACGGATGGAAACAACTCCAGCTGTAACTTGTTGACACTGTTAGCGAACCAGCTAACTGTAGCTTAATTATAACGGCACTGTTTGGTGGTGATTAAGCTGTTTTAGGTAAGTTGAGGGGAAGGTTTATTTAAGTGTCAGGACTCGTGAACCTTTGGGGGGAAGAGACTGTTTTACACGCCTGCTTGAAAGATATCATCCACCTTTGCTTTCATTATGAAGAGTTTCTTGCCCTCCACCTTTAAAACTGCAGCATTACTGACCCAGCTGATCAAAAACACATAGAGCTTTCTGTGCTTTTTTTAGGCCTCCATCCTAGCGGCAGTGTAAGGGAATGGATTCTTGTTAAGTTATATGTTAACATCAGGGTTGTTGAGTTCTGGCAAGGACTTAGCTGTGCAAAGGTTTCAAGTATGGAGCATCTCCGCTGACAAAAAAATAATTTGTGGCTCAAAACCAAGCGGCAACCTCCGGTCTAAAAATATGAGCCCAATGCGGAGGTGCTTTATACTGCAGTTCATCGAGGATCCGCTTGAGGCTGGCTCCAGAAGTACCAGAAACCACACACACACCAATTCAAAGAAGCCGATCCTTACAGCAGAAATAAACATGTTTACAGCCTCGTTCAAAAAACGACTGTGTGGCTGGATAGCTCATTTCTTGATCAGCACACACTGTACAGGGGGTGAGTTTTTTTCTAACGCAGCAATTTCAAAGATATTGAGATTATGAGTCTTCCATTATGAGAGACACAGCTGACTTGATTGACAGGTGGGAACACTGTAGCTGTTGGCTAGGAGGCTCAAACCCTGCCTCTTTACCTCACAATCGCTTGACAGCAGCAATATGTCTCCCGCTGACACTTGGTTTCAAAACAGCGCTTCAGAAACACATGGGTGACGTCACGGATACTACGGGACATATTTTATACAGTCTATGCTCAAAACGCAGAGATTTTTTTAGTATCTTTGGTTGTCAAGTGATATAAAGACGCCTCATTTTTTTTTTTTTTTTTATGATTTGAAATGTATTCATGTTTACAAACATTCAAATAAAGACACAAATAATGACAATACACTAAAATAAAAAAAACACAAAAATACAAAAATACAAATAGAATAAAACAAAAGACAAAGCAGAACAGACAAACAACAAAAAAACATAAATTTGACGGATTATTTACAGCAAAAAAAAAGCAGTGAGCATCGTCTAATGAGAGAGACATATCATACTATACCCTATAGACCCATTCTGTATAGGTAAACGAAACTCTATCTTTCAAAGTTGATGGGTCCCCTTGAACAAATAATCTGATGCAGAAAGGGACTGCCTGTCCAAAGATTCTCTGAATTAATTCATGCACTGCTCTGCAGAAGTCCTGTACTTAGGACATGAGCGAGTGAACCATGGTCAGGGCACAGCACATGGGGTCCCCTTTGAGCTCAGCCCTAAATAATCTAGATGGTGTCCAGTATATTCTATTGATTATCTTGACTTGAAGTAACCTGGTACGAATGTTTCGTGACAAATATTTTAAATTGCGTAAGACATTAATTCACTCTGAATCTGTGAATGTAGTTGAAAGATCTTTTTCCCATGCAGTTTTCAAGGCACCAGTTGTGCTACATTTCTCCAACAATACAGAATAATAAATTAAAACTTCATGACCCCTGCCATAAGTTGAGATGATTAAAGAGGCTGTTTGTGAATTTTGAGGGGCTTTTGATGATTTAAAGATTGATTTAATTAAGCTATGGATTTGTATGTACCGCCAATTCTGTTGTTTGGGCAGCCCAAATTCTGCCTGTGAGTTATTGAATGACTTCATTTCCTGTCCTATATATAGATCATGAAGCACTACGATGCCTCTCTTCACCCATTCACTCCAATGAAGTAAAGTCTTGCCTATACGTAGGCACGGATTGTAGAATTCATGTTCAGGAAGGGGTCAAAATTAAGAATCTTTGCCGTTTTTATCCAAACTCCCTTCAGGCATGACAGTACAGGATGAGATTGAGCATTTGGAGGAAGAGAGGCAGATAAATAGGAAGACAAAGGAAGTGTGGGACAAGCATGGGCTTCTACAATGAACCATGGGGGTGCCCGTTCGGGAGGAAGAAACCAGTGCATCAAATGCCGTAAGCAAAAGGCATAATGGTATAAAAGGAGGTTGGGTACCCCTAGACCTCATCGATCTACCTGATTTTGAAGTTTTTCAGGCGCATTCTGACTCTTTTACCATTCCAGAGAAAGAGGCTGCAAAGCTGATTAAACATATTAAAATATTTCTGTGGGACCATCAACGGTAGTGACTGCAATATGTAACTAAACTTGGGGGCCACATTCATCTTCAATACATTAGCATTTGCCCATAGTGATAAGTGCAGAGGTAACCATCTTTCTGTACCATCTTTTAAAATGTCTGACAGGTTTGGTGGAAGGAGGATTCCCAGGTACCTAATGCCCTGGTCTGGCCATCTAAAGTTTGGGGATTGAAACAGTGTTTTATGACAGCTGGCTGTCAAGGCCAGAGCCTCACATTTACTCCAATTTATTTTATAACCGGAAAATATCGAGAAAGAGTTAATAGTACATAATGCAGGGATCAATGTCTCTGGCTTACTTACAAAGGTCAGAATGTAATCTGCATAGAGCATCACCGTATGTGATGTAGGCCCAATGCTAATACCTGAAAAATTAGGATCCTGACAGAGGGCAGCCGCTAATAGTTCCAGGGCAAGAGCAAAGATACGTAGCTGGGGAAGCAGGGTCTCCCTGACGAGGGAGACCTCTATAGAGCTTGAAATAAGTGGAAATAAGTCTATTAGTTACGACAGCTGCCATAGGCTCTCTATAGACTAATTGGAGCCAATCAAGAAATATCTTTCCAAACCCATATCACTTAAAAACCAAAAACAAGTATTCCCACTCAATCCTGTCAAATGCCTTCTCAGCATCTAATGACTGGGCCGCAGTGGGAGCAACCTCGTTTCTGACATTCCACATAATATCTATGAAGCGTTGAATGTTATCTGGGGAATGACGATTCCGTATAAACCCCACCTGATCAGGGTGTAGCAGAGAGGACAAAACCTTATTGAATCTGTTGGCAAGACTCCTTGAAAAAATACGGCTGTCATAGTTAGTCAGTGAGATAGGTCTGTAACTGCGACAATCTGTAGGGTTTGTCCTTCTTTAAGGTAAGGGTAATTACAGCTTGAGAGAGTGTTGGTGGAAAGACGCCTCTTTTTAAAGAGTCAGTGTACATTTCAAGCATTAATGGGGCAAGTTCACAGTCAAGGTGCTTATAAAACTCAGCTGTAAAGCCATCGGGGCCAGGGGCCTTGCCTACAGGTAGAGATTTTATACCTTCCAAAATTTCTGTAGTTGTTATTTCAGCATCAAGGACGGATTTCTGATCTGATGACAAAGTAGGGAGATCTAGATTTTGAAGAATTTTCTCGATATCTTCCCTTTCTGCCTCTGACTCTGATCTGTAAAGATTCTCATAGAACTCTGAAGACATTATTTATATCTCTATTGTTTCTATGTAATACACCCCCTGTTGATCTTGAACAGCTGGGATAGCACTGTGTGCTTCTTGCTGTTTGATATAGTTTGCAAGCATACGGCCTGCCTTGTCACCCTCCTCAAAATAGCGTTGACGAGCCCTGAACAATGAAAATTCAACTTTCTGAGACAATAATGTGTTATATTTATACTTCAGTTGAGGCAGTTTACACGGGTTCTCTTCAGACATATTAAGCATGAAAATATTTTCGGCTATGCTGACTTCTTTCTCGAGTTTAACAAGTTTTGCAGCCTTTTCTTTCTTTTTGTAGGAGGCATACAGAATTATGAATCCCCTAAGGAAGGCCTTTAATGTTTCCCAAGCTGTCCCTGGGGATGGAGCAGAAGAAATGTTAGTCTCTTTAAATAATGTAATCTGTTCCTGAAGTAATAATTTAAACTCTTTGTCTTTTAATAAGCTTGAATTTAAGTGCCATCTAGGCGATCTCTCAGTATTTCCAAGAGACGCCTCATTTTGAAGAGATGGACAATTATCAGACTGGTGCTGCAGAGCCGTGAAGTGTTGAATGCAGGGGTCATTTTACTACGCTTTCTGCCCTCAAAGCTTCGGCGCTGGTCACATGTCTGAAAACATTTAAAACTTGGAAGCACTGCCGACTTTCAGATCTGTTGTGTAATAAACAGCCAAATGAAATAAAATTAAAAGTCTGCAGTCTGCAAACACTGTTCTACACGTGTCGCCTACTCAAATGAAAACACTTTCAACATGATTGCACATCTGCAGCGCCTTCATGCAGCGATATCACTGCCTGGAGCAGGATAGCTGAGCAGGTAACACCGTCATCTATAGAGCAACAGTCCCTCGATGATGTCTTACATCACACATACCCCGCTGCTTCAGAAAGATTTAAAAAATGAAGATAAATGTGGAGCAGTGTGGGCGTTCATTACCAAGGATTACAGCTTGTTTTCATTGGGAGGTGATGTGGGCTTTCCTCACTTTATGAAATCAATCAATGTTACAAAGTACCCCACACACACATTATTCTGCACAGAGTTAATTCATGACCTCTATGAAACACATAGCAAAGGTAATTAAAGGTAATTAAAACTAACAGAGGGTTACCTCACTGTGACAGTTGTCTACATGTTAAAGTGGGAAATGTATGCAATCATATAAGCACTCATTTGGTAGAAGAGTTGACGGCTGCAGTGAACATGAAAAATTAACCACAGATATTTTGATTATAGATGTTTATTAGTTTATTTCATATTGTACAATACATCAGGAATGCATATAAATTGTTGTTTTTTTGCTTTAAAGTAAAATAAAGAAATAGTTCTGCAGTTTTAAAAACATATCTTTTTTTTCTCCTCTTGTTGTTCCTGTAAAATGTTTCTAAAACACGTCCGATTGTAATGCCCGAAAAAACAACAACATTCAAACGGCTCAGGCTGTCAGAACTGGACCAAACTGAAAAGCGTGACCAAACACCAGGGTATGTATTGACCTGTGGGCTCACTGTATCTGTATCTACAACTGTACTGTAACTATCCTGAAGTGGGGCAGCTGTGGCTCAGTGTTGGGGAACTCCCAGTTGGAAGGTTGGAGGTTCAGTGCCCAGCTCCTGCAGTCCACATGCTGAAGTGTCCTTGATCACTGAACCACAGAGTGCCCCATGGCACAGCCTGTTCTGTGTGGATGAGATTAGTGAGCACTGATGGGTGCACTGTGTAACATCCAGCATCATTAGTGAGTTAATATGTGTGTGAAGGTTAGAAGAACTTTGAGAAGTCTCAATTTTTAAGAAGGTGCAAGAGATCTCTAAAGGGAGGGCACAGGGAGAGAGGGCTGGGTTTGATGTGTAGTCAAAGAAAGTATTTGTTTTATTAATTCAGCTGAATGATGGGTGTATTCACTCTTTTCCAATAACTGCTATCAAATGAACCATGTGTTATTTAATCGTTTCAAAAATGTTAAACGAAAATAAAGATCCTTAAATGAAAAACTCTCAAGCTTATTAAAGAAATCAAGAAGAAAAGAAGTCCTGAAATTCATGGGGAACAACTGCAAGAAAATAAAATAAAAGAAAGAAAGACAGACAGAAAGAAAGAAAGAAAGAAAGAAAGAAAGAAAGAAAGAAAGAAAGACAGAAAGAAAGAAAGAAAGAAAGAAAGAAAGAAAGAAAGAAAGAAAGAAAGAAAGAAAGAAAGAAAGAAAAGGGCTGCAAGAAAAAAAGAAAGAAACACAAAAAGAGAGGAAAAAGATTGAATGAAAAAAATAAAGAAAGACAGAGAGGAAAAAGAAAGGAACAGATGAAAAAGACTGAAAAAGGGAAAAAAGACTGAATGAAAGAATGGATGAAAAAAATAAAGAAAGACTGAACGAGAGAATGAAATAAAAAAGAGAGAAAGAGAAAAAAGACAGAATGAAACAAGGAAAAATGACTGAATGAGAAAAAGAAAAAAGAAAGAAAAATGGAAAGAAAAAACAGAAAAAAGAAAAGAAAATGAAAGATGGAGAGAAAGAGAGAAAAAGAGGAAAGAAACAAGAGAACAAAAGAAAGATACAAATAAATAAAAACAAAAAACAGAAAGAAAGACTGACAGAAAAAGAGAGAGAAAAGAATGTGAAAAACATGATAAAAAAGAAAGAAAGAAAGAAAGAAAGAAAGAGTAGAGTTGGGTTAGTTGTGCTTCTCTATGAACCCTGCAGTATTTCACATCACAGAAGAAGAATAAATAGAAGAAGAGTTTTTAGCGAGAGAAGTCACACTTCAGCTTCCTGACATTCAAAACCAAATGTTTCCACACTTTCACTTCCTGTCTTTGAGTCTGCTGTTGCCTTGGAAACCACAAAGGGTGTTCAGCTGATGGGAAGGGATCCAGTTCCAGCACAGACTGTAAGTGGACATGCTGGGTTTAACCCCTGAGGGTCCAGAGAGACCAGAGGAGACTCAAAGGGCTAAACATGAAGCAGTGAGGTCCTCTGAGGAGCAGGAAGGACTTCGGCTGAGGGTTTGATTGATCAGAGTAAAGTCTCTGACCTGGTACCCTTGTCCCCTGGTGACAAGTCTGTGACGACTGGAAATTATATAAAAACACTCCTGTAATGTCACACTGCAGTGAAATCATCTTTTTACAAAGAAAGAAAGCACATTACCAGCACGTACTTGTGTTGTGACAAACAGTGTTTATCCTTTAAAGCTACTGAACAGAAGCCAGCAGAGAAATCTTCCCAGGATCTAATCGACTGTAAACTCAAACCTGTAAAATATAACCACAACAGCTGGCTGCCAGATGTGCTCACTGATACATGTCTTGTTTTCCTTACACTACACATGTTTGATTTGTTGTTTTTAATGGAGTTGGCATAACCATGTTTCACGTTGTCAGAGGAAGGTCTTCAGAAAAAGTGAAATTTGGCCTTAAAAAGTGAATCAGAGCTCTAATGTTACAGCTGGACAGACCTCAATCAATCCATCTTTATTCAAAAACGCCAAATCCCAACAAATGTTCTCCTCAGACTCTTTCCAAACAGAGCAGGTCTAGACCGTACTCTATGTTCTATTATTAACAAAGAGCCAACATCAAGACAGGATAAGATCCAGTTTCATCTTACAGACGGGACTCAGTCTGATCTCATCTTAATCCACCATGAGCAGAGCACTTTGCAGCATTTAGCAAGTTACAGTGGCAAGGACAAACTTCCTTTAACAGGCAGAAACCTCCAGCAGGACCAGACTCATGTTAGACACACATCTACTGAGACCAAAACCCCCAAAAACACTCTGCAGGAATATGCCTGAGAGGACTCCCCTGTAGTTCCTGTGCTCAAGTGTGCTGCTCGTGAGTTCAAAACCACCTGTTACATCCAAGCTCTCATGGTTAAAACAATTCATCATATAAAAAAACTCTCTCAGAAGTTATCCCAATGAAACCAAAGTTTCCAACAGCGTTGCTTCTTTCTGTTTCATGCATCCTTGCTAAAGAGGCAGTTAAAAACATTAAGAAACATCTTCTATGAAACAGAGACACTATCACACCAGACCTCTGCCATGCTGGGACATTTACCAAAACATCATTACAAAGAGGGCAGATACAGACTGTGCTAAAGTGTCTCCATGTTGAAGTAGAGAGCAGAGCTCGATCTTCTTTCAGGAGCCTCTTGTCAAGCCGGATTTTTTCTTTATGTGTCAAATTGACGTCATATCCTACGCCGTAGGTCTGCGTAGCCCCCTTATCTACGCAGAGGCCTACGCAGCCGACGCGCACCTCCTCCAAAATGTTACGACGCATTGAATCAACATGGACCTCAAACCCTGTGATTGGTCCGCTCTGCATCATTGTGTTTCCTGCATTTACAGCACTATTTACTTGCAGGTTCCCCGCACATCAGCCATGTAGTTAATCTCCTCCGACGTCTCCTCTCCCTGTGATCATGTCTGTATGATAAACAGCAACATGTATCAGCTCTAAATCATCCTGATATGTACAGAACTCGCTGTGGAGAAGTAAACCGAAAACATAGCGGGGCAGGAAATTCGGAGAGACCACACTGCCCTCATGCATTTCGGGGAGTATTACTGCGTGACACGGACACATCGACGCACAAGTATGTAGTGCTCACGTCTGAGAAGTATAAACCAGCCTTTAAGATATGTGGATGACTCCTGAATTTGAACTGAAGAAGGGAAAGCTTTCACTCTGCCTCTGGAAGAGACCCAACCCGCCCAGTCACCATCTAAAGGACTGAGATGGATCTTGCCTCCAGCTACATTTACCAAGCAGTACAGATAGATAGTGAACGGGACAGGTCCCCACACGAAGGCTCTGGACGAGATAGGACAAAGCCGTCTGTATTTTCTTATTTTTAAAATGGCTCAGGTCGTTTAACACCTGCAGACCCTTTATGCCCCTTGTACAGGACTGTTAACTGTGAGACCAAAGTCAAATTTTACATGAATTATCTCAGTGCTAGGAATCCAGTTTAAATCTCAGTGTTTTATGATTCAGTTTGTGATGCTCAACTTGTCCACAAAGACCAAACTCAGACACAAAATGAAGCTCTGATGTGACAGCATCTCTGTCAGGACAGGTGGTTGTCATTCTGACTGGAGAGACTCCTGTACTCACAGTGTTCAGCTTCTTTACTTGGAATAAATTGAATTCCTCATCTTTGGGTTATCTGCAGACGACTCAACAAACATGGACGATGCATTTTTCATCCCTTGGTTTAACACATTCTCAGCAAATGACAGCAACAATGCTGAGACGTGAAGTCAATGTGCATAAACTGCAGTTCCAACTATTTACTGCATTCATTACCAGTGTTCAAGGGAAGAGTCTTTATACAACTCTGCTCTCTGTTGAATTTTTCATCTAAAGTTTGGACCAACGTTTTGGCTTTCTGTGCAGCTTATGGCACAAACTCTCTGCCCAAGAAATCTGTACTCAAGTGCTTTTCCAGAGAGTGAAAGTGTAATTTTGTATCTTACAGTACAATTGTTGGCTTTACCCTGGTGAGATTATGATTATAGCACGAAGAGGATTGGTTGTTTTGAGTTATGTGGTGTGTAAGTCACCCGCCGCTTACTCACCAGAGAGTTTGGCGAGCCAGCAGCAAGTCTGTTGCGCTCCACAAACTCTCTTAAGTTATTCAGTCTGATAAACAAACAAATGACCACTAATACAATCCAACTTTGTGGAGAACACAAGAGTAAACTAGCTCCTTCACCAGCTAAAGGGTGTTGGCTGCTGAGCTACAATAACTTGCCCCTCTCCGGTAACATCCTCAGCCCAGAACATGGTCACATCTGGCTCCAGAGAACAGCTCCACAGTGGAGAAACCAATGGCTGACATCAAGGTGTCTACGTCTACTATTTATACCGTTTTTTTTCTTTTGTGAACTGAAACTCTTTTAATGAAATGTGCACAACATTTTCTTCTAATAATTCTCGTCAGATAACAGCACAGGTACTTCAGAGAAACTAGAACTGAGACGCTTACGATTGTTGTCGATAAAGAAATACAAAAATCTATTTACTGCCAAAAACCAACTCAGACTATAAAGATAAAAAAGGTGAAAGAGCTCTTCAGGTGTCAAAACACAAATGTTCACTGGACCTTTGATTATGAAACATTGATGTCTTTAGGATGCAACAAAATCCAGTGACTAAATAAACTCCACGTCCCTCCTCCTTGTCAGCAGTCAGTGGTTGACGTCCGTCTTACCTCTCCACCCAATCATTAAGTGGAATAAACTCTATGCTGCTCCTCCACCTCAGTGGTCGGTGCATCCACCTCCTCAGCTGCTAGTTGAGGAACTCTGCAGACAGGCTGTGGGTGCAGCGGGCGGAGCGCACCTTGAGCTCATGGTAGCACTGGATAAAGCTGTGGTAGATGAAAGTGATGGGCAGTGCCAGCAGCACGATGCCACTCACCACGCAAATGCCACCCAGCACGCGACCTGCAACCGTCACCGGATACATGTCCCCATAACCCACAGTCGTCATGGAGATGATCACCCACCAGCAGGCCGCAGGGATGCTGGCATAGTCCTGGTTTCCAGTCTCCAGATCCAGGCCGTGCTCCAGCAGCTGTGCCAGTGCACTGAAGATCGCCATGGCCACAAAGATGAATATCAGCAGCATCATCATCTCCCGGTAGCAGCGCCGCAGCGTCAGACCGAGTGTCTGCAGACCCAGGAAGTGACGTGCGAGCTTTATCACCCAGAAGATCCGCATAATGCGCAGGACACGCAGAGTGACCCCGGCCCGCTGCAGCTGAGAGTTCTCCCCCGTGAGGTTGGTCACGGTCACAGAGACGTAGTACGGGGTGATGGCCAGCAGGTCGATGATGTTCAGAGGACGACGGACAAACTCACACTTATCTCGAGAGATGAGGAAACGGATGATACACTCAGCTGTGAACCAGCCGATACACACCGCCTCAATGATCCTGCAGGGGGAACAGCCAATCAGAGAGAAGAAAGAGAGATGAGACAGAGGCAATGGCATGGACATATAAGTAAGAGCATGGAAAAATGAAAGAGGAACTGGGTCAAGCTGAATAAAGGGATCACAGTCAGAAACAACCTCAAAATTTTTAAGCTTAATTTCTGCCTGACAGCACGCTCCAGTTCTGCTCAGTTCACCTTTGTTGAGTCAAGTCCTGCTGGTTCAGAAACCAATCATGTATCATCTGACGCCAATGAAGTCTCTGGTATGAAGGATGGTTCAGGCCTCTAGACCAGGGGTTCCCAAACTTTTCAGCCCGTGACCCCAAAATATAGGTGCCAAAGACTCGCGACCCCCACTGTCTCTCAAAGTGATTTAATGTGTCTTCATTTAGCTGGTCTGTAGAAAATTAGTCTACCTATATGAGCATGTGTCTGTGTTTCCTGTGCTGTTATGAATTAACCTACTTATACTGATGCTTTTGATAATGAACTGTTCACTAACCCTAAACTTAGGAGTCATCTGGCAAGAAGAAAGACAGAAAACTCATTACATTTTCTATTTAAGGTTTTATGTCAAGTTTAGCTAATGTTTTTGTCGATATGTTTTACTATGATGGGTAAAATGAACTATTTTTAGATAACTTTAATAAAAAACATTCTGGAAGACATCTCATGACCCCCCATTTGTTTCCCACAACCCCCCAGGGGGTCCCTACCCACACTTTAGGAACACCTGCTCCATCGTATCATTAAAAACACGACAGAGCAGACTGCTTGCTGAGCCTGCATGCAGCTGGTGTTTTTTTTGTACATAAAGGTAAATCATTGCTAGATGACCTCCATGAGGAGACACACAAGGATTGTATTTTGCATTAGTTTGTGTTCAGCTTATTGCAGTCTACTTCTGTTGCAGTCTAATTCTGTTCAGTTCATTCTATTAAGTTGAGGCCAGTCAAGTTCAGTCCGGTTTTCTTTGGTTCAGTCTAATTCAGCTGAATTCATTTTGGACAATTTCAGTGCAGTTCAGTTTCAGTCCTACTCATCCAGTTTAGTCTGGTTCAGTTCAGTTATCTCTTTGTTTCATTTGACATCCTTTCCATCTTGTGTTTTGAAACTGTTCAAGGACTCGAAGGTATAAAAGAAAGACTTCAGTCTCTTGATTATAAACCGAACACTTCTAACAAAGGATGAAAGGTTTGTTTTTCAATCTCCTGTCAATTGTGACAGAAACTCAGAACAAACCTTTTCAGCGCATTGTGATGATAGCCGTGCAAACTCTGCAGGTTTCAATGAGTCTTAAAGTGTTTGAAGGATGAGCGATAGAAATGTATGTCAATGCCATGTAAACACACACAAACACACACACACACACACACACACACGCACACACACACACACACACACACACACACACACACACACACACACACACACACGCACACACACACACACACACACACACACACACACACACACGCACGCACACGCACACACACACACACACACACACACACACACACACACACACACACACAGACAAACGCACACAGGCAGATGAAAATATAAAACCTGGATGTACGACCTCTACAGTGTGGAGATATGTTAAGCTATGGAGAACATTTTGAGCTCTCTCAGATCGAGAGGTTTCTGCAGATAAAAACAAAGTAGTTCAAGGTGATGATAAAACAGGTCTTTCTTTATGTGAGGCACCTCCTCAGGATGACAATGGACCCATCCATATGTCAGGAGAGCTCTGAATGTTGGGATAAGGATGTGACTCAGACACTGTGGCCTTCAAAGACATGAGATGTGAACCCAGCTGAACACCTACATGTCAGACTTTACTCTCCAGCACCGTTAAACCAAACCAGGAATATCTTTAAAAGGCATTAATTCCTTTAATGGAATCCAGAGATTTGTTTACTCATCGGTAAGGAGCTGTCTCAATATACTAGTACATGATGATAACCTTCTTTTCTATTTTTGTAAGTTGTATTTTAGGGCGTTTTCACCATCATCAGATATGACAGCTGAAGAGAAACAGGAAATATGTGGAGTAGAGAGAGGAGGGGAAGACATGCGGCAAACAGTCAAGGCTGGGAGTCGAACCCATTACTGTTGCAGCGTGGGCTACGGCCTCCGCACATAAGACCTAAACCACAAGGCCAACAGCGTCCAATGACCATCTTTTAAAAAATGAAGAATTAAAATATTGCTGAAAATAAGCAAACGGTTATTCTGTGTAAATAATAGGTTTGGGGGGTAGTAGTTTTTCACCATGGTTGCCTCCCAAAGAAGCAGCAGCAGAAGAAGAAGGCTCAGTAACCAGCTATCTAGATGAGAGATGAAAGCGACTCTATCCAGTTTAGATTGTCCCTGCACCATCCAGGGATTTATATTAACTTGGTGTGTTGTTGTCAGATGTTGGGCCTTGTGATTGTTTTGTTTATCTGTTGATCTGGTTGCCTTTTCACTGCCTGTGGTATGTTTGTTTGTCTCGTGTGTTTGTGTAAACTTATGGATGTTTGGACGCTTGTACAGTGTTTTTCCCCAGGTAAGCTCAGGTGGGTCCTACCTGTGCTGGTCCAGAGTCTCTGTAGTTTTCCAGTCTGGCAAAGTGCTCGCACACAACATCACCATGGAGATGATCACAAACAGCATTGACACTGAGGCGAGGATCTGTGCCAACAGCGAAGACGTGGGCTCCTCGAAGATCCTCCTCATCCTCTCCAGCCAGGGGTGTTGGGGCTCCTCGTGGCACCGTGGCTCCTCCTCTGGAAAGAAGTGCACAAAGCAGTCCGAGAGGCGGTCATCAAGGCGTCGCTGGCAGCAGGGCTGCAGGTCACCACTCTCCAGGCCCCAGTACAGCATCTCATTGTAGAAGGACAGCTCACACATGTGTGGCATGAAGCGGAGCTTCCCGTGCTGCACGTACAGCATTATGAAGCTGAAGGCCTCCGAGTGCCGGTCGAAGAAAAACTCATTCCTGTCCCGGTCATAGTCGTCACAGAGCTCCAGCAGCTCGCTCTCAGACACACAGCGATGCAGTCGACTCAATCTGCTCAGAGGGAGGCGCTTCATCAGCTCTGCTGAGAAGGAAAACTTACGGCCGCCGACGTTCAGGGTGCAAAAACTGCCCCCGAACTTCATCTTCCTTACTTTTCAAATGTACAGCCTGGGTCCACACTTTGTCATCTGTGTGTTAAAAAGTTAAAATTGCTTCCAAACTTCATTTTGTTTTTGTTCAGAAATCCTCTCAGGCTCCATCCTGTTTGTAAAAACCTGAAGCTTCTTTAAGACATTGTCCTGTGATGTCTAAAACCAGCTCCTGCCAATCGACTCTTGCTGTCTTATTGATAAACCTACCCAGACTAAATTTCTGTTGCAGATAAAAGCAGCTGATATTTTACTTTCTTATGAAGAAGTCATCTCCTTCCAACATCGTTCAGAGCTTAAAGAGAAGAAAAAAATGCGTCAGCATCAAATGTGAATAATTTCTCTCACACTTTGATTTGAAATCATTTTCTACACCACATTTTGTAAATTCTCTGAAACTCTTAAAGTTAATGTTGCATAAGAAACAATAACACAATGAAAACTCACCAGATCTCAGGGTCCACTATGTCTCATCTGTCCTGAAGCACATATATGTGTTCTCTTTGACTTCTGCGCTGCTTCTTGTCGCTGAATCTGAGACTGAAAAGCAGCAGCAGCACATCCCCCTCCTCCTCCTCCTCCTGTCTGAGAGGAGGAGGATCAGAGTCGATGATTCAAGCAGCTCTTAGTCTGAGCCGGAGAGAATATGATCCTCCACAAACCTCCTCCGTGTCTCACAGAGTGAAAAGAAACATCTTCCTCCTCTTCCTTCTTCTCCACTCGTCATTTTTCTTTTCCTCCTCCTGTTTTTTGTCTCATTTTTCCTCCTCCTGTGTGTCCAATTTTCATCAAATCAAACATTCAATCTGCTTCATTTTAATTTAATATTTCAGTGAACATCAAAAGCAGCTATAAATAATGAGGAAGACTTTATTAATTCATCAACCCAGCAGGGTTTTTGTGATGGGAGGACTCCCCCTACTGGTTTACATTGAAAAATGCAGATGATCACAATTTGTCACACCTTACACATTCATCATAACAAATGTATAAAATGTTGTTTTTAAATCGTCTCAGATGTGGTTAGTTATTTCACACTGACTGGTTTGTATTGATAGAGGGAGGTTAGGAGGATCAGCCGTGTTACAGTGTCATAAAATTACAAATAAAAAAATATGAATTTATTCTGTCCTTAATTTCATCCAATCCAATCAACTGTATTTATATAGCATATTTTAAAAACAATAAAGTCTACCAATGTGCTGCACAGTGAACTGAAATAACTTGAAACACACTGAACATAAAACACTGTTAAAAATGTCTTAAAGACTCATAAAAACCCAGTTAAAAATGAAGTACAATAAATTGAAAGAACAAATGGAGACAGAGACGACATCTCTCATGTTTTGAGGAGTAAAAATAAGTTTTAAGACGTGATTAAAAAGTTGGTGAAGTCGGTTAGCGGACCTAAAAGACCTTGAAGGGGTGTAGACCTGCAGGAGGCCAGAGGTGTTTTGTGGAGCTACTCCATTTAAAGATTTAAAAACAAACAATAAAATCTTAAAATGAATCCTACAATGGACATGGGGATCAGTGGAGGGAGGTGAGGATGGGGGTAATGTGCTCTCGATTAAGAGTACCAGTTAAAAGAAGAGCAGCAGCATTTTGGACTCACTGTAGACTTGACGGCACTGTTAAAACGAAAAGGCAACTGTCTGCACTAGATTTTTGAGTTTTGAGGCTAACTAGAAATCTAAGATTTGAGCCAACTGAGTAGTTTTTGTTGAGATAACTTATCATTCATATGTAGTGTAACTTAAAGTTTTGAGTTCTACATACTAAGAAGTGAAAGATGTGCCAACTTATTATTGTTTGTTCAGAAAATGTCCCTTTGTTACTGCACGTTGCTGCACCGTTTTCACACCTGCAAGGTAGCTAGCTAATGTTCAAGGCTGCTAACTATTGGTAATGACCATGCCGTATTAAACTAACTAAATAAATTAAAGTTACATTAACTGGTAATCAACTCACCATCAACTGACCAACTGTAAAGCTAGAGTTTCAATACAATACTCAAACAAAGTACTCACCTTTAGGGCGATAACATCCACACAGGACAGGAGAGATGGCGCCACATGTGGAAACTGAAGGTGTGGAAGACCCCTGTAGATTTGAGTTGGAGACCCCGTTCTTTGCCTGAAATATACTCAAATGATTTAGCAGAGCCTTAAACCCATAATTTCAAGTTTTGCCAACCTAACTTATGAAATGAGAACAACTTTACACACCAAACACAATGGAAAATGTTTTGTTTACTTTACCAAAAAATAATTTGGTAAAAAAAAACAAAAAAAACCCACATGTATCACTTCTATGAATTATCACTGTGACTGACGCTCTGTGGTTAGCGGGCTACAACATGTTTATTTCTTCTGTTGCTAAATAATTTATTTCAATTTAAAAAGATATCAAAATATCAAAATCTCTAGTGTATCCACTGATCAATTTCAGGTATGAGCTGAGAATGTCAATGAAGCATATCTGAAAATCTGAATTCAATCAGTCTGATATTTATCCCAACAGTGAAGTCAGCAAAAACCTCATTCATAAACAGTGCACAGAACTCATGCTACAAGTAATAATTTGCACAAATCTTGAAAACATGTGCTGCCTCACTGAGCACTAATTTTCATTAGGGCACTTTTTATATTTCATGTACACCCTGCATGAACCAAGTCTTCACAGAGTGACATGGAAAATTGATGAAAAATTCAGATCTTCACATGATGCAGCTTCATAAGAGGTGAGTTGTCTCTTGCTCAGCATGATCATTTCTGTTATATGTAGAGAGTTGGCAGTGCTTCAGCGTGACCCAGGTCAGGTGTCTGTAAACCAAAACGTCATCCCAAACTGCAGTTCTGAGGGATCAGATCTCAATGTGTCCCTGATGTTTGTTTTGTGGGTTCTTCAACAAAGACATCATAGTAACTTGCAGGGTTGTTCAGTGCATGCTCAGTCTGCAAGAACCAAAAAATTACAGGGGCAGATCATGATGTGCTCTTTTCATAACATCATTCTTAACATATTCCACCTTTAGGAATATAATTTCTTAACTCAAATTCATGACTAAATATCTGAACTATATGGTTCTTTAATCTTGTCTTTTATCTGTTGAACTTCTAGAAGCAGAATGATGGCATCAGAACTCAGGTGATGGCTGTCCTGTGTGTGCTGTGGTTATTCAGAAGCATCAGTCCTCTGAGCTCCTGTGGCTGGTCTGGAGAGATTGTGACGGTTGCGTCTCATAAAAGAATCATCCTCTGTCTGAGTGGTGTTTGAGTTTGGTTGGTCTTCAATCAATTCGCTTGTTTCCTTGAGTTTGTCTGGTCTTTAACCCTCACCTGTCTCTTGTAGGAGGTTCAGGTTGCTCTGTGTTTCTCAATCATAACAGATCATTGCTTTCTCTTCTCTTCATTTTTGGCACGTCCTCCTGGATCGGTAGGTTTGATCTCAGGTGATGACCCATGATGAGGTGTGCTGCTAAACTGCACTCCAGTGTTGTTGTGCATTGTGCAGGCGGGCTCTGATACAGGTCAGCTCCTTGATTCACAAAGTGTCACTCTTTAAGTGTCAACACATCATGTCTGGAGGATGTTTCATAGCTGTTATTACAGCCTCTGCTGCTGTGGTGTGTAATCTGCAGACCTCTGGATGCAGCGGTTTGTGACCACAGTGCAGCCCACTTCATCACTAACAAATAGGTCAGAGCTTACCTTTAATGTCTTTCCAGCTCATGGTGCCCTTTTAGTTTCTCTGCAGGACATATCATGCAAACCTTATTTTTGTAGTATATTGGTAGATTTGTGGCCTGTGCATCACCTCACACACTCTTCTCTTGTGTTTTCAATCCCAAGATGTCCTTCATGGATCTTCTTTAACATTTCTCTTAGGGGTGACTATTCTGCCTCGCACAGTTGTCAGTTCTGCTCTGCATTACTGTCCTCTCTGAGAGGTTTGGCATAAACTTGCTCATGTAATTAATCATTCCATTAAACCTCTGTACATCCTTCTTGCAGAGTAGCCTTGGCATGTTTTTAATTGAGAACTCTTCTTGGATCTGGTCTGATGCCCTCAGTAATGTCAGTGTACCCAGAGTCCTGATGATGAATCAAGCTTGCTGAAATACTTTGCATTTGCCAACTGTGTCTTAATTCCTTTCAAAGTTTGAAATGTTCTGCTCAAATCTCGTGGATCCATGCAGACTCTTGGCTTCCCATTCTTCTGTTCACATTGACAACAGAAGTAACCCACTCACTTCAAACCCTCCCTCCTGTTTTCAGCAGCTTTTCACAAGATGGATGAATGACATGTGGCACACTTTACCCCCCCTGATAGTCTGAAACAGGACACTGTATTCTCTGACACAGTTATTTATCAGATTAGTGTTTATCTTATGAGCCAGTGAGAGCCCTCAGGTCTTCAGGTAGTGGACTTTTAATTGTACCAAAAGCTAGAACTAAGACTCATGATGAGGCAGCCTTTTATTATCACGGCCCACGCCTGTGGAACACCCTGCCTGAAGATCTGAGGGCTGCACAGAGCAGCAACATTTTTAAAAGCAAACTCAAGACAGACCTTTTTAGTCTCACTTTTAACTGAATTTTACTCTTATAACAGTTTTATTTATTTATTTATTTATTTATTCATTCATTCATTCATTCATTCATTCATTCATTCATTGATGTATCTATTTATTTATCTATTTATTATCTAGTTAAAATTGTAGTTACTTTTTATTTATTATATTTATTTTATTTATTTATTTATTTATTTTAAGTATAGCATCTTATTTTCTTTTAATAGTTTAATATTTTAGTGTTTTATTATCTTATACATTTATTTTATTTTGGTGAGTTTAATATCCTGTGTTGAGTTTTAGAATCTTGTTTTACCTCCACTGTTTACTCATTAAGATATCATGAGATCGTTTCCTCAGTTCTTTCAGCAACTTCTTTTTATTTTTTATCTATTTGTATTATTATTATTATTATTATTATTATTATTATTATTATTATTATTATTATTATTATTATTATTATTATTATTATTATTATTATTATTATTATTGTTGTTGTTGTTGTTGTTGTTGTTGTTGTTGCATATATTGTGTTCTTAACATTAGGATTGTGGGGTGGGTTTGGAGCCGGGACTGGGTTTGAGATTCGGATGGGGGGGTCTTTTTTTTAATTTTTTTTTATGTTTTCTATTTTAAGTAGTTTTTATGTACAGCACTTTGTGTTACAATGTCATTGTATGAAAAGTACTTTATAAATAGAGTCTGATTGATTGACACTTGTTCATCGTAGTCGGTCTCTCCTCCACTATCAAACATAAACAATCTCTGTGACAGGTTTGTCTCTCACAGGCTGATATACCTAATGCTTACACTTTATCTCCATTATGAATGCAAGTGTAAGTGTCTGTTCTGATGACTCACTTCACGATGCAGTTTCCTTTCACAGCTATTTCTGCACCTGTGTATCCTACACTGTCATCTTTTTTGCACACAGTTCAAGCTACGACCTGATATACTTGAAAAGCAGCCTCTGATATCAAATCAGTGTGAGCTCCTGTACCTTTAACTGAATTTACTTCAGTATCATTTTCCAGTCATCTTTTCCTGTTTCACTTTCAAACTACGCCCACATTGACTTCCTCTGGGTCACTCTCACTTCACACATGAACTTGCCTTTATGGATCTGACTTTTACAGCAAAAGGGTTTTTTTTTAACTGCAGTTGTTTCACATTTTGCACTAAGCTGGACACTTACATGCTCCTCCATGCCTGCCTATGTTGGCTTGTTTTATTCCCCTTTTCTTTTTGGTTGCCTCAGGTGCAGCACTCCTCTTCCTCACTGCTTTGTGTTCATCTTTTCCCACTGAATACTGTACATGATTCTCTGGACAGTCCCTCTGCCTGTGTATTAATGGTCTCTGCTGCTGTACACAGTATTGTTTCTTTTAAACCAAAATCCTGCTCTCTTGGCAGCCTCTCCCTCAGATTATTGTCTGGAGTCCTTCACACATCTGTCGGTTCTCCAAACTCGAACATTTCACCTGTCGCTGTCAGGTACAACCCGTAGTGTCGTCTGAATTTTCTCACATTGCGTGTCTGCTGAACGTTGGGTGGAGGCTGTTATCCTTCCTCTTTTACCTCTAGGCTATCAATGTCCTTTGCTGGCTCGTCTGGGGTAGTTTCATCTTTTCCTTTTTTTTTAAATTTTTTCATACTATTCAATCTTTTTCTCATGAAAACCAGATTTAAGTAAGTATCTTTACCTTTTGGGGTGGCTGTGGATCAGTGGGTGGACTCGGTTGTCTCTCAATCTGTAGGTTGGCAGTTTGATCCTAGCTCCTGCAGTCACATACCAAAGTGTCCTTGGCGAAGACAGTGAACCCCAAACTGCTCCCGCTGTTGTTCAGCTGTGTAGATGTGTATGAATGAGATAAGCTAACATTGTTGGTCCCTCACTATAGCAGCCTCTACCATCAGTTAGTGGATGTGGTGTGAATGGGTGAATGTGACGAGTAGTGTAAAAGAGCTTTGAGTGGTCAGAAAGACTGGGCAACCATTTCTAATAACATCCATCCATTATCTTTAATGATTGTCCTGTTCGGGGTCACAGGGGGCTGGAGCCAATCCCAGGTGACTTTGGGCAGAAGGCAGGGAAGGAGGAAGCCGGAGTACCTGGAGAGAACCCATGCATGCACAGGGAGAACATGCAAACTCCACATAGAAAGGCACCTGCCCAACCAGGGACTTGAACCAGGAACCTTCTGTGAGGCAACAGCGCTACCCACTGCACCATTGTGCAGCCCTTCTAATAACATGTGGCAAGTTGTTCAGGGAGATTTGTTACACAATTTGTGCATCAGCTTGTTGAGTATTATTAAGTTTAAACCTTCTGATCAGAGGTCCTTTTGTCTTGTGAGTAAATAACCTCAATAGTATTCAATATTGTTAAAGTTGTGGTTCTACCCTCAATTTCATTTTGCAATTCTCTGCCCTAACTGTCCTTTGATTAATTATTACATATCAAATTATTAAAAATTATTTAAAAAACCCATTGAAATAGCCTCTTGTTGACATACGAGACAAAATATCTTTGCTCAGAACATTTATCATTATTCTGAAAATCACAATCAGCATAGGAACACTCGTGTTGGAGGACTGATGGGTTCATCTTTGCTCCGTGTTTATTCCACTGCTCAGGTGACGGATGCTGGAAGCTGCATGAACATGACCTCATGGAGTTTGATGAATGTGATCACCTTGTTGAATGAAAACCGAGTGAGTGTTTGTGAAATGAAGCTCTGAAGCACATTACCAGTATTGCAAACATAAAAACAACAACAGAGTTTCGTCTTCAGCGAATCAAGCAGCAGTAATGACACGATGAGTGCAGATAAACCTGAATGCTCTGATCATGGATCATCTGACAGCATTAAAACCATGAGGTTGTATCAACCGTCACTGAGGACAAAGACTCTGTCTACAAATAAATATATTCTAAAATAGGACACAACTTTATTTTCATATATTTCATATTCAAAGTCGTGATTTATTGGGAGAACAGCGGGAGTCAAACAGCTCCCAAAAACATCAGAACCATAACTTAAACAATAAACTCTAAACACTGGGTTTTCAGGTCGGGTAATTTGAGGAGACATCACGGTGACGACTCGTCCAGCGGTGGGCTTCACTGCAGGATCCACCGTGATAAGGCATATGGGTGTGTCGAGGTGGGGCACTTGTTTAACACCTTTCAGGAGGCGTGTCTGAGGAGTAATGTGGGGGCTGGGCTCCACTGGCCATGGGGATGGTGGTGTGGCATGGGGGAGCAGTCGCAGGAACAAGGGTGGGCCGGCTTACCTGACACCCCGCCTGAGTCCAGGGGATACTCCAAGATGGAGGCCGGTGCTGCCAAAGCGTACTGGTAATCGTACGGTGTTGCATAGATGAAACTGGACTCGGGCCCCGCCCCGGGCATTAGAGCTGCGGGGTGAGGCGTCCCGTTTGGAAGAACAGTCTGGATCTGACGGATCAGAGGCATGAGGGCGGGGCCTGTGGGAGCAGGCGTACGCATGCCAGTGGGAGGGGCAAAGACAGGGGCGGGGCCAGAGACAATACGAGGAGACTGAGAAGATGCTGCAAGACAGAAGGCAAGGGAGGCTGAGGGGAGAGGGAGGTGAGGAAGGAGAGAAGGGAGGAGACAGAAGAGAAGGAGAGAAGGACAGTGAGCAGTTAACACAGGAGGTGGTGAAGTTGTTGTTCTGGTTGTGTTGTAGTCCGAGTGATCTCTGATTGGTTGCTTTAGTCAGACATGCTAATAGTCTCTGGTTGTTTTTCACGTCCTTAAAGTAATTGTGATTCTTCCAACAGTCTGGACTTTTCTCTGATGTTCTCTAAAGTTGCATTTAGGACCATTGGAGGCTGACTCTTTAACTAACAGAGAGGAATAAACAATGACACCAGTTCATCTGACTAAATAAAAGTACTCAGGTAAGCAATCATGAATCAAATAAAGGATTTGTTAGAAGATGAATTCAAGGTTGAATATCAGGAAGCAAAAAGGAATTCAGGAAAACCAAAGTGAAGCTGAATAACACGATGACAGAGACAGGAGCTCTGGTTGAGCTCAAGGGTCTGTTATATTTCTGGATCAGTCCCATCTCTCCACACTCCTCCAGGTTAACTAAGTACCACCTACCACCAGGGCTGAGGACTTTTATAGACTGGGACAGCCAAACTGAGGCTGTGGCTCTGTCTCATGCAGGGGTGGCTTGAATTACAGTATGTAGCACACACACACAAACAAATATAATTTATTCATCCTTCTTTTATCCAGAAATCAAGACTTCTTTATCACTACCATTGAAGTATAGTACAGATGTTATTACAAATCTTTTTAACTTGACTCTTGAGGACTCAAAAAGATGTTTGTCCAAATTCATAAATGTAAAGCACTGTAAAGAAAAAGTTGACATACACCTGCACATTGTCTCTCTATTCAAATATGCAACATTCCTGTGCCAAAATATTTCCACTTAATGAACAGTTACACTGTTTGAAGTTTTTGACAGATTGATTCCTCTTTTGAAAAACTGTTTGATGAAATAGTGTGAAGTATTTTCCTTAAATTTTAAAAACCAAGAAAATAAACTGTGCTACATTTAAATGCAAAGAGAGATACACTGTCCAAACTGCTGATTTATATCTAATTCCGGCCTCTGACAAGTGCAATTAGCCAATTGTAGGATTTTGGGGTTGCCAGTCAGTTTTCAAGGAGAGCCCAGGCCCTCCCTGGCCACCCCGCCAGAGACACCCCTGCCTACCACTTCCACAACGACTAATGGGGAGTTCACACCAAAAGCAAATAAAATAATTTGTGTGAGTGAGGTAAAGTCAATGTAAAGACACGAGTAGACGCAAGTTCTGGCCTGGTGGCGTGAATGACGCAAACTGAGCCAATGGCGCATTTGCGCAATTCATTTGCCAGAGTTGAAAAATCTCAACTCCAGAGAATTATTTGCGACGCGAAAGCAAATCAGCGTGAAGATCCTCCGGTGACCAGTGTAGGTTCATGTATCTGGAATATATATGACGAATTGATGAAATCTGCATGCAACTTCTCTGAACTTTGTGACACTACAGACTTTTTATGAGATCAGGAATAAACAGGAGCTCACTGTGAGGAAACAGAGTGAGGAGGTCGGATTATCTGGTGAAAGCCTTTGTCATTTCATTCCATCTATTGGTTGTTGTATGAAATTAGCTCTGCACCCTTTAGCATAACTAGTATTTACTATTCAATGTAGTCAAACACAACTTTGTTTGATAACAACAGATTGGAATGGCGTTTTTGTGATTTTTGCAGTGGGAATTGAACAAGTTATTTGAGCATTAAGATATCATCAGAGCGTTTCCTCAGTTCGTTCAGCAAATTATTTACATTTTTTATTTATTTATTTTATTTTTATTGTTTTTATTACTATTGTTGCATATTGTGTTCTTAACCTTAGGATTGTTGGGTTGGGTTTGGGGTCGGGGCTGGGGGTGGGATCTTTTTCTTAATTTATTCTATTTTAAGTTGTTTTTCTTGTACAACACTGTGTGTTACAATTTCATTGTATGAAAAGCGCTTTATAAATAAAGTCTGATTGATTGATTGGTTGATTCTTGTGTTTGTTTGACCAGGTACTCAGGTCTCCCATCAATGACATGGAGGGCATCTTCTTAATATCTAAAACCCAGCAATGTGGAGGATGAGATGCACTCTCAGAGGTCTGTGGAGTCTCAACTGGTTGGTCACTTTGGAAATGGCAAAAGGAAAACTTGTGGTACCCGACTCGCATGGTCCCCAGTGGACACCTGTGTCCTTCTCTCTGGGCCACTTTATGAAAGCTGGGGAGTATCAGAAGTCTGCCACCCTTTGGCTCCATGCCTCTCCTGGACAAGAGGCTTGAGACAAGAGACCAGAGGTACACCAATTTAAGGAAGTGTTTTGTCTCTAAGCCTGGTAAGCCCCAGGATGAGTGGGTGGAGTGGAGAAGACAACAGAAAGTCAATATGACACTTTGCAACTTTGAGCTTCATGGGTTGAGTGCAGCCCTGATTGAGGTATACCCTTGGCAGAACTTCAGCCATAGAGGCCTCCTCCTCAGTAATCCCTGATGCTGATGTTGTCTCTCCTCCTTTCAGATACGCTGATAGATTGGGATGAGAAGGGGACTCATGAATTCTAAACATTATCTGACATAGCTGACAGTAGTGTGTGTAGAGTTTGTTATTTCAGCTCAGACTTCCCCAGCTAACACAGTGGGTTTGGTGAGGTAAACATACCACAAGTATCATGGGTTGTGTCGTCATGCAATAAAAAAACAGTGAGAGCTGAAAACTTACTTAAAGGACAAACTTTGCTTTGCTTTTCAGGGTATCTAGTTTTCTGGTTTAACTTCTGAAAATTGAAGAAAGTGGGTAACAGCAGCGTTCAGTGAGGCTGCAGGGAACTCTGGATGGTTAGGGTTGTAGACTGCAGCCTTATGTGAGCAACTGGTATCCTCTCACTCAGAAAGGTCCTGAAGTACTGTTGTTATCAAGTCCCGCTCCTGACAGCAGGAGGTCTCTGGGTACAGACCTGAACCACCAGGTAACTCAGGATCTCTCCTGCTCTCCATCAGTACAGAAGTTTCTCCTCTCTCCTTTGGTATGAGTCTTGTTCTTCCTCTGTAAACTCCTGTTCATAAAGGTGTCCTCTTGTGTCCACAGTAAACACCATGTCATCTTCATGGTCAGAATCCCTTATTTTCAGTTTTGTTGTATTGTTGTCTTTTGCAAGGCCTGAACAGCTGGTCAGTGCACTGAAGGCGGAAGAATACGCATATGCAAGTGGTGCAAAAAGAATGAGCTTTCCAAGAACAAGGAGCTGTTGTAAAATTTGTCTAAAGCCTGGTTTATACTTCTGAGTTGAATCGACAGCATAAGGCTATAGGCCTGCATAACCCCTGTACCTGTGCAAAGGCCTAGGCACGTAGCCGGTGCGCACCTCCTCCAAAATCTAACTATGCGTCGCATTGGAGCGGACCGCAACCCTTTTGATTGGTCCGCCTTTCCTGCATTCATAGCACTTCAGGAAATGCCGCACAACGGCCGTGCATTTCATCTCCAGGACGTCTGCTCTCTATTCTTCCCTGTAATCATGTCTGTATGAAAAACAGCAACATGTATCAGCTGTAAATTAACATAATACGCAAAAAAAGTAAACAGTAAACGCAGCAGGGCCTCAAACAAGCAACAGAGAGACCACACTGCCCTCTAGCATTTCAGCGGAGTATTGCTGTGTCGGGTCAATGCAGAAGTACAGTATAAACCAGGCTTCATACTACACATCTTTGATTGTCAGTAGCATCACCTATCACCCTGCTATTGAATCACAGGTCTGTACAACTTGGTGGTGTCGTTGTTGTTTTGGTTGATGCTCTTCTTTTTTTTTGTCTCTGTCCATCTCTTTCTTTCTGCAGTCTCAGTGGATGGTTGTTCAGCATGAGTTTGGTTCTGTTCGAGGTTTCTGCCTGTTAAAGGGAGTTTTTCTTCTTGCCACTTTTGCTCGCTTAATGTGGCCAAGTGTTCTGCTTGGGTTGGATTTGCGTCGGCTCTTTGTAAAGAATGTAACAAAGAGTGAATTGAACTGAACTGACTCAGCTCAATGTCTCAACTCAGGTGAACAGAAACACAGGAACTAAATACCTAAGGAGGGGGACTAAACCAAACACAGGGAACACACAAGAACAGGAAGTATCTGAAACATGAGAGCGAGTAATCAAACAAAATAAAACAAAACATGAAGCGACTGCAAAACTGAATGACTAAAAACACATGACCAAGGAAGGACAGAACCTGATTGGTCGGTCTCTTACAGGGTTTGATGTTGGCGTCTCTGTACGTCCCATTCAGGATGGCTAACTCCATCAGCTGCATCTTCTTCAGGCTGTCCTCCCCTTCTGCCTGAAACACCCACAGCAACAACCATACTTCTTCATCATCGGTGTAAAAATTAGAGACACAATTGTGACATCATATTTTTACAAGAGAGAAAAAAATAGCCACTGTGTCACTGTTAGAGTCACAGACAGGTGAGTGTAGTCTCAGACGGGTAGGGGTCAAAGGGAGGGTGAGAGGGTCAGAGGGACATAGGGAGGGTCAGAGGTGACTCACAGCAGGGACCAGCAGCCTTTTGACCTCCTCAACGGCTCGTTTGAGTTTGATTTCAGCTCGGTTCTGTGCGTCTTCCACTGTGATGAGGACATGGAGGTCCTCATTTAGATGCTCCCAGTTTGGCTTCCCTCGATTCTGCTCCTCCTCCATACAGAGAAAGGACAGACAGGTAGAAACAGGCAGAGGAAGAGACACAGGGAGAGAGGTAGAGAAATACACACAGAGACAGAGGGACAGATAGAGGTAGGGAGGGATCGACAGAGAGGCAAGGAGAGATAGAAAAGTGTGTTTGTTAAGAGTTTAATTTACTGTCTCACAGTGAATACTCTCCTCAGAGCTGGTAAAGGCTCTGTGAGGAGTTTTCATGTTGTGTTGATTCTGGTGACTAAATCAGGAGATTGGGATGGAGACTGCATTTCCCATGAGCACCATCATCCACTGTCGTAAAAATGTGGCTCTTACCAAAGCGTGCATTTCTTGTGGAAACAAATCAATGACTACAGATCCTCTTTTTTAAAGACAACTTTGGCAGAACGCAGCGTGATGAGACAATGAGACACCTAAATCAAAGGTGACCTCACATCAGATCACAAACCTGGTTACAGTCTGTCTTTGTTCTCTGGGCTACATGTACATATCCTAGCCTTCAGCGTTTCATTTGCTCTGTGATAGTGAGATGACAGTATTTAAATAAACTTCCCAACTGTTTTGTTTTCTGTCTTTTGATTCCTGCATCCACAAATATAGTGAACATTAGCTCAAATTCAGGTGCATCTAAAAAAATGAATAACCTAAAAAAGTGAATTTTATTTCCTAATTTAATAGAAAGGTACATCTTATATCAGTGACATGTAAAGTGAAATATTTGAAGCCTTTTATTGTTTTGATTTTGATGATTTTTGGCACATGATATAATAAATCTAGATTATCAAATTATTAGAATGTTTCCTAAAATCAATAAAAAAGGTTTAAAAATACAAAAAGTCCATCTTATAAAAAGTATGTTTATTTTTACACTGAGTATGTGGCTGAAACTCCTTCACCATGAATCATGAATCATTGCATCAGTACGGCGGGACAATGCAGGAATCAGCCTGTGGTGTTATTGAAGCTTTGATAGAGGTCTTCAGCAGGTTTTGGGTGACAGGTGTAGTCTGTTTTCTGAAGACATCTGTATGGTGGCTCTTGATGCTCTGACTCCAGCCTCAGTCCAGTCCTCCTGAAGCTCTCCAAAGATCTTCAATCAACTTTTCTTGACAATCCTCTCAAAGCTGCAGCCATTATTATTACTTGTGCACCGTTTCCCACCACACTTTTCCCTTCCAATCACCTTTAATTAATATATTTTGTTACAGCACTCTGTGAACAGCCAGTCTTTTCAGCGATTACATTCTGTTGCCTACCCTCCTAGTAGATGATCAACTTCTGGATAATCGTCAGGTCAGAAGTCTTCCCCAACCCCTAATTGTGGTTGTGTGTAATGAACTAGACACAAAGATAGACACACTATACTAATTTTTCCCTTTTTCCTAATTAACTGAATGAAAATGTTGTTTTTTCTACAATATTCAGATTTTTTTAGCTGCACCTTTAAACAGTGGACTAAGCCTTCTTCAGTTTTGTACATCAAACTAAAATCCATCATGTAAAGTGAAAGATCACAAACATCAGCAGTGTTCAGCAGAGTCAAAACTCCTTCTCGAGGTTTATTATTAGTTTTAAACATCAGTAAAACTCTCCACACAGGTAAACAGAAGACAGAAAGCAGAAACATATTGACCACACCTTGAAGAATGAGGGGAATAAACCACTCTATTATCAGCTGAAAATAACACCAGACACATTTACAAAAGCTTTCAATGTCTTAAATTTAGACTGTTGGATTGAAAATATAGACACAGCTATACAAGCATTAATGCACGTGAGTGTGTGTTTGTGTGTGTGTTTGTGTGTGTGTGTTACCTTCTTCCTGTCTCTCATGGAGCCTCTCCCTCTCACCATGATCTTACATCCTGTCTCCGTCTCGAGCTGCTTTGCTGTCAGGCCACGAGGACCGAGGATTCTCCCTACAAAGTTAAACTGACAGAGAGAATACGATCACACTCCGGATACCATGAAGACTGATCAATCAGAGAGTATCTCTCCCCTCAGCTGTCCTAATTAAGTATCAATCAGCAGCAGACCGGTCTGAAAAAACTATCATTGATGACCTGTGTAACTACACTCTTCCTCCTGATCCCAGCTTCTTGCTGTCTGTTCTCTGCTGTCACATCCCTGCTATAGGTCGCGTTAAAACATGGACAACATGATAGCTACCCAAAAGTAAAGCCAAAACATTATGATCTCACCCTACAGACTGACAGCAGTACACTAATAAACCACACATCCTCCATGTTAACAGATGGGACGTGGGTCAAACTTTAAAATGGAAAGACACGACAAAGAAAAGTTTCTAAAACAGGATTTCTGTCATTATAGTTAGATCTTATTATGTGAGCTCATTTTTCAGAGAAGTTTAGTTCTCTGACTCGTTCCCTTGAGTGATGTTGATAATTAAATATACCGCCATGATTGTGGCTGGATGTTGGGAATCATAGGCTGTAAGTGTGCTGACCTCAGAGATCTTTGCAGGTTCATCTGTAATGTTGTGTTCAAATAATTTAGCTGCTTCATTTGTGGGTATTTGAACACCAGAAGGTTTTGTGTTTACTAGCTTAAAATCTTATTTTCAAGTTTACTGTTTGTGTCACTCATGCATGTAAATACATCATTTATGCATTACAGTGTGCGTGCATAACAGATATACAGTGTCCATATTTATGTAGTCCCCGATTTCCAAAAAGTCAAATTTGACACATCCGATCCCAGAACATTTTTCCTCTTCACCTCAGTATCTGTATTAAATTTGCTCCGGTCCAGAGAAGTCACTGCATGGCATATCACATAATATTCATATGGTTTAATTTATGGATGGTTCAGTTTTAACCTAGATTCAACAACACAGTGATGAACTGTGTTCACATACAGAAGTCTTTGGAATTAATTTTTAGCCCACACTGTGATATCCACTACAGAGCCATGTCTGTTTGAACAGAGATGTCTCCAGATGTCTCCTTGTAATGACATTATGTACTGTAGATGATGGAATCCACTAGTTCTTTGTCATTTTACTCTGAGCTCTGGTATTGTGACCGAAACTTCCACACAGTCTCTCATAGAGTAATGAACCTCTTACTATCTTTACTCCAAAGACTCAGCCTCTCTGGAGTGTCCCTTTTAAACCCAGTCATGTTACTAACACGCTCACTTTTCTTTTTCAGTGTTTGTTGTTTCTTAACTTTGAAAACATGTTGCTGGCATCAAATTTAAAATGAGCATTTTTTTCCCGGTTTCAACATTTGATGTGTTGGCTTTACACTATCTAAATTAAATATAGGTTTTAAATGATTTACAAACCATCAAATTCTGTTTCAATTAACATTTGAAACGGTATTACAACTTTTTTGGAGTTTGGGTGAAATGCAGATTATTTACAGATTATTATAATGTAATATTACATTATGTTCTCCTTGATAAGTATGAGTAATGCTCTTGATTAATTCTCTATCCAGATGTACTCTGTTCATATCATCTCTGGGGAAAATCAAGCTTGATAATCTAGTTTGTAAACCGATTAACCGTTATTCAGTTATTTTACAATAAAGTTTGCTTTGAACATTTTTTGCTTATCAGGGTGTCTCGTACTTAACACGACTGAATTCTCTGTGCAGTCGATTTCACAAAACTACATGAGCTCAGCTCTGATCATGACATGCAGTTACAGACATCCCCAAATGTCTCCTGGGTCATCAGTGATGATTGAGAGGGATTACTTTTGTGCCAGTCCGTCCTTTGATTCAAGGAAATTCTCATTCCACCTCTCAGTTCTGTAATTTACAAAGGGTTGATTCTTTGAATTCTGGGCCTTTCAGGTTCCACAGATTTAATCTAGTGTTAAAATTAAAGGTAAATTGCAAAACTCACTCCCTAATTTTTTTTTTTTATTAAATAAGTTGACTGAGTAACAGAGAACATTAGGATCCATGTCCCTTCTTAATATCACCACAATTTAACTGAGTATCAGAATATTATAAATGCAACTAATACCAATAGTTACTGATGATAGTTTGTCTTCTTTAACTGAACATGTTTTTGTCTGAAAAATGTTTGAATTATCAATGAGGTTGCAAAATGGAGATGTTCCAAAGTTTTTTGTTTTTTTTTACATTATTGTTACCCTCATAAAAGTTTTGGATCAGTCCCAAACTTGATTTTAAACATGTTGCAAAGACAGCAAAGTTTTGACCTTTTTTGAATCATATTTCATTGTGTTGTTTTCAGATTTACATTGTCAGGCCCAACCTTTAAGCCCTGTTAAAAAATATAATATCATCTTAAGATTTAAGCAGTCAAAAATAGGACAAAACTGTGTAATGAGAGGTTTTTTTTACATAACAGGGTTAAATCAGCGTGACAGTGTTTAGTATTAAAGACCTTTTGGTAGATAACTGCATCAAAGACCTCTTCAAAATCGTCAGATATTTAATAATGCTATTTATGTTTAATATCTTAGGACATCTCAATGTCTTAAATGGGAACAGAAGGGCACATGATGAGATAAAATAAAGACTCAGAGAGGGGGGAGATATGTCAGGAGAAAAGGGACACTGAGGCACAGAGAGAAAGATAATTGAAGTGTTTGACATCGCTGATTTAATAAAGCATGGAATACTCAAGATGTAACAGATCAGATCCTCCGCTCACCTTCCCTTTCAGTGTTTTTCCACTTATCTCCCCTCCTCTGCTCTCTGGCAGCCATGCCCACCTCATTGGCCTTCTCAGAAGTTCCCATTAGTAAACAAGTCAGAACTTAAAGGGTGAGTTGTATTTTTTTGGGGTTGTTTGTGTTGTTGTCCCAACAGTGCATTGTTCGTCCCTAGTTTCAGAGTGGCTGTAAATCTCTTGGCTGCAGAAACTGTAACAGTTCAACCTGTTGTTAAACTCTGACACTTTCCCAAGAAATGCATCGTGCACTGAGCCATCGGTTCAGTCTCCCAGCAGTTTAAAGCCTGAAACACCAACACACCCCTGTACTCAGTCTGAAGACACACCCAAACTCAGTCTGACACCTGGAAGCCAATACTACCGCTAGCTACTAACTAACATCTGTAGCTGAACTTAGCAGCGGTTACTTTGGCAAAGCTACCTGTCTATCAAAAAGTATTTTTCCATTAAAGGTGTGCAGGTTTTATTTTTATGTGTCAGTAGGTTTTAATACAAATAAACTTCAGGCCATGATTGACAGACGCACTCCGCTCGTAGCGTTTCTTGTTAAGGTTCAATAACACAGAAATTCAGTGACTTCTTTCTCATCTCTGTCCAGCACTTCTGTTTAAAAGCCTCAATTTTAAGTGCTTTTCTGTTTTGTAAATGCGTTTTTAGGCTTTGCACCTTTGTGCATTTGGAGCGTGTTTGGTGTCAGTGCAGTTGTTTCAGCACATTGTCTCATTTGCAGTGAGTTTCCACTGTTGTGTTTGCTTTGAGCTAAGCATGTGTTTTTAAAGACGCAGGCATTTGCAGCTCGCTTCTGCTGAATGAAGATCGTTCGGTCCGATCATCTACTCTTCTCAGCCACAATAGAGTAATATTAGTTGATGGTTTGATACCTTTAACACAATCTATTCTATTAAATATCATATGAACAGACCCATGTCATCATAATCACTAAAACCAGCATATTCTATTTGGACATGTGACTGGATTTCCTTTTAGAACTGAAGAAGCCTTTGGAAGGAAAGGTGAAATGTCTTCAAGAAACTCTACCAAGTCCAGTTGCCTTTTGAATGACAATAACCTGGCTGACAGAGAACCTTCACAGATATAACAGCTCATAGTTATCACCAGTTGATCAGCTGTGTGTGCACACAAACACACACACTTACACACTCACATCAGGATGCTCCTTGGTGGGGACATACAGTTTCTCCTGAAGATTTATGTTGGGACCGACGGCCTCCGGCAGCTTGCTGATCCTCTCTGAACCGTTCAGAGTGTCGATGTACATGTCTTTCCTCACACGGCTGATCTCTGATGTACACATGCATTTCAACCCACAACACGTTAAGACACCGAGGTTTACACACAACACGTTTAAACACACATTAACACACAGCATATAAACGCTCTCACGGTATAATCCAATACATAGTTTTAAAGACTTCATGAAATGTGATTTTACAACTGCCTTTATCGATTATCAAAGCAGAGACTTGAATCAGGACAAAACTTAAGTTTTCACTTAAGATGGCTTTAGTGATGGTGGTTCAAGATTGGGCGCCATGTTTTAAACAAAATACACAGCCAGGCTCTGAGCCAGGTTGTAGACATGTTGCTGTAAAAACAAGAATATTAATTAGGCACTGTAATGTCTCTGCTGCTCAGATCTCCTGTTTCCAGTCCTACTACATTTACTTTTTGCTTGTGCACAGTGAATTATAGAGACTCTGAGCGTAATATGTCAAATTGGAGCTGATTAATGTTGCCGTTGATCATACAGCAATTACTACAAAGAAGTATTGAGAGGAGACGTTAAAGGAAAGAGAATGGCTGATGTGAAGAGAATGGCTGAACAGTGATTCCATAAAAGTCTTAAATGCAGGAAATATGATTCTGTCCAGCGGACCAGCACAATACGTAGTTACATTTGGGAGGAATTACACGTCAGGCTACGTGCCAAGGCCTCTGCCTTGGAACAGGGCGTTGATTCGATGTAGAAGTATAAACTTATTCAGGTGGACCCTTAAGGAACTGCACTTATTTGCACTTCTGCACTGGCTCCATCTTCTCTCCTTTTTATTGTATTGAAATTAATTTTATTTTATAACTATAATTTTTTTTTAATTCAATTTAATCATATTATTTGTAAGTTTATTAAATGTATTCTATTCTACTTTAATTATTATCTTTATTAAAAAAAAATTGTATATATTATACTTTATTGTATTCCATTTATTCTATTATTCTGTACTTTATTATTATTATTTTTTAATTCAATTTTATTCTTTTTTACATTCTTTTTATTTTATTTTATTTTATTTTATTTTATAATGGTGGACATAATATAATGTTCATAAACACAAAGTATTCTGAGGTACAAATCATCAATTGCTGCTTTTTTTTCAAAGTCTAATCAATAAGTCAATTAATAACATAAATTCAGAAGAACTTAATTGATCCAGGACGGTTATTTTCTGTTGTGCTTAAGAAAAAATATTATTTTTAAATTAAAAGAGTTTAAATGCACCATTTAATATAGACAATGATAATTATAGTAAATCATAATTCCATAAAATATATTAAATATATCAATTGCTGCTGGTAATAGTTTTGAAGGAACTGTCGTATTTATAAAGCATGGAATAAACCAAAAGCCATCTTTACTTTAACTAAAGAAGAAATATCAGACATTTACTTGAAGTGTTTTTGCAGAGAACCTGAAGGATGCAGACAGACCGGCAGAGAGACAGACAGGCAGACAGACAGAGAGACAGGTATGTAAACTGACAGTTCAGGGTCTCACCCTCGTCCAGGAGTCTCTCCAGGTGCTGAAATATCCCACAGAAATTAGGCAGACTGCTCATCAGCTTCTTGTCGTTCATGAGCTGCATCAAGTAATCCGGACTCGGTCTAGCTTTCTCCTTCCCCTCCATCTCCCCCACCATGGTCCAGCACAGTATAAATACACAGAAGTTGACTCTCTGGTCCGGATCACAGTGGTCCTTCTCTGTGGGTGCAGAACATGAAGAAATATCTAGACCCCAACCCAGACCGGATCCCGGAGCTGCTCTCCTCAGGTTTTAATTCCACAAGTTTAAACAAGAAAACAGAGACTTTGAAAACTCCTCTGAGGCGGGTGGACTGATCCAGATTTGAGGAGAATCTGGTGTGACTCCTGAGTGACTTCAGGTTTGTCCCTTTAGCAGCTCCGGCTGTCTCCTGGCTCTCTGCTCAGGAGCTCCTCCACGCTCAGCAGCTGTCTGTCCCTCTGGCCCTCACACAGTCTGTCACACAGACACTCTCACAGAGACTGACCGGAGGAGGTGTGTGAATGTGTCTGTGCTCTGTGTGTGTGCGCTGGGGGGTGGTGGTTATACAACAGGGGAAACAGATTGCTGATCACAGCCTTCAGAGTAACAATGTGAGATTTCAGGAGTAGAAGTTTAAGTCCGTCCATCAGAACTTTGTTTAGTGTTTTCACCTCCTTAGGAAACTCTAAAGGTTGTGTAAGGGGACAAAGTTTCCTCTGAATGAACAACAGTGAGGGAAGACCAACTTACTAAACCTTCATCACCTGCTCAGAACTTCATCAGACAACATGTGAACACCATTTCTACTCAACACATTCATACCTTCATCTGTATGGAGGAGTATGATGACTTTACAAATTAATTTGTCATACATGAAACAGCTGCAGCGTGGTATCTGTTACATTGGACTTCCACCAGATCCGTGTCCAGTCCATCTCTGATCCGCTGCGGCTCCATGCTCTGTGAACACCCACCAGTTGGGTTTTCAGAACACAGCACGGAGCAGGACCACCGGACAGCTAGAGTCATGTGACCATGGTTGTTATCGCAGTAATTACTGAATCAAGGATTCTCCTCCTCCTCTCCTCATCCATGTTGTCTTTCTGGTCCTCTGAAAACCTCTGACCTGTTGACTCCAGACTTGCTGTCCCGCTCCATCTACTCTGTTGAGAATGATGCGTCATGCTACGCCATCCAGCAAAAATAGAACTTTTGCGTGTCTGATCCGTTGCGTTCCGACCTGCCAGATCAGAGATGCAGCCAAAACGCAATGGCGTGGATCCAGTGGAAGTTAACACATTGACTAGAATAAAACCTATCAGATCCGGGACAGATCAGAGATGGACTGGACACAAATCAGGTGGAATTTGGCCGTAAGATGAGAACATTACCAGCATGCTGCAGAAACAGCTTCTTTCTTCTTTTTTTTTTACATTGTCGTCTGCAAAGATTATGAAGGAGTGGTTCAAATTCAGGACAAAGTCAGTGTGAGGAATCATTTTGTCCACAGGGGTCACCGAAGTCCCCTCAAACAGAAAACACTTAAAGCGATATTTCAGTTTTCATGAAGTTGAGTTGTATGAGTTTTATGTGACTAGTAATTGTACTAGCCACGATGGATGCCGGTCAGCTCGGCACCTTCAACAAGAAACTGCAGTGAAAAACAGCACGCAAGCTAGGCTACAGATTTCAGCAGACGGGGTCAGTCCTGCCACGTAATTTAGCTCATTTTGAAAGACCACGACCCGAGTACTAATGTTGGTTTAGGTGTACGCTTTGCTTGGAGTTTTTTCATCACTTCGCTTTGCCACCAGAGAACCTGTTTGTTTTTGCACTCTTTGCAGACACAACACAGTCGGCTCTTCCTCCTTTCTCCTGCAGTTTCTTACTAAAGGGGCCGAACTGAGCATCATCCATTGTGGCTAGTACAATTATTAGTGACATAGAACTCATACAACCTCACTTCAAAAACACTGAAATATCCCTTTAAGCTTGTTAATACTGCTGTGTTGACTCTACGCCGTTGTGGCCGACGCTGCAGTGAGATGGTTTCGGTTCCTGTTAGCAACATAATCCAACATTTACACCATCCGCCTTAGCAACCAGATCGAGTGCAGCTTAATTCACAAACTTCAGTCTGACATGAACGATTTCACTCCAGACAGTACGCTGTGGATCTTTTAAACAAGGCCTAACATGTTAATCCTTTGTTGATAATACTGCTGATGGTTGGAGATTTTTCTGAATGATAAAAACTTTATAAATTAGTTTTTCAGATATACAGAAACTGTTGAGAGAGAGAGAGAGAGAGAGAGAGAGAGAGAGAGAGAGAGAGAGAGAGAGAGAGAGAGAGAGAGAGTCTCTCGTTGGTTCCCAGGGATCAGTGATAGTAAAGCTTTACTTTGAATCTGTCGCTTCAAATACTTTAATTGGTTTAATGGTTTAACGTTTTCATATGGAAATGAGTTCCCCCCTTCTCCCCGTCCTGACAGCCACAGAAGAGAAGAAAAGCCATGAAAGGAGAGGAAAGAGGTCGGAAACAGAGGGGTTGGGGGGGGACAACAAAACTTCTTCTTCTTGTGTTTTGGCTGAGAACTGGTTTCTCTGAGCACAAAAACACCACACAGAAGAATGTGTGAACCACCACCACAGTTTCTGTTTGACCCAGACTCTGTCTGCTAGGCTGCAGAGTGCTGGAGAGGGTACCTGCAGACTGTGAGGAGGCCTGCAGCCAAAACTCAGGGCTGAGAAAGCGTCCTGATCAAATAAGTCCTTGTACGTCCTTATTAAAATAAGTGACTATAAATCTATTTGAATACTTTATTCTTTAATTTTCTTAGGCATCAAAGAGTCCAGCTTACACTGCAACCTCAGTAGCACTGCAAACAAGCAGCTTAAAAGTCAGCAATCTGAAGTGGACAACCTGGACCCTGTTCTGGTCTTTTCTGAATGAAATATCTATTCAGTTAAAATGTGCGGTATTACACTCAGAGATACTTCAGTCATCAGCTGGGGATACTGCTTATATAGCTACAACAAAATCCTTTTGGGGCAACTACAGGCGGTAAAGTGAAGTCCATTGAAGTGCTCGTTTGTTTCCACTCCTCTTACACTGTTGGGGGAGAAATGAGCTCTGCTCCAAGGGAAAGGCTTGTGAGGTAATTTCACAGTCAGGAGGCGTGCTGCAGGGAGAGGATGGTGGTGAATTTTAAGCTTCTCTTGGACATTCACAGCACACTTGAAAATGTTCAGACATTATGTGGGTGGGCTGCATGTGTGGATGGTCAAACTTTTTGCAGACTTTTACTTCGACTCTGTCCAGACTTCTCCTTTCCAGCCCTTCAGTAAAATGTCTGTATAAAGTCAGGTGATGCAGCAGGTAAAACTTAGGGATCACGACAAATGAATGTGCAGAGCGATATCCTCATTTACCCTGAGAGTAGTTTCTCTACTTTATATCCTTTACTGCTCGCTTCATTACTGTTTTCTGTGTTTGTATGGTGGAAACAACCTCATATACACATATTTGCATGCCTGACCATGGAGTTGGAGTTGGAGTTGGTCCTCCTTTTGCAGCTCTTCTAACAGCTTCCTCTCTACTTCAAGTCTTTCCACAGATAGTGTTTCTGTGCACTGTTCATTCTGTAGAGTATGTATGAGCTCAGACTCTGATGTTGGACGAGAAGGCCCAGCTCGCTATCTTTGTTCCAGTTCATCCCAAAGGTGCTGGATGGGGTTGAGGTCAGGGCTCTGTTCTTCCAATCTGAACTCATCAAACCATGTTTTTACAGCCCATGCTTTGTGCACTGTGGTCCAGTCATGTTGGAATAGAAAAGGGCTTTCCCTAAACTGTTGACACAAAGTTTGAAGCATAGCCTCATCATACATGTCTTGGTGAGCTGAAGCCTTCACTGGAGATAAGAGGCCGGATTGAAACACCTGAATTCAATAACAATTTTGTCCTTGTAGGGTTTGTTGCAGTGATGTTAACACAGAAACAGTCACCATCATAGAGGACTCCTCTTCTGCTACAAATTGTGTTTCGAGCTGTTGCCCTTCATCAGACATAAACACGCCTCCATTTATATTTACACACCCTCTTTGGCCACCTGTGGGAGTTCTATTTCCTATAACTACCTGCTAACCATACATTATCCCGCTATTTACCCGGCTACTAACTTAAAATACAAACACGTTGTAAAAAACATTTATTAAAGATTATTTTATTGATCTAACATGATTTATGTAAACAGTTTTTAGTCCCAGTGATTCCTCGTCAGTGATCGTTCCATAGTGATGGATTCTTCTCTGCCTGTTGTGGTGGATTGAACATGAAACTGTCCTCATTCAGCTCTCCTTCTTCTCTGAGCTCTGCGGTTCACACACCTTTAAAAAGAAACTAATGTCACAACTTTGAACCCTGCTGCTATCATCACCACAGCTCATGGTTTAACTTTCTTTGTAGAGATCACTAACCTAAAGTTTCTCTCACCTGTTCTGCTCCTTCATCATATTGATGGACAGGATCCAATATGAAAATGTTGATTTAGCATGCTAACAGAAGCTAACGGTTTAGCCACATTGTTTTGATGCTAACAGAAGCTAACGGTTTTACCTCACCTTACGGTCTATGGCAGGCATGTCCAAAGTACGGCCCGGGGGCCAATTGTGGCCCAAGGTCCATTTATTTATGGCCCCAAGCTTTCATCTTAAAAATCTTGTTATTTATAGCACATGGAAAATCATCAGCACTGGGAATTCTGCAAGATGGCAATAAAGAAGAAACACAAGAACTCTTAAAGTTGACAGGTTTTCAAATTAATATTTTTATCATGATGTGAAAATGTTCTTGATGAACACTAAAAGTTCAGAAGACACAAAAGAGGACACAAGACAAGGCGCATAAAAAATGTTCAAAAATACTTATTTAGTTCTTAAAATGTTGTCTGCTGGTCAGAAAAGTCTTAAAAACAACATGAAAAAGAAGTGTGATGAAATCCAGATTGGGATCCTGCCATAGAAAAATAATGAGACAATATTTTTCTCACATTTCCCGACCCTTATGAAAAACATTTTCCTCCAGAAGAAGATAAAGTTTGCCAATGTTTATGTGGCTTGTGGAGAACGCAGGACTGAAAATAAAGCTGCCTACATAGTTACTGATTTATTGAGAAATAAAAATGTGTTAAATAGATTTCATATGTAACTTTTATGATTCCTAAGTCTCAGTAGGAGCCACTGGCCCTGGGGTATTCTGAAGACATCAAATGTGGCCCCCTTTGAAAAAAATTTGGACACCACTGGTCTATGGTGTCAACAAGCAGAAGCTAAATGTGTCTGAACTCTTTTCCGTGGATTGATTTGACATGATGTGTGATCAGTTTGTCTCTGGTGTTGCTCATGTTGCTCAAAGTTATTAACCATTGTCAAGGGGTTTGGACCAATCAGAATCAAGCATCTTACACAACCAGAAGATCAGTAAGAAAGTCAGGGAATAAGTAAGGGATTATGTCTGGTTAGCAAGTGGTTATGGGAAATAGAACCCCAACAGGGTGAGACAAGACCCCTGTCGGGGTTCTATTTCTCATAATCACCTGCTAACCAGACATTATCCCACTTATTAATTAAGTTAATCATCTGCTCTCATCTTTCATTCCACTACATGGAAGTTACTATGTGACTTGGCACATTCACAAATGACTACTGTATCCATCTGAATCGCACTGTTTCTTCATACTGTGTATGTTTGTTTTATTTATCAGATAGAAGTGTACATAGTGTGTATATATCTGTAATAGTTGCCATATTTTATTTTATTTTATTTTGTTTTATTTTAATTTAATTTTGTTTTTATTTCATTATATTTTACCCTTGTCATTGCTATTATTATTGTTATTATATTTTTTAACTATATTAGCACATTTTTGTATTTCCCCTCTCCAGTGTAGTAAGCTGCTGTAACAAAAGAATTTCGCCCAACGGGGGACAAATAAAGTATATCTTATCTTATCTATTACTGTCCCCGGGATAAATAAAGTATTTCTGATTCTGAAGATACAAACACATGGTTAGAAAATTTGGTTTAAGATTATTTTATTGAACTAAAATGATTGATGTGTACAGTTTTTTTTTAATAGTCTCAGTGATTCCACATCAGTAAGCGTTCCATGCTGATGGATTGAGGCATGGTGTGTATAAAGGTAAACACACACTCATACATGCTGTTCCGCCCTACCGGCTCAGACGCTTCACACTGCCACAGTCTTCCCCCAATGACGCCTCTGTTAGAACCTCTGATGGTGGATCAGAGGCAGAACAAGTTTATCCGACAATTACGCGTCTTTGCACATCGAGTAACAGGGGCGTCAATACCCTGCATATAAATTCTTATGTGTTCAATAATCCTTTACACAAACAAAAACAGCAAGGGGAGGAGACACAAAGAGAAAAAGAAGACAGGGAAAAACACTACGATCACAGCCAGAACAGCGAGAAGGCTCTCCCTCCTCTCATATTTATGTTTAATTGTATGATAACAATCATTTTATTCATTCAGATCACATCCAAATCTACCACCATCCTGTTGATTGCGTCTTCCATGATTTGAAGTTATGCCTCTTTAAATGTTGCTGGGTGGTTTGGTGTTTCCTACACTGAAGGAGATAATAAAGGAAGCAACAAGCTCCTTTTCTTATCATTTAGTAAAACTCAAACAGCTCTTCTCATGTCTGACTCTTAAACTTCCACTCAGTGAGGAACCTTCAGACCAAACAGAACTATGGACCGAGGCTCCACAGTCACCTGAAAGAGTCATGTGACCAGGATTTGATAAGACAGAGAGCTGGAGCTGAGAATCAGAAACAAAGGAGCTCTTCTCTGAGACAAACAATAGAACAAAATGTCTGCAGTTCAACGCACAGCGATCAGCCGATCGAGGCAGAGGAGGATTTATTGTGTTCTGCTGACTGAAAACTTTTCTCTTCTCCGAACAAAGTTCACATTGTTGAATCCTCGTCTGTGAAATGGAAACAAGAGACAAAAGACTGTGATGCATCTTTCACTCTCTCCTCTTTGGATGATAACCACACAGCCTCATTACCTTAGAGCCAGATTAAAGTAAAATCATCAGTGAGAAAATGATTATGGATGTATAACTACAGCGGGGATCCCATCTCTACTTTAGTTTGCTCAGCTGTAGAAGGATCCATGTGGGACAGAGAGTTGTGTGGATGGGACAGAAGAAACTACAAGTAAAGGAAATAGACTCGACTTTCACCCGGGTCAAAGTCAGACAACTTCTCAAAGATGCTTTGATTCATCAATCACACCCTCAGGAAGTCACACTGGTGAAGGAAGATGATGTGCTGAATGTTCCTGTCTGCTCTGATTGTCTTTTAATTGCCTTGAAAGCATACAGAAGCCTCTTACACACTGCAACTCCACAACAGCACCGAAACAAAGTCACGCCACCACTACACCTTTATAAATATTTATAATTTTCACGTAACGTCACACACTTATGGACCAGCCCCCATGGAGGGCAAAAAGGCCTTCCACTCTACTCTCCTGCCACCTACGTGTTAAAAACCTTTTTTTAAACGCCTGAAAATTGGCGTTCAATTATATTAGCAAGCTGACGACGAGACAAGCCCAGGTTCTGCTTCTTAAGAATCCCATCTGAGAAAAGAAAATCCTGAGAAGAGTAGATGTGGATTAATTCTATTAGACATGACGATGTCCCTGGTGAGGGAACAAAACAAGGATCAAAGTCCAAACATCTTTGAACGAACATTTAATTAACGGTAAGTTGATGTAAACACAGAGTATTTCAATTCATGTCTGTTTAGATAATGTCGTTCTGACATGTCGGTGTGCGTTGACCGAAGTAAACAACTCCAGCCGTAACTTGTTGACACTGTTAGCAAACCAGCTAATGCTAGCTTAGTAACTTAGTAACGTAGCTGTTTTCACAGCAGGACACTTGTATCCTGACAGTCTGGTGATAAAGTGGTCTGAGGTAAGGTGAGAAGAAGGTTCATATTTAGTGTCAAGGCTTGACGGTGAACTTTAGGGAGGGAGATACAGTTTTACAAATCTGCATGAATGATATCGGTCACCTATGTACGAGGGCGTATTAGGGCCATTATGAAAATTTTCGAGTTTATAAAGTCGCAAATCTATGAGAAATCAAACTCGAAATTTTTCGAGTTTTCAAAGTCGTACATTTTCGAGAAAAAAATCTAAATTTCTGAGATTATGAAGTTGTAGATTTTCGAGAAAATACTTAAAAATTTTGAGTTTTTAAAGAAACGCCTGCAGAGACAAGAACAAGTCATATTTTTTGTAAATAATGAGTCCACAAAGTCCAAAATATGAGCTGTTGTGACTCTACAAAACATCAGACACTAACTTTATGGGTGGATGCATAATTCGGCAACACTGATTTGCCTGCTGAAATTTGCTTCCACCTGTTATTCAGCTACAGAGACAGAGTTTTAAACTGTACATTTCCGTGGACAGCTCTACTATGAGCAGTGCGCGTTCCCGCAAGGTGCAGGCAATACTCGGCGTGCAGGCGTTTCTCGGCACAACACCTACAAGTACAATTTGATGAGGCTGTCAAGTAGGTCCATGATGCCGTAAAATGGGCAAGGGGCTGCTTGAGTTTGATGTCTCACAGATTTGTCTTTAAAAACTCGAAATTTTTAAGTTTTTTCTCGAAAATTTACGACTTTAAAAACCCCAAAATTTCGAGTTTGATTTCTCACAGATTTGCGACTTTGTAAACTCGAATTTCGATTTTTTTTCTCGAAAATTTACTCTTTTTTTTTTTTGTCATAGTGGCCCTAATACGCCGTCGAACCTATGCTCTCATGAGGAAGAATTTCTTACCCTACCGGTTGCGTTTTCGGAACGCAGCACGGAGCAGGACTGCCGGGCGGCTGGAGTCATGTGACCAAGGTTTTCTCGCAGCAATCACTGAATCAAGGATTCTCCTCATCCATTTTGTCTTACTCGTTCCCTGAAAACCTCTGACCTGTTGACTCCAGGCCTGGCTCCGTTCAAAATGACATTTTGTTGTCATAGTTAAAAACAATCTGGTGATAACACAGAGTGTTTTATTCTGAAAATTAACCGGATGTTTTCATTTTGTTTTGGTGCCTGACTTCCTGTCCCACTCCATCTGCTCTGTTGAGATTGATGCGTCGTGCTCCAGCATCCGGCAAAAATAGAAGTCTTGTGTATCTGATGCGTTGCGTTCCGATCTGCCCGGTCAGAGACGCAGCAGGAACACAACGGTGTGGATCCAGTGGAAGTTAACACATTGACTAGAATAAAAACCTATCAGATCCGGTGCCGTGACGGATTGGAGATGTTTTTGAGGTTGGCTGGATCCTCTTTCCAAATAACGGCCAGGCAGGGCGGCTCGTTAAAGAAAAAGATTAAGGACTTTCTGACCCCGCCTGTACCTGTTTGGTGCCTGCCCTATTGAATGAAATAAAAGTTTGTTATTAACTCAGTGATGTGCTTTGTTTGATTTCTGTCCTGTTTATCTGACATTATAGACTAGACTTAAGTTACCCCAATCTAGGTTTATTACAATACCTGACTACAATACCAGAAGAGTAAAGTTTTAACTTCTGTCATTAACAGGCCCATGCAAAAGTTCAATCCTGCTCCGTGTCTGGATATCCAGCAAAGTTCTGCTGCTTTATTCTCTGGACCTTCTGCCAAAGTAACCAGTAAGTTGTTTTTATCATTGTGTTTCTACTGGGGAAGAGTCCACGTAAATGTTGAAGTGATTTTTAACTTTTCCAGAAATGGAGAAATAAAAAGAGTCACAATTGAATTGGTATTTTTGAGTAAAGCCGACCTGAATGCATAAAAAGATTTTCAGAAGAAAGAGCTGACACTCAAAGCTGAGTGGTTACTCAACTTAACCATTGCCCTGGAAACGGAGACGGGACAGTCTTTCAGTGTGGACACATTGGTATGCATGATGTATACGAATGATGACTGGAGCCAAACCAATTCAGACAAATGTTTCTCTAACAGGATCTGAATATGGCTGATCCTAAACCCTCCTCAGAGCCGCCTGGATGCTTTTACACCTGTACTTACTGCTGATCACCTGTAGGAGGATACCTCAGGACGCATGTTTACATCAGATTAACAGGGTCTTAATATCACAGTAGGCTCTGTTAGGCAGCCAGGCAGAGCTGTTCCCCCTTTATTCTGTCTCTCTGCTCTGTGTGAAAGGTGCTGAGGCAGAATGAGGGGCCGAAGATGTTCCTCAGTCGAGCTGGCAGCAGAGGAAATAAAAGAATAATGGAGGATTGGATGGACAAAGCAGCACAGTGTGTGTGTGGCACTAGTGCTCAGTTACAGTGGCGTACCGCTAGCCAAGTTTTTTTCCCCCTGAGTCATTCCAAGTGAAAGAGAAAGGAAGAGAGATCTTAACTCTTTAGGGAGAAGACTTGGTTAATCACAGTAAACTAGCCTGAAGTTCAGAGAAGTTTGAGGTACACAGCTGATCAGTTTAGCCCGTTCCTTCTTCAGCTTGTGTCTCCCACTGGCCTGTGCAACAATCAGACACGCTGCATGCCCTCAGTACCAGCTGACAGCTCCAGGTAGAACAGGAGGGAGGGCCCTCAAAAATCGAATCCTTAAAGGTGACATATCACGCTTTTTTCATCAATATATATTGGTCTAAGAGGTCCCCAAAACATGTCTTTAAAGTTTATGCTCAAAAAAACACTTTAAAATCAGATTTTGGTCTGCCTGAAAAGCCCTCTTCTTCAGTCCTCCTCAGAACACTCGGTTTTCTCTCTGACCACGCCCCCTCAGGAAGTGGATGTGCCTCGGCTGTCCAGCACGTTGATCTAATGTTTACATGTTGGCTGAATATACACGGCTGCTCACAGATCGCTTTACTTCAACCCTCTGAATCTGATCCAGAATCTGATCCTGATGGAGAGGCGCCTGTAGCAGGACCTTTCTGAAGGATTGGTCACAGATTTAGTGTTTCTTGTTGTTTTATTTGTCAGTATGTCGACGTGTGTCTTGGTACACAGCTACAGCTACGACATGTAGCTATGTGGCTATGCTAACTAGCGCTAGCACTTATCCATGATAAATAAAAATCATCCACTAGATCTTCAAATCGGCAGACGTGGGGAGTAAAACCGACCTGTGCCCGAAAGGCAGCGGGACCTTTCTTAACGATTTGTCACAGATTTAGTGTTTCTTGTTGTTTTATTTGTCAGTATGTCGACATGTGTCTTCGTACACAGCTACAGCTTAAGCTACGACATGTAGCTGTGTAGCTATGCTAACTAGCGCTAGCACTTTTCCATGACAAATCAAAATCCACTAGATCTTCAAATCTGCAGACGTGGGGAGTAAAACCGACCTTTGTGTTTATTAAGACAGCCTACAACTAGCATGCCTCCCTCCTAAGCTCCTTGTTAGCACACATGTGTGCAGGTAATGAAAAACGGAGGAGAGTTGAGTTGAATTTTATACAGTCTATGGGCTGAACAAGCGCCGAGCTCTGACTCCGTGACAGACCCGATATTGTTGTGACGTAACAAAAACACACATTTACAGAAAGGTGGAGAAATCAAAACAGGGGCAGAATGGATTTTTTTCATTCTCGGGGGGTTTGTAGACATGCCAGGGACACATATTTCAGGTAGAGAACCATTAAAAAGTCAATTTTGCATGATATGTCACCTTTAAGTCAATGAGCGTTGAGTGTGGACATTGAGATTGGACCATAGTCTCTGTGTTTCCCAAGCGACAACCACTGGCCACGAAAATCGAAGCCAATACAGTGTTAAAACTGCAGTTCATTGAGGATCCACTTGAGGCTGGCTCCGGAAGTATCGGAATCCACATACACACCAATTCAAAAAAGACGATCTTTACAGCAGAAATAAACATGTTCACAGCCTGGTTCCTGCTGACGATTGGCCTCAAAAACAACACTTCAGAAACAGATGGGTGACATCACAGATACTACGTCCATTATTTATACAGTCTATGGTGTATCCTCCCTTTTGTGTCGGTTCATTATGTTATATTGTGCTCCACGTGATGTGACTTCTCCTTCTCTCCATGATACTAATGTGTTTTCTTTGATGGACTTTGATTTAAGAATGTTTTTGTTTATATCTTTTATTTATTAAAACCTTTTACTTTAAAGTCAAACTGTGACAGCTTGTCCTCATTAAGAACAAGTTAATGCAAATTATTTTTAAAGTCACTCTTTTATAATTCACAATTACCACATGCATGTTCTGTGATTGTGACCCTTGACTGTCCTGTGGAAAATCAGAGTGGTGCAGCAGTAACAAGAAGGGCAAGAGGAAGCAAACCTCCTTGAGCAGAAATGGATATAGAAGAGGAAACACAATTCTATTATTGTTTCAGTTTCACTGGAAAATCAAAAATGTTAGAGCTTCTCAAACTTCTGTGGTTCCTATGATGTAACATTACATCTTGAGTCGAAGTATTTTGATGTACAGCCCCTCCTCCCTTTGAATTTCTTCTTCTATGGTTGCTCCTTTATATTTCACCCCCTCCCCTCTGCACTTTTGTACATCATCCCTGAGGAGAGCTGGGTGATTACTGTTTAGCTTAATTTATTATCTTAATCCATCCTTTATTTATTCAATTATTTTATGCATATTTTTGTTCCTTACAGTGTTATACTATGTTTTACTAACTGTACATTGAGTTCATTCACATGTGTGAAAACTGTTATTTTAATGGTTCGTTAGCTAGCTATACAATGTGCACGGCTAATTTACATGCTTCTATTTGATCTGTGTAGGAGCTGGAGCCGGCTGAGATAGTACCATGGAGGTTCTGTCTGTCTGTGCCAGAATAAACGGAGGTGCAGAAGTGAGTGGCAGAAACGCAGTAGCCCACACAGAACAAATCTACGTCTCACAAAAGATTCTTCAAGCCAGCTGAACTTTATTTTGTCAAGGTAAACTCAATTGGCCTAGTTTTTTTTTTTTTTTTTTTGAGAACTTAATGAAGAAACTTACTTTGATGTGGCTGTGTCCCTACAATATATAAACTATTCAAGATTTCATAGACAAAACAAGACAGTGAGGACTAGACAACTCTTCAGCTTCCCCAGTGATCTCTGGAAAACTGCATTTTGCATGGTTGCAAGGGCAAAGTGACTGATAAGTTTAGAGTTTTTACCTCTGAGGCAGATCCACAAAGTGCATTTAAGGTAATTGTGTAATGAAAAACAAACCTCTGACACAGACATCTGACTGTGGTGGTTTACAAGATGTTTGGAAATGAATTCCCAATGATACACCTCTAAGTTGTGGGCACAATAAAAACTGCCCAAGCACATTTTTCTGAATTTGAGCCATGCTTTAACAAGAAGTCATCAAGCAGGAAAAAACAGTACACTAATAAGTAAAGAAGTGGAGGCTAGTTTTGTAAGTTGCACATATTTTGCAATGGCTCCACAGGGAAGAAAGCTTGATACAGCTTGCAAAACTGTGCAAATCAGGGACGTTGATCTTGCAAGTGGCACAATTTCATGACTGCTTATGTAAGCAGTATCTTCAAAAGGAGCAAGTAAGCCTGAGCATCCGGCTGCACAGACTGAGTTATCACCAAAGAAAAGGAAGATCCGGAAAGCTTTCAGTCGAATGTGAAATAACATAACACATTTGTATTAAGAAAACTGTCAACAATAAAAAGCCATAACCTGAAACTAAAAGTTGAACACTGTCTGGATTTCAGAGGTGTAGTATCAGGTTGACCCTTCAGCGATACTGTAGTGTTTTGAAAAATCATAGAGTTAGTGATGCCAGTGTGTTCAGTTTTTGAGACAGGAAATGCAGACTGGAGTAAAGAGATCAGTTATTATCTGCAAAAGAAAATCATAAAGGAATTAAACATTCTGAACCAAGAACTGAACCCTGAGCCCTCCAGCACTCGCACTCTGACAGATCCAAATGAGGAAATTCCTCAGAGGTTTTAGTTTCAAACCTAATCTACATTGAGAGGTACTTCATAAGGAGAAATAATTGGCAACATCAATTTCCCAAGACATCTACAGAGCCGCCTCTTCAGGTCAAAGGAAGATGAATGAACACATCCTGCTCTGTATGACTGTACCCCATCTCTCCACATCTGAGAGCTCTGAATACGCTTGGTCACAGTGAATCATACTCATATTGAAATGAAGTTGAAACAGATCAGGAAGATCCAGTAATAGAAAGTGTCTCATTAATCAGCTACTCAGGTATTGTGATTGGACAACCTGGTGGAGGTGTCTTCTATAGCCACTGTGATAATTTTGTTCAAGTAGTATAAAATGTACCAGTGTGGAGTTCATTCATACTGCTGTAGCTGCATCTGTACATGATCTAGATTTGTGTACAGATGCAGCATCCTCCAATGAGCACAGCCTTCAGAAAGGTCTCATCCTGCACTATACTTAAAAATCAACGATCTGAAGACTCACAAGTTCCCCTCTTACTCCAATCAGAACCTGCTTACTTATTCATTTTCAAACAGCAATCAGAAAGGACAGAGTAATGATCTACTTTGAATCATTGCTCATAAAATAAACTCAGAGGATCAGCACATTCCTGGTTTGTCAGGGTGGGTGTCTGATACTGGACGTTCTCCAAAATGCCTCACAACAATTGGGTTCTATCCCATGATCAGTGCTACCAATACTGACTTGAGTACCATCCAAGAAGGCCTTCAATGCAGCCAAGCTCTGAAGCTGGACAAGAGTACACCTTCAGAACATGTGGCCTTGGGGGTTTGTTTGAAGACCTGCTGTTGAATGTGGAATGAAACAGTAAAACACAAAAAACCCATCATGCATATTGGTACATTTCATTGCTGTGGAGCGAACTTAAAAGGCACAGGTAGAAGATACTGTCAGCGAGTGTTTAGTAGAATGGACTGTTACTTTGGACTGTATTTTATAAAACACTTTCTCTGTTCTTTGACCACAAGATGACTAGATGTTGCTTTGGGAGCAGAGCTTATCACCACAGGCGTTGTGGCTGGGCTCACTGATGTACACAGCGATGAACATACACATATTATATATATCATATATATTTTTAGGGGTAAGGTAAACAAAGTTATTAGTAAAGGATAAAAGTGGTGATATAGAGGAATGATCCTTACTCCAAATGTAGAGTTTCAGTTGTTCTGAGAAGCATGTCCAGGTAACTGCTTTCAGCCCTGATACTTACCTCTGTATTCACTAAAATCAGCTGAAAGTGATCGTGAAGGGAGTGGTGATCATTGTCTAGTAAACGGTCCAAATGTTCATCGACCTGCAAATTAGACTGATGTAAACAAAAAATCACCATTTACCTCTGGAGCAGTGCAGCTCTTCATATATGATTGACGAGGTCTCATGAAGGTCTGTCATCTCTGTCCCAGGGTTTGTGTGACTGCACATAGGTGTTCACAGGTGTGTGTTTGAGAGAGCAGGTGAGTTAGGCTGGCAACACAGAGACAATTTATTGATTAGCCACCCCCAACGATCGGGGTCATGGTCGTTCGAAGCTTATCGTAACCAATTATGTGCCCAAAGAATCTTAAAGTGTGTGGTGTCAATTCAACTATTTTACTTCTCCTGACATCAAAAAATCTAAATCTTTAATAATTATGATTCCAGGTCCGTCTGCCTGAATGCCCGCAATAACCAATGAGAGGAAGCACCATCACCTGGATGTTGTGTTCTTTTACAACTCACGAACATGTCAGCAAATGCAAATATAAATGTACCCAGGGTCAAGTGGAACATTGAATAAGAAGACCAACTTCTGTAATTATTCACCCATATTCTTATCTTATTAACAAAAAACATGCTGCAAACTGAACCGTGTGTTAATCGTGTGTGGTGTAGCAGTCTTATGGAATTGAGTGTGTTCAGAGGACTTGGTCAAACTGTCCTTGTGTGTGGTCTCTCAGGGTTTCTAAATCATTTAAGATCTAAATGGTGTCTAATGCATGGCCGGCCTTAGATACAAAGAGACGTGACAGTCAGTGGCAGTGGGAAGGAGAACTGGAGGAGTAGAGCAGAGCAGACTAGTGGTGGGCGTATCGATTCTGTGGTATCGAAATATCGATACTCACACGCTACTCATTTGAGGATCGATGACTGTAATAAAATATTGATACTAATTAATAATGCAAAATAAAAGAGCACGTGTCACTTCTGATTCTTTTAGGGTAACTTACTCCCAGTGTGCCAGTTCTCCTGGTGATCTAAGTCTAAAGCAGCATAACTAAGAGTTGGTCATTTTACCTTACTTGCCTTCTTATTTTTACGTGTTGTGAAAGCCTTTTTGACACCTTAAAGGTGACATATAATGCAAAATCGCTTTTTAATGGTTCTCTACCTGAAATATGTTTCCCTGGCATGTCTACAAACCCCCCGAGAATGAAAAAAATCCATTCTGCCCCTGTTTTAATTTCTCCACCTTTCTATAAATGTGTGTGAAACGAGCCGTTTCAGACTTCCGTGTTTTTCATACATCACAACAATATCAGGTCTGTCACGGAGTCAGAGCTCGGAGCTTGATCAGCCCATAGACTGTATAAAATACAACTCAACCCCTCCTCCGTTTTTCATTCCCTGCACAAATGTGTGCTAACAAGGAGCTTAGGAGGGAGGCATGCTAGTTGTAGGCTGTCTTAATAAACACAAAGGTCTGCAGATTTGAAGATCTAGTGGATGATTTTTATTTATCATGGATAAGTGCTAGCGCTAGTTAGCATAGCCACATAGCTACATGTTCGTAGCTGTGTACCAAGACACAAGTCGAGATACTGATAAATAAAACAACAAGAAACACTAAATCTGTGACCAATGGTTCAGAAAGGTCCTGCTACAGGCGCCTCTCCGTCAGGATCAGATTCTGGATCAGGTTCAGAGGGTTGAAGTAACGCGGGTCTGTGAGCAGCCATGTATATTCAGCCAACATGTAAACATTAGATCAACGTGCTGGACAGCCAAGGCACATCCACTTCCTGAGGGGGCGTGGTCAGAGAGAAAACAGCCTGTTCTGAGCAGGGCTGAAGAAGAGGGGTTTACAGTCATGCAAAAATCTGATTTCAAATTGTTTTTTTGAGCATAAACTTTAAAGACTTGTTTGAGGACCTCTTAGACCAATATATTATGATGAAAAAGAGCATAATATGTCACCTTTAAGTTTCGTTTTCATTGTTAGTTAAACTTTTGTTTTTGATAAAAGTTAAAACAATGTTTTCTGTTGCCTTAAATTAAAGCTTACCTTTGTTTTTCTTAAGTCAGTTTAATTGTTGCCTTATGTTGAAGCCATGCTTTAGGTCAGTTTGTTCATTTAAAGGTATTTTATTTTAAACAGGCCAGTTGTGTGGTTTCACTTTAAAAAACTCAGTAACAGTGTATTCAGTAGTGCTGCTCAGTGAAGTTTATTTTGTGAGCCCTCTCAGTGTGCCTCCAGAGTATTTTGTTGATTGTATATTTATTGCTAAATTAAATAAATAAAGATTGTGTGTTTTAATAACTTTTGCTAAGAAAAAAAGATGAATCTATATTTCTTAATCACACCTTTGTATTCATTTTTTAACTTACCTGTTTCCTTAAAGGGGAAAAGGGATCAAGTAAAAATAGGATATCTATTTAATATTCTTTGGGTGAGAGTCCCAAGGTGGCGTTATTGGTCAGTTCCCTCTCAGACCTAACTTGGTTACACTTGCCTCTACTACCTCCGATACTGATCTACCCCTTCACAACATGATGTAACAGACCTCCCCTTGAACAGGCAATGTAAAAGGGGCTAATGACAGTAGACTTTGCACTTTCCTTCGAGGTAGTCCCAGGGTGCTTTCTGCTGCTTTGTTATGGGCAGCGGCGGTCCAGGGAAAGGTCCTGGCTTGTCTTGCTTCAGATTAGTGACTAAACTGAGCTAGTTAATGAAAAAGCAGAGAGTACACAAATCAACATGAGACACAAAAACACATGAGCAGTTTTTGTTGGGAAGGAGAGTTAATTAAAGTAATCGTTCACCGAGATGAGAGAGCTGTCATGTAAAAGGGGGCAGCTCCTCTTGGTGACGTTTGAAACCGTTCTCAATTTGGATGTGTAAGGAGTCAGTGGATCATGTATTTACCACTTTAACATCAACAATGGCTCCTTTCCAACCTCCCACCTCCTCTTCATCTATTTGTGAGTCCTCTTACTCTCATCCCTTTGAACTGTCAACCACAGTTTGTCCCACAAATCCTGATATGATCTGGATCTGCTGAGGGATGTTTTGGTTAAATCCAGATCTCCGTGTTATAAAAGGAGAGAGAACTGACCCCTCCCTCCCTGCTTCTCCTCCCGGGCTGGACTTCCTGAAACAAGGCGTCCTCCTTTATAAAGACAATCAGCTATTCTTCCCTCCTGAAAGACGCTCTGAGGGCTCAGCTGCACTGCCAAGGACAGAGACAAAGACACCAGGCAGTGTGTGTGATGGGGAGGAGGAGGAGAAGCAGAATGTCAAGGCGAGAGAGGGTTTTTTTTGTGTCCGGTGTTTTCTGCCCCGTGACAGCTGATTCATATTCAAATGGAGCTTTTGAATGGTCAGTTCTCCAACACACACATACACACACACAGATTGAAAGAAGAATGTGGCTGGGAGAGAGAGAGTGATGTAATCCGTGGAGGTGGTGTGAAGCTATGAGAAGAGGAATTCAGTAAGGAACAGAAAAGTAGAGAAAGAACTGAGGAGGTGAGAAAGAAAGGAAGGCTTCACATCCTCATCTGGGTTCAACATGTTTTAATAATGATGCTGTCATTTACACAACCCACATGACACAAAAACACAAGTCAATCAACGCCTTAACATGTCTGCAGCACACACATACATTAAATAAAGGTAACAGAAATGCAAAGACTGTCCTGACTGAGCAGATGAAGGGACAGAGACAAAGACAGAACCCTTTGAGTCTCTGTGGTTGAGTCTTTGTCGTCATGCATTTGCTGAGGTCTCTCTGTGGTTCTCTTTGTGGTCAAGTTCAGTCTCTTGAGGTCATTTTGATTCTCTGAGATTTCTTGGAGGCTGTCTGGTTTTATCTCTCTCTGTGTTTTTGTTGTATTGTAGCTGTAGTGTCTTATGGTCTCTTTGAGTTTCCCTTGTTCATCCTGTGGTCATGACTTTGTGGTCCACTTTGTAGTGATGTTTAGTTTAGCCATTTTCATGTTTGTTTGGGGATCTTGTAGATGAATCTTTGTTAGGGGTCGACATATATTGTATTTTCAAGGCCGATACTGATGCGGATTATTCCCAAATCATGAGCCGATATTTGGAACCAATATACATTTACAGTAAAACTTTCTGTAATCGGCTACTTCATGGTCTGTTACTAGAGATGAATAGCTATCACAGCAAAAAAACTGTATTATAACTCTAGAACTGAACATCTTTTACGGTTCATGTATGTTTTAACTGGTCCTAGAAGTGCTCAGGCTTTTCCCTTAAGTAATAGTAGAAGTAGTTGTAGTTGGTGGGACATCAGGTGAGACAGGGTGGTGAGAGAAAACAGACCTACAGGTGATTGCACACCTGTAGGGGAGCCAATATCGGGCCCTTTTTAATAAGTACATTTTGATTTGGAATATTGGCCCCCAATAATCAGCCAGGCCAGGATCATCAGTCGACCCCTAACCTTTGCAGTTGATGCCTCATGGCCGTTTTTGTGGTTATGTTTAAATGCTCTCGTTTTGTCCACCAACCCTTTGTGCTTGTGTCTTCTTTGACATTGTGGTTCCCTTTGTAGCTGAAGAGGGACAACTTTGTTGCCTTCTCCCTGTGGTTGTGTTGCTTCTCTTTGTGGTTGTTTCATGTATCTTGTACTCTATTTTTTGTGGCTGTTAGTTGTCTTTTTACACCAGTTTGGAGTTGCTTTGTGTTTGAATAAGATCTCTTTATATGTCTCTCTTGTTTTGGATCTTTTTATGGAAGTCTCTTTGTGGTTTTCTCTGCGTGGCCTCCTGTTTGTGGTCATTTTGGTCGTTTTGCATCATGTGGTATTTCTGAGTCTCTATGAGGTAGTTTTGTGTCTTTTTGCAAACACTTTGTGTCTCTTTGTAGCAGTTTGAATGCAGATTACTACGTAGTGATGGCGACACACAGCTCTACAATGGATTACTGTGAACAGAGGTTTGATATTGAAATGTCAGTCCGTTTGAACGCTTCTCATAGTCCAACAGAGGAAGGCTGTGGTTCTCTTATTGGATGTTTTGTTTGCAGGTGAAACCGGCAAGCAGTCCGTCAGAGAAACCGTGGATCCCGATTGGCTTTGCGGGAGCGGAAACGGATCTCAGACAGTTTGGAGTTGATGCCAGAGCCGATGACTCCTCTCTTGGCGAGAGGAAACCGAGCTAAGATGGAGTCTGAAAAACAAAGAGAAGAATACTTTAGCAGAGAGTTAAGGGCGGATAGAAAGACAGAGCTGTAATCTATCTCAACCTACTGAAGATGGCGTTGATCTTGTGTGGATCGAGGGCGCTGCGTTGTGGGTGAAAGGCTGGCCTGCGGCTCCGTCCGCCTCGCAGGTTACTGTTCATCAGAGTGTTCATATCAAACACACCCATCAGAAGTGTGCGCGCCATTGCAGTTGGAGACTGGGCCTGACTGGCTGCCTGCCATGAGCGGGCATCACAGAGAACACCAGAGCCGGGATACACCTCAACCTGGCTCACCTGGATTGAGACACAAAATGTTTTCAATATAACGTTGTTAGCAGACAGATAAACTGACGACAGGCTATCATCATTAGGTAATAGAGAGGTGTTATAATGGTGTTCACATCCTGTCATAGAGCTTCTTATAGAAACAGGTTCAGTGTCATAGTTCAGGCACGTCCTCACCTGTCCGTTAACGTGTCCGCTCGTGCACTGGCTCTCAGAGCAGCTCCTCCTCAGCTCCTCCATGTCGGTTTGACTGCACAGTGGCGCCTCCTCAGCCATGTGGCTCCCCAGGCCCAGGTCTGCTCCTCCTGGCATGTCTTCGTTGTCAGAGCCGAGCGGGCCCCAGGACTCAGACATGTCCCCACTCAGGTCCTCCTGGAGCTGCTGGACATAGACCTGTGGGCTGAAGTCTCCATCCTGGATGGTTGTTGGAGGTTGGTGATGTGAGTACGCAGCATAACCGTCGTTCCTGCCCGTTACTGTGGAGGCAGGGTGGTGACTGTTGGCCTGGCCTAATGTCTGCCACATGGTCGACAGGAGCCCCGGGATTTCTGGAAAATAATATAGGTGAAATGTTTAATCAAATGTAGAATGAAATCTTAACTCTGTAAAAACAACCATAACTTGTTACAGTAAGTTTAAAAGAAAGTGTACTCCTCTTCCGACTGTCTGTTTGATCCCACAGTGTTCACCTGTGGACCAGGTGAGAGTAGAGATCTGGACTCACCATGAACCAGCATGTTCTTCAGTCTCTGGTTCTCAGCTGACAGCTCCACCTTCTCTCTCTCCAGCTCTCGAACCCGTGAGCGCAGGAAGTGAAGCTCAGCGGTGTGCGAAGGGCTGAGGTCCGGGACATCTGACAGACCTGCCTCCACCTTCACCACCTGTAGGGGGGGCGGGTCACAGTGTGAGTTGTACCTCTTTCATGCTTGTAAAGAAAGTTGTATCATAATCTTTTTTTGCAGTAACCTAGAGATGGGAGGTACAGCAAAATGTAAATGTTTATGCTTGTGATGCCCAGAGTTCTTCTCTTCAATCAATCAATCAAACACAGAAAAAACAAAACAAAGACTAAGGCTGTTTTCAAAACGGCCTGCTACATACTACCTACGTATGTAGTAGGCAGTAGGTATTGCCTACTACATACTGCATTTGAATTTAGTATGTAGTATGACTGCTCTGTTGGATCTGATTTGCAGTATGCTGGGCCAGACGTTACTGGATTTCCGGTTTGGGAAAGCGTAATGAGACATGTTCCTGAATCAGTACGACATCCATGTAGTTTTGGCATACTGCAGATTTTGCTCTTGTTCACATACTACATACTGAATTTAGGCCAAATCTGTACGTACTGCTAGTATAGTAGGCGGTTTCTAAAACAGCCTAAGTTTTGGTGGATCAGGATCAGTCTGAAGCTCCTCCAACTGATCAGAGCGTGTAACTGCACAATCAGTCCAAACAGCTGACTGATACCTTATCTATACACCCTGTAAATAAACAGACGCGTGTGTGTTTGTTCAGCTTAGTTGTTGTCTTTGTGTCCTTACACATATTTATCTTTAAGTGAATCCTCTGACCCTACCATAATAACAAAGACTTATTACTACAGTAATATTTTATATTGAAGTTTGTTTAAGTTGAATTTTCTGTAGGGGGATTAGTAATAAATGTGACATTACACAGCAGCCACATCACAAACCCCCTGTATAGATCCTATAGTACTGAATCATATTACACAACTACATATTATATTTTCTGTCATTTTTAAACAACATGATAGTCGGCTGAAGATGATCTATGATTACTCTCATGTTAACGTTAATTACTCTCTCTCTTTTAAAGAAGAAGAGACTGAAGAAGGAGAGGAGATCCTGCATCCAGTGAGGTCCCTGACTACACAAAACACACACAATCCTTCTGTGTGTGGACAAAGAAAAACCCATATATATATGCATACAGAATAAATGCATACATGCATATGAATCACAGAGACACACTGCAGGTGAACATGTCTCCGGTGTAACCGTCTCTCACCGTCGGCCCGGTGCCGCCGCTGTGTGTCCGCTGCCGGACGTTGCTGTCCGGACAGTCCGTCATTAGAGGAATCGAACCAGAGACACTAACGGGAGTGAGACGACCAGGAACCCCCGTTTTATCTGCAGTGCTGAGACCGCCAGCTGCCGCTCACCGTACAACACAAAGAAGAAGAAAAAAAACAAGTTTATTAAAAATTCATAAACACATCAACTTCCGGTGCTGATCTGCGCGTCATCTCCGCGTGACCTTTACGCAGAGTGACGTCTCTCTGCACTGTGTGTGCTCAGTGAAACTACAGTACCCAGAGTGCACTGCGGGTAAACACTCATGGAGTTTGAAGGACGAAGAGACAGATGATCGGTGAGTCTGCAGGTTTCTACTGGACTCCTCAGAACTGAGCCGGACTGTACCGTACTGTACTGAACACTACTGGACCCAAGTGGTTTGGATCTACTGTCTGTTACTCATGTTTTTGTCTCTGTGATACCGGCAGGGCAACATTTGAGCAGTGCCTGATTGCCAAAACCTGATCAGTACTCTGATCCAGAACTGATCAATAAACTATAACCTGCTCAGAGGGTCTCAGTGATGATCAGGACTGTTTGTGTGTGAAGGACTGATTTGTTTGTTTGTTGTTGTTGTTTTATGCCTGTCTGAATGTCTCCAATGCTTTTAATGTGTTAATGTAAAGCACATTGAGTTGCCCTCGTGTATGAAATGCGCTATACAAATAAAGCTGCCTTGCCTTGCCTTGCCTTATTGTTGTGTCTTTATGCAATCATTGTGACTGAAAATGTATCAGAACTCATCTCACCTCTGTTTGTGTCTCCTCCAGTGTTTGTGCGCTACAACCAGGGGCCAGGTGTGGCCGTGGAGCTGCAGGAGGAGGCCAGTGTGGCCCAGCTGAAGGAGGTGGTCGGGAGTCAGCAGGGAGTCCAGCCCGAGCACCTCAGGGTGCTGTTCGCTGGAAGGTTCTTGAGAAGCAACGCCAAGCTGCAGGTTAGAGTCTGAAAGATCTTAAAGAGCAAACATTCTCACCTCCCTTTATGAGTCCAGCTTGTAATCACATTTTTCTTCTCTTGATCTTTTTCTCTCCACGTCCCCTCTTCTTCTCTTATTGTTCCTCCTTTTCTATTCTCCTTACTCTCTAATCTTTCACGTGTCAGGATTGTGACCTCCCAGATCAGAGTACCATCCATGTTGTCCTCCCTCCATCAGGTTCTCCATTGTCCCAGCTGGGCCTCTTGCAGGAGAGACTGGCTCGAGGGGGGGAGGATGAGCAGAACAGTCTGACCCGGCTGGACCTCAGCTCCTCACGCCTTCCTTCCACCTCCACTGGTCTAGCAGTGATCCTAGAGGGGGATGATGGAGTTAGAGGTGCTAGAAGAGCAGAGGAGGCAAGAGAGGAGGGGCAGGCTGCAAGTTCGCGAGGTCAGTGAAGGTAGAAACAGTGTGTAGTCCAACACTTTGTCCTGCCTGGTACCCTAAAGATGTGTCCTTGTGGTTTGCAGTTTCACGTGTCTGCAGTACTTTCTTTGTGTACTGTAAGAGCTGCAGGTCCATTCAACCGGGAAAACTCAGAGTCCGCTGCTGCAGGTGCAAACAGACCACACTGACTCTGAGCAGGGTGAGTCCAGTACTTATATTACACAGATTACCATTACTACACAGTACTTATACTGAAATATTCTACTTTTCAATGAGTGTAGTAGTATCTATTCTGCACAGGATTCACACTAGAAATTATTATTATATTATAACAAAGTATTCATGTTACACAATACTCAAGGTATTACACACTATTTATGCTACACAGTACTTTTATCATACAGTGCTTACAGAGTAATAATACTCCAATCAGCTAAGGCTTCACAAGTTACATACTACACAGTCTTTATACTTCATAGCACTTCTAGTTTTTAAAATCAGTATTGTTGCTCTGAGAAAAGTATTTGTGGTATTTGGTAATATAGAAGAAGTATCACTGTATAAAAGTAGTGTACTGTACTAAACTAGTGTAAACACTGTTAAAACAGTATTTCACCTGTTAAAAGGTAGTATTTATGCTGTTAAACGTAGCAATATTTAGTTGTTTTTGTAGTAATACTCAGTAAAGGATATTAGCTGTTTTTAAATTTCGACCCCACTCCTCAAAAAGTTGTCACAAGTAAAGTGTTTCATGGTTTGCAGCTCATTTAAAGCCTATATCTTTTTAGAAATAGTGCCAAGACAACATATCAAATGCTGGAACTGAAAATGTGATTGTTTTATGAAGTGTATGGTAGCACATTCCAAAACATTTAGGATTACAAAATACAGATTTTTTTTTTGTAAAGCTAAAAAGAAAAATCCTAGAGAAACATCTCTCAACTTATACAGTTAATTTGAGACAGTTAGTAACTAGACTGGGTATCAGAAGAGCATTATGGAGAGTCTGAGTCTCTCTGAAGGAAAGAGGGGAAGAGAGTCATCTCTCCATGTGGGTGAGGAAAAAGTTCAGCTATTCCTGAATAATGTTCCTCAGAGTTAAATGAGTGGACTCATCTACAGTACATAACATCATTAAAAGATTCAGAGTCTGGAGACATCTCTGCATAAAAGGGACATGGACCAAAACCAAGACTGGATGGCTTGTAGGCGGCGCTGCATTAAAAACAGACATGACTCTGTAGTGGAAATCACTGCATGGGCTCAAAAGCATCTAAAAACTTTTTCTGTGAACAGTTTGTCGCTGCATTCAGGTTAAAACTATCATGCAAAGAATAAATCATATTTAAACATGATCCAGAAACATCAGAGACTTCTCTCGGCCTGAACCCATTTAAGATGGACTGAGAGGAAGTGAAAAACTGTCCTGTGGTCTGATGAATAAAAATTTGACATTCTTTTGGAAATCATGGGCGCTGCATTCTCTGCTCTGAAGAGGAGAGGGACCACCTGGCTATTTATCAGTTCAAGCTTACACATCTGTGAAGGCACAGTTAATGCTGAACTACATGTACAGGTTTTGGAACAACATATGCTGACATCCAGACAATGACTTTGCCAAACTACATTTTTTACACATGCATGGCTCTGTAGCAGAAGAGTCCAGGTGCCTGCATTGCTGACTTGTTGACACCTATCTAAAACTTTTTGCACATAATGACACAAAATGAGAACAAAGGAGACTCCAAACTGTTAAGCTGAAATCCTGCATCAGGAGCGGGACAACATTTCACTTTAAACTCCAGAATTCAGTCTCCTGGGTTCACAAACGTTGAAAGACTCAGTTACTCTATGTGTTTCAGAGAGATGTTTAATGGTAACAGATGAAGGTGACAGCAGCAACAGTTTTTCTCTCTGTCTGTCAGGGTCCGTCCTGTTGGGATGATGTCCTTTTACGAGGTCGTATCCACGGTGTGTGTCAAACAGAAAACTGTCACGGCAACATTGCGGTAAGGGGGTGGGGCTGATGTGAGTTCTTTGTGTCCGGCTGTCTGTTTGTGTTAAAGCTGTGTAACTGGGGATTCATCTATGTGAGGTCAACCAATTCAGACACTCTGGAAGATGTAGTTATATATCGTGTGTGTGTGTGTGTGTGTGTGTGTGTGTGTGTGTGTGTGTGTGTGTGTGTGTGTGTGTGTGTGTGTGTGTGTGTGTGTGTGTGTGTGTGTGTGTGTGTGTGTGTGTGTGTGTGTGTGTTCAGGAGTTCTACATGAAGTGTGCGTCCCATCCAACCTCAGATGATGACATCTCTGTGGCCCTGGATCTCATTATGAACAACAGCAGAGACGTTCCCTGCATCGCCTGCACTGACATCATGTATGCATAAACACACACACACACACACACACACACACACACACACACACACACACACACACACACACACACACACACACACACACACACACACACACACACACACATTTTGAATCACTGTCTGCCTTCAAATATAGACTAACTTAACAATCTCTCCTGACTCTCTGTCTCTTCTTTCTCTCTGGTCTTGTCTCTTTGCCTCAGGGACGTGGTTCTAGTCTTCCAGTGTTTAGAGCGTCATGTAATCTGCCTCGACTGCTTCAGTCGATACTGCCAGACAAGATTGAACGAGCGACAGTTTGTCTGCCATCCTGTGATTGGCTACTCGCTGCCATGTGCTGGTAAGTGAGTGCTGTGAGTTTGTGGTGTCATGAAGCTGCTTTTAAACATCAGTCTGAGTCTCAAAATCAGTTCATGAGTTTAGCCTCTGGAATCTGAAATGTTATAGCTTCAATTAGAACAATCCACTATGAGTAAGATCACTTCATCATCCCATAAAATAAATCCCCTACTCTGTAGAATTAATCAACTGCTCTATCTGAGTGCCTTATCTTCTAGAAAATCACTGCACTTCATAAGATGATCACTTAACTGCTAAATAAGATTGCTCTAATTCTCCATGTACCATGGGCAAGGCAAGTTTATTAACACAGCACCATTCATACACAGAGATTTTCAAAATGATTTACAGAGTTGAATATATACATTAATAACATATAGAGCAGTAAAATAGTTATTATATAAAATAATAGATTGTTAAAGGTCCCATATGATGATGTCTTTAGCTGTTTACAACATATCCTAGTTTTTACTCAAGGTTTTGAATTCAGTTGCAAAAATCATCACAAAGACACCCTCTCGTAGTATCCACAGCCTCTCAGTTTCTATCCTCATTATCTGAGCAGTGATGAGAGTGGGCAGGGATGCTTCAATAATTAGGGGCTACACAGATTGGCTGCTTGAATGTTGTCTGAGGGGGGAGGGTATATACAGGTCCACACAGATGCAGAGGCGAGCCCTGCAATATCATATATCTGATGTGGTCAGACCTCATTGTTGAAGTAGTCCAAGTTTAAGTAGTTTTCAGAAACAAACAAATTAGTACTAACTGTAGCCGGCAGGTTGTTGTTAAAAATAAAAAGCAACCACTGTTTTCTTTGATCATCTGGTGCTTGGATGGATTATAGACGTTTTTGTTTGTTTTTGAAACTAATAACAGAGCAGTTAGCGAGTCTGGCTTTAACCTTTGACCTTTGACTCTGCAACACTGAAATAAAACCGCTGTAGTGTAGAAAGAAGCGGAATTGCTGAAGGAGTAAAGATGGTTTTACATGCATTCCTATGCAAATCACCCCTATCGTTGAGTCACCGCAGGAACTAATTCAAATCACTTTGTAGAAGCCATGTTTTCCTACAGAATTAATGCAGAGGCTTTTTGGCTTCCACATCTCAGGGTTACCAGGCTGGAGGATGACTGAAATATATATATGCAAAGAAAAATGTGTTTTTCATTATATGGGACCTTTTAAGCAAAAATAAGAAATTAAAATAAAATATACATTAAGAAAAAAACAGGAAAGAAGGAAAGAAATGTGGCATTAGATTATAACAGAGTAAAATGTCCTCTATTTATCTCAGCGATTACTGAAAAGTAATCCAACTCAATACTTCATAAGATTATTCTATTACAATTGCTTCACTAGTTCATTAAATCACTCCACAGAGCTTTGCTCAGACCCTCCCTACACCCTGTCCCTGCACACTTCCACTGAGTTTGCACTCTCATGTGGGGGATCCACTACATTGTGTGCTGTGCAAAAAGTTTTGATGTAGAGTTTAAGTGGTTTGTTAAGCCCTCTAACAGCTTGATGGTTAAAACCTGGCAGAAGATCATACTTATCATGCATCACAGGAGCTTCTTGTCTTCAAAGACCACCATCGCTTCACAAACTGGAGGGATGAGCAAGAGAGCGTTTCAATCTAAAAACTGTCACTAGATATCGATAAATATTCCTATTTCTACACACTGTACCTTTAACAGTGTCTATAACTGTGTTTTTATATCTTTATGTTGTATTTATTTGATGAGTTTAACAGGATTAAATGTTTTATTTCCTAATCTGTTTCTCCAGCTGGATGCATCGACTCTCTCATTAAAGAGTTGCATCATTTCCGGATTCTGGGGGAAGATCAGGTGAGTGTTTCTTACAGTGCACATGGATACAGACAATAAAGATGCATATACTGTATATTTGTTAGCATTTGTACAAACTATTTTATTCCATTTCTCAGGAAAACATAAAGAAAACACTGACTACTGTTTGTATTTATTGTCAAATTTCACATAGTAACAGTTATTCCTTAAAAGTATATGGGATATAATGTGGGATGGACTTCTACACCAGAATGTAAATGAGAAAATCTTCATCACTGTCTGTTAATTATGAATTTACTTGTAAATATTGGTCCTCTGTTGTTTCTGTTGTGTTGCACATCTTCTCAACTATCTGCCAATAAGGCTGAATTTGTTCTGGTTTCTTATTCTGATTTTTAGATGAATTCAATCTTCAGCTTATTCACAAAACTTCACTTTTAAGTGATGTGAAAAGCAGGTTTTACCTCACCAAATGCTCAAAGTGGAGTGGCAGTTTGTTTTTCTTCTATTAGTGTCGCAATAAGTGATAACAGAACTGGGCTGGTTTCATGTTATCCTGTTTTCATGACAGAGCACATACACTATCTGTACCACGTTGAAGCTCTGGTCATGAATCTGTTCAAAGTAACTTTGGTTGTGTCATTATTGAAAGATGAGAGGAGTCTCTACAGGAATCAAAAAATCTAAATCTTTGTTTCTCATAGTCAAGGATGAGAGTCCTGTTTGAATATTATTCTATTACCTAATCAATAAATCAATCAATCTTTATTTATAAAGCGCCAAATCACAACAGATGTTCTCTTCAGACTCTTTCCAAACAGAGCAGGTCTAGACCGTACTCTATGTTCTATTATTAACAAAGACCCAACATCAAGACAGGATAAGATCCAGTCCCATCTTACAGACAGGACTCAGTCTGATCTCATCTTAATCCACCATGAGCAGAGCACTTTGCAGCCTTTAGCAAGTTACAGTGGCAAGGACAAACTTCCTTTAACAGGCAGAAACCTCCAGCAGGACCAGACTCATGTTAGACACACATCTACCGAGACCGTGTTGGAGAGAGAGATGAGACTGATAGTAATAGTTGTAGCAGCTGGAGTCTGGCACGTCCACAGCAGCAGGCCGTCTACGGCAGAGATCCAGTGGAACCTACGAGACAACATGTCAGCATTGTCTCTCATCATTACATGCTTTCTCTCTGTCTCACATAGTATGGTCGGTACCTGACGTACGGAGCAGAAGAGTGCCTGCAAGAGATTGGAGGACTCATGTGCCCCTCACCTGGCTGTGGGGCGGGGCTTGTCCCAATCGAAGGCAGCCGAAGGGTGGAGTGTGACAGACAGCTGGGATGTGGTTTTGTTTTCTGCAAAGACTGCAGGGAGGAGTACCACGAGGGGGCGTGTCACACAGAGCCGGCACCACCTCCAGATGAGGCATCACAGGTGAGCCAATCATTAAGGCTCAATTCTTTCACCTGTACCTTTCAGGCTGCCCCGCCCACTTTACTTCTTATAGCTAGTACAAAATTGTATTTGTTCTTCTGGTAAAGCGCTGGCATAGTTTGATAGCTATCTGCATTTTGCAGTCTTGCAGACATACTTTTTTACCAAAGTAGTTAGATAGACTGTAAACAACAAACAACCCACAGAGCAGGAATCTATGCCCAGAATGATCTCAGGCTAGAGTACAGGTTCTAGATAAAATGTGCCAAGATGAGGGTCATTTTTAAGTCTTGAAGTTTTACCTCTCTCTTCCTCCTCCCCCCCTCTCCCTCCTCAGGGTTTTGTGGTGGAAGAGGAGGCGTCCCTCAGAGGCAGGTGGGATAGAGCCTCCCGGCTGCTGGTGCAGGAGACAACGAAACCCTGCCCTCAGTGTTCAGTTCCTGTGGAGAGAAACGGTGAGAAACAAGCCGATCATGACTTCTCTGAATGTCTTTGAGCAGCTGTGATTCAGCAAGTAGAAACTGTACCACAAAGTGAGTGTGACAAAACCTGACTTTCTGTTAAAAGGGAGTGTATGATGCATCAACCCCTTCTTATGCACAAAAGAAGCAACACCTATTACACTGAAAAAACAGAAAAAGGCTGTTATAGGACAAAAAATAAAACCCTGAAATGTGCAATAGAGGAAAGGAGAAACGCTGCAGCACATTAACATCTTTATTCAAAAATACATTAATTACTTTTCACTTCATTCTCAGCACCTCTCACCTATTTCTAATTCGGCAACTGCCCATTAGGTCAGGACCACTACCGTCAAAAGAAGTTATTATTTGCATGCAATAAGTTCCCTGCCCTTCAATGTGCCTATGTGGAATGCCAAAGCCTGAGGTGGGGTGAGCACACCTCCCCTCTCTTTCATGTTACTATATAAAAAGCCAAGGCAGGGAGAACATCAGCAAAGACCACCAGGGTCAGGTCAGAGTGAGCATCAGTAACAATACAAATGACCCTGGTAAAATCAGACACAGCAGAAAGGAGGAGCTGGGGTGGATGTGGTGAAGCCTTTTGCGAGGGAAGCTGCAAAAGAAGGCGGGCTGAAGCAGTTAAATTCTATTCTATCTAAATTGTATTTAAGGCCTGTAACCGTTATATCTTGTGGGATACTTGGAAAGTAAGTGAAGTAATCAATCAAACATTAAACTCTTACTGCTGAGCGTTCATCAGTCCTTCAGTTTATGGATGGTTGGCCCTGTCAAAGTAATGTTATTTACTGAAGCTCGTAGGAAACAGTGTTCTGAACCACAGTTTCACTCTGTGGTTTTATTAACTCATGGTTACAGGTTAACACATTTTAAAAGGCTCACAGTATATAACATCTACTCTAAAGTCAGAGTCTCTATCGGTTATATAGAATAAGGTCAGGAGAGGAGAGCGGGACAGAGGGCGCTGAGTGAAGTTTGATATCCTGATTCCAAGCAGGACAGGAGAGTTACATAATGTAAATTAACAAGGCCTGTTCAAGAGAGGGCAAGCTTCATGACAAAGATAACTTACCTTACACAGTAAATGTCTTCATAGTACACTCTGTTCTGAAATGGATGGAACAAGACTGAACTGGTGTAAACTGATGTGAGGTTTTAGGAGCTCTTCTTTCTTTGTCTCTGTGATCAGCCCTCTGAACACACCAAAAACAGATTTACAGCTTCAGGAAACAGACACACTTTTAAAACGTTGTGTTTCTGTGTTTCATTCAAGATTCAACTTCAATCAATCAATCAATCTTTATTTGTACAGCGCCAAATAACAACAAATGTTATCTCAATACGATTTTACAAACAGAGCAGGCCTAGACCACTCTATGTCAAATTATGAACAGAGACCCAACACCAAGACAGGATAAGACTCAGTCTGACCCCACCTTAATCCACCATGAGCATTGCACCTTGCGGTATTTAGCTAGTTACAGCGGCGAGGAAAAACTTCCTTTAACAGGCAGAAACCTCGAGCAGGACCAGACTCATGTTAGACAGCCATCTGCCTCAACCGAGTTGGGTCTTGAAAGAGGGATAGAGGAGAATAAGAGAGAGAGGGAGCGGTGATAGTGATGAGAGGAGTAGTAGTAGCTGTTGCCGCTGGAGTCCAGCACGTCCGTATCAGCTGGAGTCTGGGACGTCCACAGCAGGAGGACGTCTACGGCAGCTTGACTTGTAGTTATTTCCATAAATGGAGCATATACGTAAAGCTCTCCATCATCAAGCACCCTCATATATCTCTGACCTGCTCCATCCTCACATCCCCAGTAGACCCCTCAGATCCTCAGATCAGGGTCTGCTTGCTGTGCCTCGTGTTAGCCTAAAAACAAAAGGTGACAGTGCCTTTGAGCTTGTGGCTCCATCTCTGTGGAACAATCTTTCGCCCCAAATGTGCGCTGTGCTGATTCTACTGAAGCTTTCAAAAAGCAGCTCAAGACAAATTTGTTTGTTGTGGCTTTTTTATCATCTGATGTAATCTTGTATTATGGTTATTTTGTCTGCTTTCATTATTATTTCATTTATTCAACATGTTATTGTCTTGTCAATATTGATACTCTGTGAAGCACTTTGTGACTATGCTCTGTGAAAGGTGCTATACTAAATAAACTTTAATTACTTACTTACTTACTTACTTACTTACTTACTTACCTACATACTTACTTACCTACTTACTTACTTACTTACTTACCTACATACTTACTTACCTACTTACTTACTTACTTACTTACTTACTTTTCTGCTTACTTACTTACTTACCTACTTAATTACTTACTTACTTACTTACCTACTTACTTACTTACTTACTTACCTACTTACTTACTTACCTACTTACTTACTTACTTACTTACTTACTTACTTACTTACTTATTTACTTACTTACTTACTTACCTACTTACTTACTTACCTACTTACTTACTTACTTATTTACTTACTTACTTACCTACTTACTTACTTACTTACTTACTTACCTACCTACTTACTTACTTACTTATTTACTTACTTACTTACTTACCTACTTACTTACTTACTTACTTACTTACTTACTTACTTACCTACATACTTACTTACCTACTTACTTACTTACTTACTTACTTACTTACTTTTCTGCTTACTTACTTACTTACCTACTTAATTACTTACTTACTTACCTACTTACTTACTTACTTACCTACTTACTTACTTACTTACCTACTTACTTACTTACTTACTTACTTACTTACCTACTTACTTACTTACTTACTTACTTACTTACCTACCTACTTACTTACTTACTTATTTACTTACTTACTTACCTACTTACTTACTTACTTACTTACTTACTTACCTACTTACTTACCTACTTACTTACTTGCTTACTTACTTACTTACTTACTTACTTACTTATTTACTTACCTACTTACTTAATTACTTACTTACTTACTTACCTACTTACTTACTTACTTACTTACCTACTTACTTACTTACTTACTTACTTACTTACTTACTTACTTACTTGCTTACTTACTTACTTACTTACTTACTAACTTACTTACTTACTTACCTACTTACTTACTTACTTACTTACTTACTTACTTACTTACTTACTTACTTACTTACTTACTTACTTACCTACTTACTTACTTACTTACTTACTTACTTACTTACCTACTTACTTACTTACTTACCTACTTACTTACTTACTTACTTACTTACCTACTTACTTACTTACTTACTCACTTACTTACTTAGCTACTTACTTACTTACTTACTTACTTACTTACTTACTTACCTACTTGCTTACTTACTTACTTACTTACCTACTTACTTACTAACTTTCTTACTTACTTACTTACCTACTTACTTACTTACTTACTTACTTACTTACCTACTTGCTTACTTACTTAGTTACCTACTTACTTACTTACTTACTTACTTACTTACTTACTTACTTACTTACTTACGTAACACACATGGGAGCAAAATACAGCTATCCTCAGATGCGCTCAGACACACTTAATAAAATGATGACACGTAATTAAAAAAAACTGTAAACAAGACAAATAACAGTTAAAACAAAGCTGTTAAAACCAGTAACACATTTCAGTACCAGGTGTAAAATAAAGTGCAGGTGCATCTGTGCTTATAGTCCATACCATCTCTCTGTGTTATAGAAAGAAAGGAGGCAGCACAGGGAGAGAGTTCAGAGTCCTGAAAGCTCTGGAGCCTCCACCCTGATTACAAGAGTGCAAAGTGGTGATGAGAGCGATGGCAGGGGTCACAATTATGAGGCGTCTTTCTGATGCACCCGTCTAAGTATGTGTTACAGCACCTGTAACACTGTCTGCTGCTCTGACTATTCTCTGCAGATATTTAAGTCAGAAGTGTACCAAACAGTGATGCAGTGTGTCAGAACATTTTCAGTCGTACCTCTGTGGAGTATTGCCGATTTGGGTGGCAGGGTGTTTTTAAGTCTCTGCAGGAACTGTGTGTGTAATGACTGTGGTTTGTGTTGTCTCCCCCTGCAGGTGGCTGTATGCACATGCAGTGTCCTCTGTGCAAAGCAGAGTGGTGTTGGCTCTGTAGAGTCACATGGAACAGAGAGTGTATGGGAGACCACTGGTTTGGATAACACACACACACACACACACACACACACACACACACACACACACACACACACACACACACACACACATACGTTTACAGTTTCTGTCCAAAGACTCTTGGGCAGATGTAAAGGAGCCAATAATCAGACCATCAAGTCTTGCAGCTGATGCTAGATGAACGTTGACGATAGATCAATAAGATCAATCAAACTAAGGTTTAATCACGTTAATTATTTCGTGGTATTTCATATTATCTGGGGGGTTTTTGAGAGCTCAAATAAGTTTTAAGGAATCTGCAGGGGATTGTGTGAGATTGGTGAAAAGTAGGATCAACAAATGGAGCCAATGGTTTCCAAAATAAAAGCAACAAAATCAGATTTGATTTTTTTATAACAATAAAAAACAATCTGTGGACTTTTCAGTTTTATTCAATCAAATGTTGACTTTCCTCACGTTGAGGCATCACATGCAGTTTCTGTTAAATGTCATATATTGTCGTGATAATGTGGTGGGTTTGAGTCTGTGTTGTTTTCTGGCACTGCACTCAAACCAGAAAACAAACTGAAATCAAGGCTGGGCTGCAAGGCATGATGGAACTTTTACAGTGAAGCTCTTTGTGTTCAGCAGAGGAATCTCACATTTAGACACAAAGACACTCAGGAACAGAATTCTGTTGTGCTTCCTTTTTTAACATCAGTGATCTGTATTTGTATAGATAGTATTTAAACAATAAACTTGGAAATATTAAAACATCTGTTTGTGTTTTCATGGAGTCTGTCTTTAAATGTTTTGTATAAATGTCTCACCTTGTGTATTTGTTCACCAGTGTCGCTGACGAGTCTGATCTGTGCTTAATGTTGATCTGAACTCTGAATAAATGATATAATGTGTTTTTGTTGAGCATCTGACTCCTTCACCTCTTGAAAGACTTGGACACATTATCAGTGATGTTGTCTAATGTTACCCAGCTGGGTTTGGTGTTGCCCCAATTTGTGCTTCAGCTTGAGTAGATCACCCACCTTAATCCACAGACGTCTTCACGCCCCCTCTGGCTCTCAATCTAGTCCAGTAATCCCAGAGAGAGTTAGGACCTTGCAGACTGAGAGAACAGAAACACCTGTAAACCTGACATCAATCAATCAATCAATCAATCAATCAATCAATCAATCAATCAATCAATCAATCAATCAATCAATCAATCAATCAATCAATCAATCAATCAATCAGTCAATCAAGCTTTATTTTACATAGCACCTTGTTTTGTACCAGGCCCTGCTCTGACAAAGAGACAGAATGATTGGAGACTGAGCTTTGTTGTGTTTTCAGAGTTTGTGTTTTTGGAGCTTTTCTGGTTTTCAGATGCCGAGTTGTGATTTTGTGCTGCATGTTTTGAACTATTTTGTTTATTGTAATGAATAAATGCACACTGGTTACAGGTTTAACAAACTAAAATAGTGAGTGTTTGGATGAAAGCAGGAATAAAACTGTACTGTACTCAAGTGCACTCTTTCTACTCCTACCCATCACGTCTCAGCAGAAGATACTCAACTCGTCTTTATTTACCTTTCACACAGTCAAGCATGCAGCCCCAAAGTGCTTCACAAAAGAACAGAGACATGAAATAACAGCAACAGGATAATAATAAAAGACCAAAACAAGATAGAGGATGGTAATATAAAATACTTAAAATAAAATTGTTACAATAAAATAAGACAATAATAATACCAGGAGAACTACAATAAAATAATGTTAAAAGAACAGTAATAAAGGTGATAATGCAGTCCAGGGCTTGCTGTTTTGATGTCCATACTTTGTTCTTTACTGCCCTACATTTATCTGAGCGCTTTGATAACCATAGATTCAGATTATGATAAAGATAAAAGCAAATGTTTTACAAACTCATCTATCAATCAGTAAGTTCAAGTCTTAAAAGGAGCTCAACCTGTACACAAAAAAGGATGAGGGCAACTGAACTATTTCTTGTGGAGGTTAGGCCAGTTTAAAAAAGGAAAAAATCTGACATTTTTACTTTAATTTCAAATATTTAAAGTCAGATTTTTTTTCTTTTTTCTGGCCTAACCTCTAGAATAAAAATTCCAGTGACCCTTATCCTCTTCCGTACCTGTTCTTACTTAAATAAAAAATAAAAAAACATTTACTCATCACTAAATATTTTACGATGTAGTTCATATTATGCATAAATGTTACTTTTACTTTTGGACCTTGCAGTATCTAAAAATATATTTTACATCTTCATTTGAAACAGAGGAGATTTTTCACTCTCTGGTTCTTCTACTACTTTTAATCCTGCCTAAAGTTACCTCTTTAAATTTTAACAGTTCAAAGTCAATGGCAGTAATTTTCAGTGTCTTATTTTAAGTTTCACTTTTGTATTTGATTTATTGAATATTCATGAACACAGAAATGTAAGTTTTCCAGCAAAACTCTCCCCCCGTCATTTTCATAAGGTACCATAAAATAGAATAACTACTCTCTTGAGAGAAATGTCATCATTACATTTCTTATTTTATTTCATGAACGCTTGGTGTCTGCTGGTCTCAGGAGGATTTCAATCTGAGACCAAACCTCGGTTCTCCGTCAGGACGTGTGTTTGTTTGTTTAATGAATTTAAAGATCTGTTAATATATATGTCATTGTTTGTTCAGATGAATCCTTAGTGTTTGAAAAAGCTTCTGTCTTGATTGTTGTGTTTGTTTGAATCTGGAGCTGAACCTGTGCCTGAGCCCTCCACCCTGATAAGACCAATCATTAACCTTTGAGCTGCCAGGTGAAAGTCTCAGTCAGCTGACTTTATGGGTTTGTTTTGATCACCTGGAAACCATGAGGTGAAGACTTGTCAGATGAGGATCAGCACAGTGTTTCTGTAACGCTGTGGTGAAGACAGATCCAGATCAGAGACACCTTGTATAGTTTCTTCTTCCAGGACTGAGGACGGACGATCTGTCTGAGTCAGAATCTGGACAGAGAAACAGTTCACACGGGAAGTTTCAGGACATCTAGCTGGACCAAGGAGGTCAGGCTTGTTTCAGGAGATTTAGCAGGTCCATCATCCTACAGGACGGAGGATGAAGAGGGGGACCCAGTATGGTCTAACAGGCCTGCAGAACCCTGGACTGGAGCTGGAGATGACAGAAGCCCCCAACACATCCGAGGTGAGACTGTGTTTTAACCGGCGTCAGTGTCCATATGCAGCATGAGTGTTTGTTTGTGTCTGCATGTGTTTGTTGGTGTGCCAGCTGGGTGGAGCTTCACTCATTATCTCTGGAACATCTCTGTCCATGATGAAGATAGTGAAGATGAAGATTATAAAGATATAAAACTGAAGAAGTGAACAAAAGGATTACACTAAAGGCAGTAAACTCCACCCGAGTGGCTCACCCAGCAAAGTAAAACAAACTTCTGTCACAGAGTTTTAAATGTGCTTTTAATAAAATGCAACATAACTTGATCTAAAAATAATTCATACGCCTCAAACTTTCATAATCATACCATTCAGCTGCTTCTACTGGTGTCCTCAGGTCTCAGACAGTCCTCAGGTCTCTGAGCGCCCCCATGAGTTTGTGTCCACCATGTCAGTCGCAGAGAAAGCTGCAGCTTGGTGGGCTTCATACTCCTGCAGCCGCTGGAAGCACAGAATAAGAAAACTGAAAGGTGAGACATGTGCTCTATGAGTCCAGCTGTGTTTGATTTCTGATGTGAATGATATTAAAGTTTCAATATGAATCATTTAGGTATCAACCTTACTGTGGAGACGAGGTACAGAGGTCTGGCGGAGGATGATGAAGGTGATGAGGAGAAGAGAGACGAAACAGACGCATCATGTAAAAACCAGCAACTGAATAAAAAACTGCTGAATCACTTCAGACAGCTGGCTGCCACCAACCAGGACACAGACCAGGTAACACAGAGCACTGAGACTAAAACCACAGACTGAGTACAGATTGATCATCATCATCTTAAGATCTTTTTATACAGCTAATACCAGCAATAGAGACAGGGGCCTGAACATGGGTGCTACTTTGTCTACAGGAGCAGGTGTGCACCATAGGAGGCAAACTGTGACCCATGCATGTTCTCATTTTAGAGGTATCGAGGAAACTGGTGACACAGATCGTGGGATGTTGAATTAAAGTTATATTTTTGGGGGTGTTTTTGCCTTTATTGAAAGAACAACTGTAGATAGACAGGAAACGTGGGGAGTAGAGTGGGGGAAGACATGCAGCAAATGGTTGTGGCCGGGTATTGAACTAGTGACCTCTGCAATGAAGACTGTAACCTCTGTATGTGGGGAGCTTAGACCATTAGGCCACCAGTGCCCCGGGGTGTTCAATTAAAGCAGAGTTTGGTTTTCTTTTACTTTCTTTTATTTTATTTTTTTTGGTCCACCTAGGTGTGCAAGCCCTCTTTTACAGAAAACTCTTAGGCCAGAGTTCTAAGAGGGATGGTGATGGTTGCATGCACACAGTCACAAGCACAGAAGAAAAAGGTTTTCTTTCTTTTCTTTTGCTGCAAGAATAAATTGCATTAATATTTGACAGTTTGTGACAAACATGACACAAACCAGAAATATATATGCAGACAAGAGGAAAAAAAAAAAAAAAAAAAGCAGAGTTTGGTATAAATGTCTTTCTCACATGTTTATTTCTGTTCATTAAAATGCTCATAACAGATCCATTTATAAGTCATCATAAACATCCAAACATCAGGCTCTTTGTACAAGTGACTGTAGCTTTATTCCACAGTGACCCCTCAGTTATGAGCAAGACTTCAATATAGTCCTCAAATATTATGAGCAGCACTGTCTCCTCGTCCAAGAAGCCGCCTGATCAATGTTTCTTTCTGCATAAAGTTCACTGAGTTTTGGTTTAATGCCCCTGTAAGCTTTTAGCATAGATCCCTCACCCAGTCTAGTAATGAGACCCAAGGTGATGATCTTCAATTCACAGTTTAGATGAGTTGTTTAGATACCTTGGCACAGTGTTTGACTCCAACTTAAAATTCATAGAAAACACAGAGCTGATATGAAAACGTGGACAACAGAGGATACACCTGATGCGCAATCTAAATTCTTTTAGAGCCTCAAAGAACATTTATCCAGTTTTTATCACTCTTTTTATTGAAAGTCTTTTAACGTTTTCTTTTATCTGCTGGGTTCGTGGTCTCTCTTTGAAAGACAAGAACAGTCTGCACTGTATTGTTATAGTCTGCTCCAAAATGATTGGCACACAGCAGCAAGATCTGGGCTCCCTTTGGAGGAACCGCGTCGCCAATAAAGCCAGAGGGATAATAGGCCAACCTGGACACATCCTGGCCAAGGAGTTCTCTTTAATGGCCTCAGGGCGGCGCTATCTCACTCCTCCTAGAAAAACAAACAGATACTCAAAGTATTTTATTCCTTCTGCCATCAGACTTCTAAATGCTGATAGCAGTTCTTCACAGTTTGTAACAGATTGTCCATATAAAGTTGTGAAGTTGTGTACTTATAAGGTGGTTCTTAGTATTTATTCCTCGTTACTGTGTTTTTAAAAAAAGTTATTTTAGTCTATTTTAACATTATTTTACTCTTTACGACAAGCCCCATAATGCACTGTTGTTGTCACTGACATGTTGACTGTTGAGTGTTGTTTGTCTGTTTGTTAGTGTTTGTGTTGTTTATCAACAAGCTGGTGCGCTGCAAACCAAATTGCCCTCTGGGATTAATAATGTTCTCTGAATCTGAGAATTGTTGTGTTGACAAAATGTTAGTATAAATGCTTTGTGACGTGCGTGTGTGCTTTGTTTAGGTTGATCTCCAGTTTCTGGATGGAGTGATCTCTGATGGGGCCGATCCAAACAGTTGTGACAGATATGGACAAACAATCCTGCACGAGGTCAACATATGGTTATTTTATTGTAATTTATTGTGCACATCTTTCTTTGGAATCATTTCAGACATTTAAAAAAATACAGGCACAGTCAAAACATCAACAATCAAATATCTTAAAAAACAATAAAGACACAAAACGCACATTGTCTTTACCTTAACGTCCCCATCAAGTATAGACCCAAGTGTCCTGGACTGATGGATACAAACCACAGCTCCTCATCCTCACTCAGCTGGATCAACTTAAGTGATCCATACTTATTTCTATGTTTCAGAAGCAGGATCTGTTTAAGCTGTTTATTTCCATTTCAATAAATCCCCTCCTCCCTACTTTGATCTGCTTTTCAGACCTTAAGAGTTTAAAATGTGGAGTCCTTAAAGCTTGTGTCCTCTTATGCAATCCTCCTCTTGGTGCAAATGCAAGAAGGAAACATTGACATAGTGCAAAATCTTGTCACTCAGTTTGCTTGTTGAACCCCACGTAAACGCACTGCTACCGTGTGTGTGTGTGTGTGTGTGTGTGTGTGTGTGTGTGTGTGTGTGTGTGTGTGTGTGTGTGTGTGTGTGTGTGTGTGTGTGTGTGTGTGTGTGTTCAGATCTCCAGGGCATGGAGTGTGGATGTGATGCGTTTTTTCTTGGACCGGGGCTCAGACCTCCTCCGACCGGATCAATTCGGAGTCACAGCACTTCATGTGGCCTCAGCGCTGGACTACCAGGACATGGTTCAGTTCCTGCTGGACCACAAAGGTCAGTGTGGACACGTTGAGAGAGTCAGACCAGCTGTAGTCCTGCCGCCAGTAACTGTCAGGGGAAATCCACCCATTAGATAAGATTTACAGAGCTGGATCAATATGTTTGTGCATTTGCTGTCCTCAGCTGATCCAGAGGCTCGGACTCTTCTGGACCAGCAGACTCCTCTTCACTATGCTGCCAAGAACGATGCTGCAGGTTCAATCAGACTGCTGCTGCAGGCCGGAGCGTCCATCAGCTGCATCGACTACAAACACAGGACGCCACTACAGCTTGCTGCCAACATGGGTACAGACATCACCACCACACCACTGGCAATGACAGACATCATCACAGAAGTGGAGCTAACACCACCACTGACAGCACAACTGACAGCACCACAGACATCTCCATCAACGTCTACAACATCTACACTCCATCATAACTGACAGCACCACAGACATCTCTATCAACGTCTACACTCTAATAACCACTGACATCACCAGTTTCTACACAGCTGATACGTCTTATCCACTGACAGCACAACTAATCAAACCACCACCTCTAACATCCCCACTGACCGACACTGTCATCAGAACTGACTTTATCACTGACTTCACTACAACAGACCTCTCTACTGATCTCACCGCTGACACAGAACTTGCTTCCTGGATCATATCTGTCTGTGTGTGTTATCAGAGCGCAGTGAAGCGGCCCGGGTATTGTTGGAGCTTGGGGCGGAGGCTGGAATGATGGACTCTGATGGACAGCTCTGCATCACTGCTCTGATCGGTCGGATGAGCCCTGTGGTAAAAATGTCCCACCTGAAAATGAACAGGGCTGTGATTGGTAAAAGTGATCAGTGGCTGAGAATAGAATGGATGGAATAGAATAGAATAGAATAGAATAAATAGAATAGAATAGAATAGAATAGAACAGAATTTAATATTACAAAAAAGAATAAAATAGAACAGAACAGAATAAGACAAAGGTAGAATACATCATTGCAGAATAGAAAAGAGTAGAGTAAAACAAAACAGAATGGAATGGAACAGAACAGAACAGAATAGAACAGAGTGGATTAGAGCAAATAGAATAGAGTAGAATGGAACAGAATTAATGGAACAAAACATAATAATAAAACAATAGAATAGAATAGAATAGAATAGAATAGAATGAACAGAGCAGAACGGAAAATAATAGAACAGAGTAGAACAAAGTAGAACAGAACGGAGTTGAAAAGAAAATAGCAATAGAATAGATTAGGACAGAGTAGAATAGATCAGAGTAGAGTAGAACAAAATAGAATAAAACAATAGAGTAGAGTAGAACAGAATTGATAAGAATAGAAAAGAGTAGAATATATCAGAACAGAATAGAACAGAGTAGAGTTAAACAAACAGAACAGAACAAAACAGAGTAGAGTAGAACAAAATAGAACAGAATGGAATTGAAAAGAAATACAACAATAGAATACAATATGACAGAGTAGAATAGATCAGAGTAGAGTAGAACAAAATAGAATATAATTAATTAGATTAGGACAGAGTAGAGTAGAACAAACAGAACAGAGTAGAATGGAATGGAACAGAACAGAATAAAGTACAAAAAAACAAAACACAATTCAATAGAACAGTGTATAGTAGAACAAAATAGAATAGAATAGAATAGAATAGAATAGAATAGAATAGAATAGAATAGAACAGGTTGTATCATAAGGTTTCTGCTGGTGGTAACAGCTGGTGATGTTTGTTGTGTCCAGGCCTTGCAGGCACTCAGTCAGTTCCATGTGACCGACAGGTTGACCAGACAACAGTTCTATTACCTGAACCTGCTGGAACCAGAACCTCACAAGACACCCCTGCAAGGTAACACTGATACTATGCACTGATTTTTTAATTGTCGTTGACTCCCCTCTGCACGCCTTCAGTGGTCTGTCACAGGTCTTTCCTGGTCTGCCTATAACTGGCTATGGTTATTTTGTTTTCAGTCTTGTTCCAGTGAAAACACTGCTACAACATGTATGTGCTACTTAAATAATGATAGAACTACTGATGATGGTATTTTGCTGCTTTCTTACACACAATATTACCCCCTATAATGCTGTGCTATCTCGCTAAACTGTATGCCTATCTGTCTGTCTGTCTGTCTGTCTGTCTGTCTGGTTGTATTTTGAAGAAGCTGTCATGAATGAGCCAACATCTCCAGTAAGTGTCACACATTTACTTCAGTTTGTTTCAGTTAGCTGAACTAGGCTCTAGCCGCTATACTAGATACAATACTAGATAATAATGGACAGCATACAGTGTGCAGTCAGTGTGTCTTGATTTAAGAGCTTTGAACAGTGTGTAGTATACATACAGTTCACACAGATTAGTGTATGCTGCACAGATTACAGCTGTTCTGAGTTAATCTGTTTGGTTCCTGCTCTCAGCTGGAGGTTGCTGTGCACCAGGGGAAACTGGACCTCATCATGCATCCAGTCTTTCTCAAACTGATAGAGATCAAATGGAAGCTACACGGCAGGTAAACTCCAATCTGATTGGTTTAATTTACTGCACACTTCACTCAGTGAACTCTCAGATGACAATGTCCCCGCTCTCTGTTTGTCTCAATCACCCTCTGTCTGTCTTATGGTGCCAGGTTGGGGGCTTGGCTTCTCCTCATCCTCAACATCCTGTTCAATGTCTCCTGGACGACTGTGGCCATCTCTGTATCTGTCCACAAAGACTCACCTGATCGCTACACCCTTCCAGAGGTGAGGTGTCTGTCTGTCTGTTGGTCTTTCATCTGTTCATCTGTCTATATCCTTCTGTCACTTCATCTGTCTCTCTCAGGACTGGTGGCGGGTCTTCTCTGTGGTCCTGGCACTTCTACTGACTCTGGAGGAGGTGCTGAGGGAGGTGCAGGACATCCTGTGTTCAAGGAAGAGAGCCAACCTTTGGCGACAGTGGGCGGATCAGCGTCTCCATGATGACCTGCAATGCTCACACCCGATGTGGCCTCAGGTAAGAAGTAACGGTTTAAAAATGAGGTGAAATATACTAACGCTAAATATTAAGCTACATCCAGCATCTGGTTAACATGGATTAGATCTTAGACTGGAAATAAGAGGAAGCAGTCAGCTTATCTGAGCATGAAGGCTGGAAACAGGAGGAAAGGGCAAAGTGGGCATATTGTGACAACTTCCAATAAATGTGTGTGTGTGTGTGTGTGTGTGTGTGTGTGTATGTGTGTGTGTGTGTGTGTGTGTGTGTGTGTGTGTGTGTGTGTGTGTGTGTGTGTGTGTGTGTATGAAGGAGAGAGTTTTCCTTTCTGATCAGAACAAACGGATTTACAAAATGAGAGGAAACTACCGCCGGGATCTATGGTAACACACATACAGTATACACACATGCACACACACGTATACTGTACAAGCACTTAAACAACATCAGAGTGAAAAGTTTGAACAGTCTGTGAACTGAGGAGTATTTTTTCTGTAAGGGTAGCAGACCAAATCATACTAGGAAACATAAAGTAACGGCCTTATAAGACAAAGTAAACAGTGTTAATGTCACACTATAATGACAACAAATCCTTAGTTGACATGAAAAAAAATCTCATTAAGTAACAGTTTTATAAGATAAAGTAAAGAGTGATAATGTCAACCTATAATTAAAAAAAGCTTTAATTGACATAAAAAAAATGTATAAAGTGGGGCGCTGGTGGCCTAGCGGTCTAAGTGCCCCAAATACAGAGTCCTTGTCACAGAGGTCTCCGGTTTGATTCCTGATGGCGACCATCTGCTGCATGTCTTCCTCGCTCTCTACTGCCCATGTTTCCTGTCTCTCTTCAGCTTAACTACAATAAAGGCGAAAAACAACAAAACAACAAAAAAACGAATAAAGTAAAGAGATAGGGGGCGCTGTTGGCCTAGCGGTCTAAGCACCCCACATGCAGAGGCTACAGTCCTCGTCATGGGGGTCGCCGGTTAGATTCCCAGCCGGTCGACCATTTCCTGCATGTCTTCCCCCGCTCTCAACTCCCCGAATTTCCTGTCTCTATTCAGCTGTCCTATACAATAGAGGCAAAAAGGCCAAAAAACACAAGTTAAAAAAACAACAACAAAAAAAGTAGAGATATGAGAATGCGGTAAAGGAAAATAAATCACAAAAAAAAGTTATAAAGGAGCAATTAGTGAAAGAAAAATAGATGTGGACATATCAATTTGAAAGTCTATACAAGAGATTTAAAAAATATTATTTCACTCTATATTTTACTGTATTTTATAAACAAATGTAGTTACTTATTTATTTTCACTTTTTTATTTCCTTAATTTCTAGAAAAAGTTACTTTTCCCTGTTATTTCCCATAAGGCCTTGCATTTTTATTACCTGTCTAAGTTGAATCCATTGTCCTCTTAAGGGGTTTAATGACGTAATAGTAAAGCAAATAGAGTTTTTAAATTAAAATTTGAATAGGCTATATGTATCTATATATTATTAGTAGTAGTATTATATCTCTTTACTGGTATTCAACCAATTTCTTACTTTCCCACTGAACCATCTTCTTTTTCCATTTAATGTGTATGTGATGATAGTAATAGACTATTATTAGTAGTAGTAGCAGCAGCAGTAGTAGTAGTAGTATTTATATATCTTTTTAAATTATATTTTTGTTTCTTATTATTCATTTAATTATCATTATTATAAATGTATTATTAATACATTTCTCTCTCTCTCTCTCTCTCTCTCTCTCTCTCTCTCTCCTTTTGTGTGTGTGTGTGTGTGTGTGTGTGTGTGTGTGTGTGTGTGTGTGTGTGTGTGTGTGTGTGTGTGTGTGTGTGTCAGGAATGTGTTTGATTGGGTGGTGTACTCCCTGCTCACGGTGTCGTTCAGCATCCACATGGTAGACGTGTTTCGTCCCTCTGCCAGTCTTCATACGATCAGTCTGCGTCTGTTCTCCGTCACCATTATCTTCCTATGGCTGCGGCTGATGAAGCATGTGCGAGCCTTCAGGTAAACACACACCTGTCGACTTTAACGGTTACAACCTGTTGATTAAAGGAGCATCGTGTTACCATGATACTGTGCTGTGGGATCACTGTGTAAGGGATATTAAAGTCACTGGTCATGTTACACAACAGCCCTCAGGTACAAAAGAGACAGAGGAGTCCAGCGTGGCCAGGTGTTCAAACAAAGGTGGTCTATGATACAGAGAGGTCTCACTCTTACAGAAGAGGATTAGGGACACTGTAAAAAAAAAAGTCCTCTGTACACTCAAGTGGGGACTCCTGCAGACAATCAGTCTTATGAGGCTGTGATCAGGAACAGCGGATACAACAATCACTCTACATTCACACAGTTTACTCTCATGGGTCTGATCCAGGCATGTAATGATAAAGAGTAGAATAGAACATAATAGAAGATACATTTTTTGTCATTGTACATGCCGCAACGAAATTGAAATGCAACCTATTTATCAGTGCAAAAAGTTAAAGCAATAAAAATCATAAAAGCAGTGGACAAACATGAATAATAAATAAATATAAACAGAAACAGAGTATTCAACATTCTATCTATCTATCTATCTATCTATCTATCTATCTATCTATCTATCTATCTATCTCTCTATCTGTGCAGGTTGATGGGTCCGTTCATCGTCATGTTGGGGAACATTGTCGGGGATGTGATGTGTTTCCTGTTCCTGTATGCTGAAATCTTTATTCCCTACGCCTGCAGTTTCTGGATTATATTTGGAGGTGAGCCAAATAAATGAATATATAATAAGAATTATTATGATAATAATACAGTTTTTCAGATACTTTTCAGGTGAAAAATGTACAATGGGCTGTACACAGAAACAGAAGAGAAATCATGCGGCCATGTTGTCAGATTTAAAGACAACATTATGATAACATTTGCAGATGATATGAGAGTGGTGGGACTCATCAGTGGAAATGATGAGACAATGTCCAGGGGAAGAATTCAGACACCGAGTGGACTGATGCACCAACAACAGCCTGGCCCTCGATGTCAACAGAACAAAGGAGATGATAGTCGACTTCAGGAGATCACAGTCAGAGCACATCAGCAGCACCATGGTGGAGAGTGGAGGACATCAATCGGTTCTGAGTGCAGAGCTCAGATAATCTCACCTGGACCAAGAACACCATCAGAGACTGCACATCCTGAGGAAACTGAAACAAGCTTCCCTCCCCACCAGCATCCTCAGGACCTTTCACAGAAGCACAGTTCAGTCTGCTGTATTACCACCCAGTACTCAACCTGCAGTATCACGGACAACAAAGGTTTACAGAGTGAGGGGAGCAGAGAGGATCACTGAACTATTCCAAAGCTGCTGCCAGAGAAAAGCTCTGAACTCTGGATTATGTATTCATGTCTGTTGCTGCACACTGGGACTAGTGATGGCATTGCAGAACAACAGTGACGTCTGATTTGATAACAGTCAAATGTGTAACAGAGAGCGCAGAGTGACACATGTACAGTCTTTGTTTTTTCCAACCAATGGTCCAAACCTGTAAATACTTACTTAATCACCAGATTCAAGTCCTGTAAAGAAAAGTCTGAAAGTCCCCTCTCACCCCTCCAGGCACCTCATCGGTTCCCAGCATGCAATCTGTCTCCGGCTTGTTGTTCAGTCTGTACCGCATCACACTGGTGGATGAGTACGAGTACACTGCCATGGTCGCAGTGGATGATGTCATGGCTCCCCTTCTGTGTGGGACGTTTTTGGCTGCCTCGTCCATCCTGTGTGTGAACATGTTGGTCGCCCTGCTGACTGACACCTTCACGAGGTCAGAGGTCACACTTGCTCCTTCTCAAACATCTGTCCCTGTTCTCAAAAAGTAACTGAGCAGAGTAAGACGTTACGTCAAAGATTTATCAAACAGAAGCTCTTCTATGTGTCTGCGTCTTTAACCAGACTGAGTTTTAAAGGTTTATATCTGCAGTAATATGATGAACATCATTAATAAACTACAAGATATCTGAAGATAATCTATCTCAAGACTCAAGTGTTGAGCTTCAGTCCAGTGTCTGAATGTCACATGACTCACAGGTGGATCTGGTTGGATGACAAAGGTTCAGGTCCAAGGTAAACTATGACTTCATTGCACAACTCAAGGACGGGACCTGGTCAGTTTGTTCATTTTATAGTTAGTTGGTGCTTTTCCTGCTGTGACCTTTCAGAATAAGAGCACCGTTTGGTCATGTTGCACTTGATGTGACAGAGCTGTGAACACTTTTTGTTAAATGGTGCGATCACACAGGCCAGTAAAATAAATTTCCAGCAGTAACTTTGTTCCACAGTAAACACAATAATAGGATTATAAAAAAGAAAGATTGACTTTCAGATGGAGAAAGCTACTTTTACATAATTCACTATAAACAGCTCAGATACCAGAATGCTAGCATTAACTTTGTCAGTTAGCAAGCGGTGGTCTTGAGAAATTAAGCTGATGTGGAAGTCCTGAAAACTGCAGTTCCTTGAGTGTCCACTTGAGGCTGGCTGCAGAAATATAGGAAACCACATACACACCCATTCAGACAAGTTCACCTTTACATTAGAAATAAACATGTTTACAGCCTGGTTCAAAAACAAAAAATTAGTCTGAAAAGCTAATTTCTCTACCGGCACACACTGAATGGGGGAACATTTTTTTAATAACTTGTTAGTTCTCCTGACGATATTAAAACTATGAGTTTTGCATAATTAGAGGCACGGCTGCCTTGACTGACCAGGGCACACTGTACTGTTAGGGAGGCCTGCCTAACTTCATATCTTTTCTTCTATTTATCTCGATGGAAAGTTAGGTTGAGTCAGCTATTTCACTATTGAGACTGCAAGCTATAGCCAGGTCAGGTAGCTACACAACAGTTGCACCTCAGAATATAAAGAATAGTTTGGTGTTGGAGCTAAAGCAAGAATTATATCGTCAAAAATGTTTTTACCTGCAGCTAGATGGCCATGGTAACTATAACTGAGTTTTGTATGAAATTTGGCTACTTTTCCTGACAATATTCTCTGTGAGTGATAAAGAATCTCGGTTAAAAGAATCTGCTGGAAACTTGTTGAAGTGTAATGTTCCATTAGTATTGCCATGGATCTGTGGTACTAAACATAGATATACAGTAGTATGGAAAGTATTCAGACCCCTTCACTTTTTTTTACATTTTGTCATGTTACAGCCTTTTTCCAAAATTGATTAAATTCATTTTTCCCTTAACATTCTACACACAATACCCCATAATGACAAAATGAAAAATGTTTTGTAGAATATTTTGCAAATTAATTAAAAATAAAACACTCAAATATTTCATGTGCATAAGTATTCAGACCTTTTACTCAATACTCTGTTGAAGCACCTTTGGCTGTGGTTACAGCCTCCAGTCTTCTCAGGTATGATGCTACAAGCTTAACACACCTGGGTTTGAGGAGTTTCTCCCATTCTTCTTTGCACGTCCTCTCAAGCTTGATGAGGTTGGATGGGAAGCGTCAGTGCACAGCTATTTTCAGGTCTTTCCAGAGATGTTCAATCAGGTTCAAGTTCAGGCTCTGGCTGGACCACTCAAGGACATTCAGAGACTTGCCCTGAAGCCCCTCCTTTGTTATCTTGGCTGTGTCCTGAGGATCGTTGTCCTGTTGGAAGGTGAACCTTTGCCACATTCTGAGGTCCAGAGTGCTCTGGAGCAGGTTTTCATCAAGAATCTCTCTCTGTACTTTGCTGCGTTCATCTTTCCCTCGATACTGACTAGTCTCCCAGTTCCTGCCGCTGAAAAACATCCCTACAGCATGATGCTGTCACCACCATGCTTCACTGTAGGGATGGTATTGGCCAGATGATGAGCGGTGCCTGGATTCCTCCAGACATTCAGGCCGAAGAGTCCAATCTTGCTTTCATCAGACCAAAGAATATTATTTCTCATGGTCTGAGAGTCCTTTAGGTCCCTATTGGCAAACTCTCATGTGCTTTGTACCGAGGAGTGGCTTCCGTCTGGCCACTCTACCATAAAGACCTGATCTGTGGAGTGCTGCAGAGATGGTTGTCCTTCTAGAAGGATCTCCCATCTCCACAGAAGACACTGGAGCTCTGTCAGAGTGACCGTTGGGTTCTTGGTCACCTCCCTGAACAAGGCCCTTCTCCCCTGATTGCTCACTTCTTTCATTTATGTATGATGGACACCACTGCATTCTTTGGGATCTTCAAAGCAGCAGAATTTTTTTCTGTACCCTTCCCCAGATCTGTGCCTCGATACAATCCTGTCTCTGAGGTCTACAGACAATTCCTCTGACTTCATGTCTTGGTTTGTGCTCTGACATGCACTGTCAACTGTAGGATCTTATATAGACAGGTGTGTGCCTTTCCAAATCATGTCCAATCAATTGAATTTACCACAGGTGGACTCCAATCAAGTTGTGGAAACATTTCAAGGATGATCAGAGGAAACAGGATGCACCTGAGCTCTATTTTGAGCAAAGGGTCTGAATACTTATGCACATGCGATATTTGAGTGTTTTATTTTTAATTAATTTGCAAAAATTTCTACAAAACATTTTTCACTTTGTCATTATGAAGTATTGTGTTTAGATTGATGAGGGAAAAAAATAATTTAATCCATTTTGGAATAAGGCTGTAACATAACAAAATGTAGAAGAAGTGAAGGGGTCTGAATACTTTCCGTACCCACTGTACATTGCAACCCAGTAACTTAAATGTGTTCAGTAAGAGGTCTACAATGTGAAGTTGTCAGTACAGAGATGATCAGAAAGCAGTAATAGTGCACTGAGTGGTAACAACAATGTGTTAATTAAGTCTCTGCAGCATTACCCTCTTTACTTCTCTGCAGCGTTGATGTTTGTTTTGCTTCAGTGCTCTTTTAAATGTGTTATTGCTGTCTATGTTAACTACCTGACTGAACAAAGCAGCCAGTTGTTGCTCCTTTTTCTGGTGGAGGAGGCTTCATGTGACCCATTAAAGGCACCCAAATATTGTAATGCCCATAGAGCAAGAAGAGGAAAGTCTGGGATAGCAGAGAAAGTTAATTACCCCCTTTTGTTTTTAACTGAGGATTTAGGTTTTGCCTGGATGTGTTGAACTTGCTTTGCAGCACAATTCTAAAATGACAACTAATTTCTACTAGTTTGTATTTAAACTGTGATGATAAAACCACACTCACAAACACTAATTTTAACATGAGCCGAAGTGAAATGCAGCAGACAGTGGTACCTGATTTGTTCATGTGTGTGTGTATTTTGCATATAAACAATAATACATGCATTTTTATTCAGGGTGCATGACAACTCGAAGGCCAACGCTGTAATGCAGCAAGCCACCGTCATCCTGCAGGTCGAGGAGTCCATGCCCCTCCTCCGCCGTTTCTTTGACAACCAGTACATCTCTGACCGCTGTGCACCACTGGCCGAAGCCTACGACGATGACATTACAACAAACCCCCGTTACCATAATGAGATGGGCCGCATCACATCTCAGATTAAAGTGAGTGGAGATAATAATGTGTTTTCATTTCACATTAAGAACAGGAAGTAAACGGTGTGTGTGTGTGTGTGTTTGTGTCCTGCAGAAGACCCTGGATCAGTTCCTGGTGCTGCAGAAAGACAAGGACCTAGCAGAGGGCCAAGGGTGAGAATCAATGAGACAAATTAAACCACTGATTGTGTGTTTGAAACAGAGAACAAACCAGAGAACATCAGCCAATCAAAACACAGCCTTTACACAGCTAATCAGGGAGTCTGGCTACAGCAACACAGGTGGATTCATCCGCCACCAAAAATAGTCCCAAATTTACAGTTTCCCTCTATCTTATGGAAACCAGAGTACACAAACAGCATTCTGCCTCTCTAATATCTGCCTGAACTATACAGTTTAGATCAGCAGTGTATTTTTTCTTTCTGTCAGGGTCAAGAAAGACCAGAACCAGGACCAGAACCTGCCCAACCAGGAGCTTCAGGACCAGAACCTGCACAACCAAGAGCTTCAGGACCAGAACCTGCACAACCAGGAGCTTCAGGACCAGATAGTGAACAAGCAGGAGCTCCAAGCTATCAGAGAGGAACTGAAACAGCTCCGGACTCTGGTCCAACAGCTAGTTCAGACCAGGACTGAATCAGTTTAACAGATCTGAGACTGAGAGGCCATCATACCTGACAGATCTGTGCAGACCTAGACTCATTAAAACCTACCAGAGAAGGCTGGATTAAAGAATGAATCAGCAGTCCTCTGTGGGCTTTAGAACAATGATAAACTTTAGAGTTTTTAACATGAACTATGTTGAAGTTGTGAATTAATTCTGATCTTGTTTAATGCATTTAATTAAAATGTGGAGACAAACAAACAAGCAAACAAAAAAAAATGCATCATCATGTAACTTTAGCAAACATCCATCAAAAGAAGAGTATCGAATGAAAATAAATGTGACTGAAAGCTGCACTGAAGAGTTTTTAGATATAATAAAACAGACTGAAATCAATATTTATGTATGTACATGATCAAAGCAAACAAAGCATCAGAAAATAGATTGATCATCGCAAAATAATGATTTCATATGCATGTCATCCCTGCAGGGTCAGTGGAGGAGGAGGAATTACCAGCACGCTGATAAAACTGCCTATTACAAAAATACATACACTGGCTATATTCTCTCACTAAAACAACAAGTCATTTTGTTGTAAGGCGTTTGCTGGCAGATTTTGGTTGCCTGATTCCTAATCTGAGCTACTGTTTATGAATGAGATGTGTGAAGTAATTTTCAAAAATTTGAAGTACAAAGAAGAGAAACTGTCAAAATGTAATGCAAAGAGAGCTACCAGCAGCCGAGGCATTCACATCACACACAAATAAATTAATTAGCGTGAATTAATTACACCTAAAGTCAATGTAAAGATGCCAAAAGACGTGAGTTCTGGTCTGGCGACATTAATGACGCATATGGGGTGGAACAAATGGCATGATACGCGCAAATTAGACGCAAATTAATTTGTGTGAACCATACGCACAAATAATTTGAGAGAGTTCAGAAATCTGGACTCTGCATAACTTGCGCCACAATAGCCAATCAGTGTGCAGATCCCCTGGTGGTGTATGGACCAGCAGCAGTTAATTTACCTGGAATATACAGGAGGACGAATTGGTTATATCTCTGTGTGGCTTCCCCGAACTTTGTGACACTACCTTCTTTTTATGGCAACAGGAATAAACAGCAGACACTTTTTCATTTGAATCGAAGCGGCAACCTCCAGCCGGGAGAGTTGAAGCCAATGCCAAAGTGTTGAAAACTGCAGTTCATCGAGTGTCCGCTTGAGGCTGGTTCCAGAAGTACCAGAAACCACATACAACCACATACACACCTTCATTTAGAGGTGGTAATGATGGCTATAATTCTCCACCTGAGCACCCATGTCCATAGATTCAGCCCGTGTTAGAGTTTTTTGAAATGAAGAATGATACGTATGGTTTGAAATGATCTCCCTGTTTCTCACTCTGCCCAAACAAACAAACATTCACAGTCCAACCTGAGAAAGCGTGCTGAGCTACGTAACGTTTGTTTCATTTCAGATGAACATTTCAAACTAAGGTGTCTGTGCTTGGAGTAACTTAGTTTCTGTTTTTATTCCATGGTGTAGTTTTTAGAGATTTCAAGTAATGTTTTCTAAATAAACATGATGTAACCAAATGTTCTCCTATGTATTTTTGAGTGCACTGATATATTGTGAAAAAACAAGGTTTAGAGATATTTTAAAAAGTACTTTGAATACTTAAGTATTTTATAAAAGCAAGTACTTCAATACTTTAAATCAAGTAATAATCTGACAGAGCAACTTTCACTTGTATTGGAGTAATATTTAACCAGGAGGATCTATACTTTGACTTAAGTAATGTAGACGTGTACTTAGTCCACCACTGAAGAAAATACAAAAATGAGGTCAACACAGATAAGCTATTTGGAAAGGTTGGGGCAGTGAGCTGAAGTCATGATTAAAGGTTAACTTTTGAGTAACTTAATAAAATGAAGTACAAGTTGATATTATAGTGCTTATCATGCATCAGTCCTGTGTGGAGTTGTTTCCCTTTATTTCCACACACTTCTCTGTTTGGACCTTGATGTAACCACAGCCTGGTTGTGGTTGTAACCGCAGAATAAGCTCCGCCCCCTCAGCTGTTGACGACTTCCGGCTCCGGGTTCTTCTCCTTTCTCTGGAGCTCGAGCCTCAGCAGAGGGAGGAAAGATGGCGGCGGCCCAGTCCGACAGAGATCTTCCGTCCGCTTTATGTTCGGAATTCCTGAATTTCTCCGCCAAAGACACCGCGTCGGTAAGCGGCTCCCTCCTCTCTACCTTCCCCTGACCCTCATACGGGCTGTCACTGCGTCACCCTCACCTGTTACACCTGTCGAAGGACACAGTCACTGTTCAATCTGCCTGCGCCTCTTGGCTTGTTTTTCAGACCTGCTAATGCTAATGCTAACGCTAGCTCGGAGTGATCTGTAAAACATCTGGACGTGAGATTAGGCTGTCAGAAACAGCTGTGTGCGTCCCCGAGCGTGTCCCTTAAAACCCGGCTGTCGACGTCATTTAAACATGTCAGTGTTTTTCTTGTTAAAAACTAAGTAAAGACGTTTATTGTAAACTATAATAGTCACTAAAGAGCCTCGTCTCTCTGGCGTTGAGGTAACTTCGCCCCATCCTGGGACTCCAGGATGGCTCCACATGACACGACACTGCTACCAACTCCTTCAACTGGACACGTTTCACACATCTGATCAAATATAGAGCCTTAAACTTCTGTCATACGAGATTACAAAGAAATGACAGTGACATTAAGTTGGTGCAGCACCCCTAGACAAAGCTCATGTCATTATATCACACTTGAAACAACATGACACTGTATTGTTTGGGTGTGATATGGTCAGTTTTTGCTTTACAGCTGCTTTATTTGCACCTGACAACATCATCATATCTGTTTAATACATGTTCAAACCTGTACTAAACATTGGCAGTGTAAAGGTAAATCAGGTGTTACTTCTGATGCTAGCCTGCTGCATGACACACACATAACACAAGACAGACACGTGTTTAAACCAGGGTCAGAAGGGTTTTTAAGTATATATGAGCCACTATGAAGTCTAGTTTGATCTGATGACCATGTTTTTGTATTCAGACCCTTCTGTAACCCACATACTGTAATATAATGTGCCATGCTTTGACACATGCTCATGCAGAGGCTTGAATGTGTTATTGATGTTGAGTTATAACATGAACCAGCCTTCCCCCTTTAATCAGAGGGTGTTAAGTTTGACACTTTCCCTCTGTTTGCTGCAGTGCTGGTTTTATTCCAGCTCAGTGTAACTCGGGTGGTAGCTTGATGTTAGCTGTGTGTTTGGTGGAAGCTAGCCCGGTGATAGCAGTGTAGGCAGGTAGAAATCAGGTCAGTGTGTCACTGAGACTCAGCAAGTTAGCTTAACTAACTGTGCCAGAGCTGATTAAGCTTCCACTGATCACTGAGGACGGACGGACACACACACACACAAACAAACACACACACACAAACACACACACACACACACACACACACACACACACACACACACACACACACACACACACACACAAACAAACAAACGCGCACACACACACACCTGCTGTATTAGAGGAAAATAGTACTACAGTACAAGGTAAAAGTACTGCATCAAAGGACATTACTAGTGTAGTTTCCTGAGTAAAACATATGTAATAGTATGAGCATTAAGTCTTGCAGTGTGTTTCTGAATATAAGTCTGAGTTTTTATTAAATTGTATTATAAGTTGACATATAACTTGAGAGACAAGAAGTTGTCCTCCAGTGATTGTAATAATTGATAACTGTTAGGTAAACCTTGCTTTGTTAAAGTGAAGTGTTGAAGCTTCATCACATACGTAAAACAAAATGTCACATGGTGATTTATCGAGAAGTTTTCAATCAGACAGTGATTGTAATGAGATGTAGATAGTACTGGGTGATATTTTGATAACGATAATTATTCTGATATAATTTTTCTCAATATTAATCAAACAAATGTTTGACAAAGATTCAATATTAATAAACCTGTAATTACAACCCCCAACTACTGGATAGGGAGGGGGCTCTAATGAGTCTGAAACACTAGTTGCCACCCAACATTAGACAGAATACGACGGCGGCATTAAACAGCCAATCATGTCGCAGGATGAGAGGTAGGCGGGGCTTAAAGACCTTTGGAGCAGAATGTAAACACAGCTGAAACGAGCAACAGCGACACGGAATAAATCCGAAAATGCAAATAAGCTCAACCTGAGAAAAATAAGAATCTACAAACTAAAACTTCACAAAACTGTCATCTTATACAAAAGACCTGCTTCCTGTTAGCAGCGTCAGAAATGATGGATTCAAGAAGCTGATCAGGAAACTAAATCCAGATACAAACTAACAGACTGTCTTGTTTCTTCAACTTTGATCCAGGACCAAAAATCTGCATTTAAATTTAAATGAAATAATGATCTGATTCCTATCATGGTAATTATTGATATCAACTGATATGAAAATATGAAAAAAATGATCTTGATAACATCTTTTTTAATATCGCCCAGCTATAGATTCAAGCCTTTATTAAGCTGCATTTATATATACTACTATTTATTAATTCTCCCATAGCCTGATGTTCAACCCAACCCAGTTATATTTTTGGGGGGCATTTTCACCTTTATTTTTTATACGACAGCTGAAGAGAGGCAGGAAATGTGGAGAGTAGAGAGTGGGGGAAGACATGCAGGAAATGGTCGAGACCAGGAGTCGAATCAGCGACCGCTGCAGTGAGAATTATAGCTTCTTTAAATGGGACATGCGCTTAAACCGCAAGTCCAACAACACCCCAAGAAAATTGTATGTTTAAGATGAGATGACATTTGTAGTAACTCTTCACAACTCAGAATAAGTAGTTTGGTCTCGTGCAGGAGAGGTGCCTGGGTAAAGCATGCAGGAGAGCTGTCTTCCATGAGTGTGACTGTTTCTGTCATAAATACTTTTTCGGTTCAAAATAAGCGGGATGAACTGATTCAGCTGTTCTTATTCACACATGTAACCCTGTATGGACATCTCATGAGTGCAGAGCTTGTTTGAAGAAGCTTCTTTTACTGCAAACTGCCAGAGATGTCACAATGTGCACTGTGATATTTGCTCTAACATGTGTTCTTCATCCTCTTCCTCCTCAGCGGTGGCTGGTGGCACCTGACCTGCAGCAGGAGGTGTATCGACACCTTGCCTTGTATGTACCCAGAGCCCTTTGCCTGGGCCAGAGCCGGGGGAGCAGCAGGGAGGAGCAGAGGGAGGAGCAAAGGGAGGAGTTAGCCTGCCAGCTCCTTCTCCTGGCTCCTCTGGAGTGGCTCCTGCTCGGGGAGGATCCAGCTGCTGGTCTGGCTCTTCTGCAGGAGAAGAACCTGCCGTCACCTCTGTGTGGACATGTGTTCAAGGTGGGAGAGCCCACCTACTCCTGCAGGTAATCCAGTCACACTCACATATATACAGATGACCACACACACACACAAACGCACACAGATCAGGTAATAACAATAGTGTGTTTGTGTATCTAGGGAGTGTGCAGCAGACCCTACCTGCGTTCTGTGCATGCAGTGTTTCCTGGGCAGCGTTCACAAAGAGCATCGATACAGGGTGAGTACACACACACACACACACACACACACACACACACACACACACACACACACACACACACACACAGCAGCTGCTCTGTTGTGGGCTTGGTCACAGCACTGACGGCTCTGCAGGGACAGTCTCAGCAGTCATAACTTCACTCATAATGGCTGAAACTGGGCTGCAGAGGGAGAGAGATTTTAATGCTCAGCCAGGTTATGTTAGCTGGTAGCCTGCCTCTTTTACTGGTTTCACGTGCAGTCGTCCTACAGAGAATGATATCATCAGCTAAAACATCCTGCAGCAAAATGCCAAATAGATGACAACCATATTGGTCTGAAAATGAGACCTTTTTTCCCTTGAAATACATGTGGAAAAATTGGGATTGTCTTTCAGCCTATGTTACCTGATATTTCTACTTTCAC